>NC_135236.1:563640-884780 GCF_051348905.1 Ranitomeya variabilis | reverse complement strand
TGGCCCACTGAATGAGAGGGAGAGAGGTGGCACACCCAGGAGTCAAGACTGGCACACAAGCTGAAAGGGCAATATTACTCTCCCACTGTTTTTTTAGGTTTTTTTTTTTTTTTCAGGGAGAATTAGAAACCAAATAATATTAAAAAAAAAAAAAATAGGCTTTCTATGGCCCACTGAATGAAAGGGAGAGAGGTGGCACACCCAGGAGTCAAGACTGGCACACAAGCTGAAAGGGCAATATTACTCTCCCACTGTTTTTTTATGTATTTTTTGTTTTTTCAGGGAGACTTTAGAAACCCAATAATATTTAAAAAAAAAAATAAATAGGCTTTCTATGGCCCACTGAATGAGAGGGAGAGAGGTGGCACACCCAGGAGTCAAGACTGGCACACAAGCTGAAAGGGCAATATTACTCTCCCACTGTTTTTTTAGGTTTTTTTTTTTTTTTCAGGGAGAATTAGAAACCAAATAATATTAAAAAAAAAAAAAATAGGCTTTCTATGGCCCACTGAATGAAAGGGAGAGAGGTGGCACACCCAGGAGTCAAGACTGGCACACAAGCTGAAAGGGCAATATTACTCTCCCACTGTTTTTTTATGTATTTTTTGTTTTTTCAGGGAGACTTTAGAAACCCAATAATATTTAAAAAAAAAAATAAATAGGCTTTCTATGGCCCACTGAATGAGAGGGAGAGAGGTGGCACACCCAGGAGTCAAGACTGGCACACAAGCTGAAAGGGCAATATTACTCTC
This sequence comes from Ranitomeya variabilis, assembly GCF_051348905.1. Classification (NCBI taxonomy): domain Eukaryota; kingdom Metazoa; phylum Chordata; class Amphibia; order Anura; family Dendrobatidae; genus Ranitomeya; species Ranitomeya variabilis. Next base: position 884,028 of record NC_135236.1, on the reverse strand, counting down.
CCACTGTTTTTTTAGGTTTTTTTTTTTTTTCAGGGAGACTTTAGAAACCAAATAATATTAAAAAAAAAAAAAAAAAAAAAAAAATAGGCTTGCTATAGCCCACTGAATGAGAGATAGCACACACAGCAGTGGCACACAAGCCCTGACTGAGGCCAATATTTTTCTCCCACTGATTGATGTAGTGTTTTTGTGTTGAGGTAGAATTTAGAACACAAATCACGGAAAAAATAAATAGGCTTTCTATGGCCCACTGAATGAAAGGGAGAGAGGTGGCACACCCAGGAGTCAAGACTGGCACACAAGCTGAAAGGGCAATATTACTCTCCCACTGTTTTTTTATGTATTTTTTGTTTTTTTCAGGGAGACTTTAGAAACCCAATAATATTTAAAAAAAAAAATAAATAGGCTTTCTATGGCCCACTGAATGAGAGGGAGAGAGGTGGCACACCCAGGAGTCAAGACTGGCACACAAGCTGAAAGGGCAATATTACTCTCCCACTGTTTTTTTAGGTTTTTTTTTTTTTTCAGGGAGACTTTTGAAACCAAATAATATTAAAAAAAAAAAAAAAAAAAAAATATAGGCTTGCTATAGCCCACTGAATGAGAGATAGCGCACACACAGCAGTGGCACACAAGCCCTGACTGAGGCCAATATTTTTCTCCCACTGATTGATGTAGTGTTTCTGTGTTGAGGTAGATTTTAGAACACAAATCACGGAAAAAATAAATAGGCTTTCTATGGCCCACTCAGTGAGAGATGGCACACACAGGGATGGCACTGTAGCAGAAATGCCAATCTTAATCTCCCACAAAAAAAAAACAAAAAAAAAAAAAAAACTGTCCTACAATTACTATCTCCCTGCAGTAATGTAAGCCAGGTATGGCAGGCAGCAATAGGAGTGGACTGATGCACAAATTAAATAAAAAGTGTGGACAAACAAAAAAGATAGCTGTGCAGAAAGGAAGGAACAAGAGGATATGTGCTTTGAAAAAAGCAGTTGGTTTCCACAGTGGCGTACACACAGCAATACAGCTATCACGGAGCCTTCTAGGGCAGCCCAATGAGCTACAGCGCTGAGGGGAAAAAAAAAAAAAAATAGCTTCCACTGTTCCTGCACACCGAAGGTGGTGTTGGACAGTGGAAATCGCTGCAGCACAAGCGGTTTGGTGGTTAGTGGACCCTGCCTAACGCTCTCCCTGCTTCTGATGAAGCGGCAGCAACCTGTCCCTAAGCTCAGATCAGCAGCAGTAAGATGGCGGTCGGCGGGAACGCCCCTTTATAGCCCCTGTGACGCCGCAGACAGCAAGCCAATCACTGCAATGCCCTTCTCTAAGATGGTGGGGACCAGGATCTATGTCATCACGCTGCCCACACTCTGCGTTCACCTTCATTGGCTGAGAAATGGCGCTTTTCGCGTCATTGAAACGCGACTTTGGCGCGAAAGTCGCGTACCGCATGGCCGACAAGCACAGGGGTCGGATCGGGTTTCATGAGACGCCGACTTAGCCAAAAGTCGGCGACTTTTGAAAATGATCGACCCGTTTCGCTCAACCCTATTCATAATGTGTTCCATCGGTTGTTGTTGCGGAGGTATGTGGTGCCTGTGGTTCCTTCGGTTGAGCCTCCTGCCCCTGTGCTGGTTGAGGGAGAATTGGAATACGTGGTGGAGAAGATCTTGGATTCTCGTATTTCTAGACGGAGGCTTCAGTATTTGGTTAAGTGGAAAGGCTATGGTCAGGAGGATAATTCCTGGGTTGTCGCCTCTGATGTTCATGCGGCCGATTTGGTTCGTGCCTTCCATGTGGCTCACCCTGATCGCCATGGGGGTTTTGATGAGGGTTCGGTGACCCCTCCTCAAGGGGGGGGTACTGTTGTGAACTCCGTTTTCAGGCTCCCTCTTGTGGTCACAGATGGTATTGTGTGACTTTGGTTTTTTTGGCTCCCCCAGGTGGTTTGGTTTATTATCCTGCGGGTCTGCTGGATCAGCTGCCTCGTTATTCACCAGGGAGGCTCCTATTTAGCTCTGCTTCACTCCCACTTGTTGCCGGCTGTCAATGTATTCAGTGCTATTCTGATTACTCCTGATTATCTCGTTTTCTGCCTCTTCAGGATAAGCTAAGTTCTGTTTGAATATTTTTTGCTCATCTGCCTGCAATATGATTTCTGTGTATGATGAGTCTAGTCCAGCTTGCTAACATGTGATTTCTTTTTGCTGGTAAGCTCTGGGGTACGGAGTTGCTTCCCCCGCACCGTTAGTTGGTGCAGGGGCTCGAGCAATCTCTGCGTGGATATTTTGAATAGGGTTTTTTATTGACCGCACAGTTTCCTTCCTATTTTCTGCTATCTAGTATTAGCGGGCCTCATTTGCTAAATCTGATTTCATCTCTGCGTTTGTGCTTTCCCCTTAACTCACCGTTAATATTTGTGGGGGGCTATTCTATATCTTTGGGGTCTTCCACTGAGGCAAGTGAGGACTTACTTTCCCTTCAGGAATAGTCAGTTTCTCAGGCCGTGACGAGACGTCTAGGATTTTTTAGGTAACGTTCCACGGCTGCCTATAGTTGTTTGCGGATAGGATCAGGTTGCGGTCAATCTAGTTACCACTTCCCAAGAGCTAGTAGTCTGTTCAGTTACTTAGCTAGTCTGACCTGCGATCCTTGCCACTAGGATCATAACACAGCCCCCTCAGTATTGTTTGCCAATATGCTAATGACATATTGACCTAGCTTGTTGAAACAATGAGCCCCTGAGACCTTCCCCCTCCTTATCTGTGAATGAGGAGGGAGACTCTTAAAATATCAGGGAGGTGAGACACAGATCAGTCCTGTGTGGAATGATGATGTGTTCACAGCATCTCAGAGAGAAAGAAGAGTATATGGACTATGCGATCCTCTGTCTGCTGGATTGTTGGACTTTTATCCTGTTACTGAACTGCATTCGGATTCTGGACTATTTTATCCTTTGTGTGGTTGATCGTATATGGACCTTTCGTATTTTTACCTAAATAAAGGTCTTTGGATTGTTCACTCTTCGCTGGTTCTGTTGATTGTGTGGTACCGGAGAAGGACCCCGTGACATATACCTATACATATTTCACTACACCCGTATATAAGAACCACATGCTAGCACTCTGGACATACACTCCCCTCAGAAAATGCACACGAAATGCGAGTCGGGGTTCCTCTGCCACCGCAAAGCTATACACCAGGTGAGTTCACCTCACCTATACTTGTCTGTATTGTTTAGTATTACAGTCATGAAGCACCAATATACTTTGTATAGGTGAGCGGTAGATACCGACTCTTTCTAGGCACTCCTCAGATGCCCTTCTGGGACTACTCCAAACCAATAAATTAACAAGAACAAGGAGGAAAAACGTCCACTTAAACATATTTAGAAAACAGTATTCAAAAGATTTATTAAATTGTAACAGTCATATACAAATATAGCTACGGTATATAAAATACAAAACATGGGTGTATTGTCAATACAGCCATATGGCAGAAGACACAGAAAGGAGAAAATGTGGCGATGACCTAGTCAGAGGGGGAGTACACAAATAAACCTTTCGGGTGGCAGCATCAGTTCAAAGTGTAGAAAAAACATATGACCGAATACAATCACGATATCCAACGCACGTGGCTATATTACCCAAAATGCATGATCACATATTGATATGTCCGGGGGGACCGAGTGAGGTGGGGAGACCATACCTGATTGACAATGGGTAAGCAGCCATTGTATGTATATATCAATATGTGATCATGCATTTCGGGCCAATATAGCCACGTGCGTTGGATATCGTGATTGTATTCGGTCATATGTTTTTTCTACACTTTGAACTGATGCTGCCACCCGAAAGGTTTATTTGTGTACTCCCCCTCTGACTAGGTCATCGCCACATTTTCTCCTTTCTGTGTCTTCTGCCATATGGCTGTATTGACAATACACCCATGTTTTGTATTTTATATAGCTATATTTGTATATGACTGTTAAGGTACCTTCACACGAAGCGACGCTGCAGCGATAGCGACAACGATGCCGATCGCTGCAGCGTCGCTGTTTGATCGCTGGAGAGCTGTCACACAGACCGCTCTCCAGCGACCAATGATGCCGAGGTCCCCGGGTAACCAGGGTAAACATCGGGTTGCTAAGCGCAGGGCCGCGCTTAGTAACCCGATGTTTACCCTGGTTACCAGCGTAAAAGTAAAAAAAACAAACAGTACATGCTCACCTGCGCGTCCCCCAGCGTCTGCTTCCTGCACTGACTGAGCGCCGGCCCTAACAGCACAGAGGTGACGTCACCGCTGTGCTTTCACTTTCACTTTAGGGCCGGCGCTCAGTCAGTGTCAGGAAGCAGACGCTGGGGGACGCGCGGGTGAGCATGTACTGTTTGTTTTTTTTACTTTTACGCTGGTAACCAGGGTAAACATCGGGTTACTAAGCGCGGCCCTGTGCTTAGCAACCCGATGTTTACCCTGGTTACCAGTGTAAAACATCGCTGGTATCGTTGCTTTTGCTTTCAAACACAACGATACACGGCGATCGGACGACCAAATAAAGTTCTGGACTTTATTCAGCGACCAGCGACATCACAGCAGGATCCTGATCGCTGCTGCGTGTCAAACTAAACGATATCGCTAGCGAGGACGCTGCAACGTCACGGATCGCTAGCGATATCGTTACAAAGTCGTTTCGTGTGAAGGTACCTTTACAATTTAATAAATCTTTTGAATACTGTTTTCTAAATATGTTTAAGTGGATGTTTTTCCTCCGTGTTCTTGTTAATTTGTCTGTATTGTTGTCTGCTTTATAATCTTTCAGTTTGCAAACCGCTCTGCTGCTATTAGATGCATATCATTTATTTATTATCCATATACCTGCTGCTACAACATATATCCCATATGTAAGGTGTTTTACCTACTATTTATATATACATATCTTTGTTGTATAATGGCTTTTTGAACTAAGTGGTACCATTTATATTAGGACAAACTCACAGAGCAGCCCAATGACTTATTTTTTTTCTATCTTTAATGAAACCTGTATCAAAATCATCTGCATTCAGGTGACTTTCTTATAGCATTGGCTATTATTCACGGTGTACTTCCTTTTTAAAGTGTTTTTTTTTGCACTTATGTCCCTATTCTATTTTATATGTAATTTTTATTTGTCTCAATACATTTTGTTATTTTATTGTATATGTTTCCCATATTTTGTTTTTCGGTATATATCATTTTGGAAGTGCCACAAATCTATGCTATTTATGGTTTTACCTTATTACTAAAATGATGTGTTCTTGTGAAAGTAACTTCTGTTGATGATGCCTCTTTTCCCTGGGGTGCGGTGAAGTTATCACAAGGGAGCTGAATCTGCCTGTGGGTACTTTACATTATCAATCTGTCATTTATTGTCCTTGATCCCTGTCAGAGGACGTGCTCTTGGTCCTTAATTATGGAAGCATAATCCAGTGATTGGCACCAGGGTGATGTTATGCGATAGAGACCAAATGTCAGGACAGGTGTATTTATCTGTGAATTTGTATAAAGCTGCACCCAGTGGTTACCCAATATATTTGGAAATTTACTTGTCCCGAACATCAAGCCATGAAAGATTACATAGCAGACAGTCTAAAAAAGGTTTATCAGATCGTTCAAAACACCAGTGAGGGCAGGGATCTTGTTTGTTGATAAAAAAAAAAAGATGGCTGTCATGAACCAATACGGCTAAGTCCAGCGGATGACACAACTTACACCAACAGCGGGATGGAATGGGGAGAGAAAGGCTCTCACAGTAGGAACAAGGGATGGGGCACCTCCTGAGCTCCAACCTGTGCATGTCCCTAAACTCCCCTAATGCCCTAAGCGGGTCCTTCACCCGGCCACTGTCAGGTGCTTAGTCCCTGTTTGTCACCTCACTATTCCCTGGCTAGTGCACTGGCCAGCAAGGACACTAGCCTCACCACTGCAGATGGTGGACAACAACCAGACAGAAAAAGGAAATATAGAACTTAACACAGCTGAGGAAAAGGCACCAAGACCACGAACTCCGCAAACACAGCGGAAGCATCTCTGCAAACAGAGAGCTCTTTACTCCAGGCTTGCTCCACATAGATTACTCTATCACCGACAGTCAGCTGGCGGGTCATGTGCTGGCGGGTCATGTGACTTTCTAAAGGATGGTGGAAGAGGTCACCACCCACATCAGATGACTAGCAACAAAGCAGCTGTCCGCAAAGAAACTGACATTTAACCCTTGCTGGCCTGAAAGGAAAAAAGCTACATTTAAATTATAGCGGAAACAGAGCTGCCACGAATCCAAAAATGAATTGTGACAATGGTGGTTTCAGACCACGTATTGACTATCGGGAACATGGAATTGCTGTGGAGAATCACTGTCATTTGCTGCTCACCCTCGATCTCTATAACCAGCTGCTGAGATTCCATTGGTCACTAAGCTTGATCCGTATTAGAGAAGGGGAGATCGAGATACACCTGAAGTCACTATGAGCATCTTGTGATGCCTTTTGAGCTCAGTAATATGCCGACTGTTTCTTACCATTTTATTAATGACCTATTCAGAGATCTAAATGGTCACTATGTGGTTGTCTATCTGGATGACATCTGGGTTTATTCAGCCGATTGCGAGTCATACAGCCGACATATAAATACTGTTCTAAGAAGACTCAGAGACAATTTATTATTTTATAAACAGGAAAAATGTGTTTTTCTGGTGCAGGAAGTGAGTTTCCCGGGATATATCTTGCTTTAAAAAAAATTCTGTATGGACCCCCCTAAGGCCCAAGCTGTGCCATCCAAATCTCTGAAAACTCTCCTATTCTTTCCTGGTTAACCATTGACCGATTTGAAGAAGAAAGGAGATGAATTTGTTGTCACGGGAGACCTAGGCAGGAAAGAGCTAATAACCCGGGCCCCTGCGATTTCCCTCAGACTAGGGAAACCCTGACTGACCCTCTCCCAGAGTTTACACTGATGGTGTGCATGTCTGGGCCTCCACCCTCGCCCTATCTCCTGTTTCAGCCCTAGGCTGAAACCACCACCCACCACCAGTGGCGTAACTACAAAGTTATGGGCCCCGGTGCGAACTTCCAAATGGGGCCCCCCCCCCTACCTCCGTGACGCCCCCCCACCCCCTTCCCCTAGATACGCCTCGGACTGTTGCAGGAATCTCCTGCACTGCAACATGGTGTTGGGTGCCAGCACAGCCCGCACAGTGGTATATCCAGCACAGCCCGCACAGTGGTATATCCAGCACAGCCCGCACAGTGGTATATCCAGCACAGCCCGCACAGTGGTATATCCAGCACAGCCCGCACAGTGGTATATCCAGCACAGCCCGCACAGTGGTATATCCAGCACAGCCCGCACAGTGGTATGTCCAGCACAGCCCGCACAGTGGTATGTACAGCACAGCCCGCACAGTGGTATGTACAGCACAGCCCGCACAGTGGTATATACAGCACAGCCCGCACAGTGGTATATACAGCACAGCCCGCACAGGGGTATATACAGCACAGCCCGCACAGGGGTATATACAGCACAGCCCGCACAGGGGTATATACAGCACAGCCCGCACAGGGGTATATACAGCACAGCCCGCACAGGGGTATATACAGCACAGCCCGCACAGGGGTATATCCAGCACAGCCCACACAGGGGTATATACAGCACAGCCCGCACAGGGGTATATACAGCACAGCCCGCACAGGGGTATATACAGCACAGCCCGCACAGGGGTATATACAGCACAGCCCGCACAGGGGTATATACAGCAGAGCCCGCACAGGGGTATATAGAGCACAGCCCGCACAGGGGTATATAGAGCACAGCCCGCACAGGGGTATATAGAGCACAGCCCGCACAGGGGTATATACAGCAGAGCCCACACAGGGGTATATACAGCAGAGCCCGCACAGGGGTATATGCAGCACAGCCAGCACAGGGGTATATAGAGCACAGCCAGCACAGGGGTATATACAGCACAGCCCGCACAGGGGTATATACAGCACAGCCCGCACAGGGGTATATACAGCAGAGCCCACACAGGGGTATATACAGCAGAGCCCGCACAGGGGTATATGCAGCACAGCCAGCACAGGGGTATATAGACCACAGCCAGCACAGGGGTATATACAGCACAGCCCGCACAGGGGTATATACAGCACAGCCCGCACAGGGGTATATAGAGCACAGCCCGCATCTCATCTCCCCCCCCCCCGATAATGGCCCCACAGTCCGGTGAAAAAGAAAAAAAAAAACTCTCCTCACCTTTCCTTTTGCCCGCGCTGCTCCTGGTGGCTGCAGTCTGCCCAGGACACTGCAGGTGCGCGATGATATGACGTCATCGCGCACCCGCAGTGTACTGTCAGAGGCAGAGCGGGGAATGATGGGAGAGGGAGCGTCAGGTGACGCTCTCCTCCATCATTGCATTGAACTATACCGGTGTCATAGACGCCGGTATAGTTAAATGCGGCGGCGGCGGCGGCGGCGGCGGCGGCGGGCGGGGGGGGGGAGGAACAGTGCAGCGGCCCACTACTGGCATCGGCTCTTCTGGCATTTGCCAGAAGTGCCCGATGTCCAGCCCGGCCCTGCCCTGACCTGCCGGCCCGGGGCCCCTGACCTGCGGGGCCCGGTCGCAATGGCGACCGCTGCGACCGCGGTCGTTACGCCCCTGCCCACCACCCAGTGAAGAGTCCACACTCCAATACCCACAGTTAGCACAGACAAGGATAATGGAAAAATAAGCACCACGCCGCAGTCACTCAGGAATACACTATAAATGCAAAGGGCAAAACAAATACAAATATAGGAAGGAGCAAATAAGACAAAGGGAAATACACCACCAGCAACGATACTCCAACTACTAGCTCACCACTCCAGACTGAGATAACCATGCACAAGACAGAAGCTATAATCGGCGACGCCCAATGTTCAGGAGAACTATTTAAAGGCAGTGGGCATGGCCCAGCTTCCAATCCGAGCACCAGGTAAATTAACCCCGGACCAGCTAGTTAAAATCTAGCCGGCGCCAATGAGTGCATAGTGGTCAAAAGCGGAATTACCGCTGTCTGTCGAACGACCTGGTCTGAACAGCGTCCGACATGACAGTACCCCGCCTTCTACGAGGGACCCCAGGGCCCTCACGGCTTATAGGACCCGGCTTGTCAGGATGGTGGCGGTGAAAAAACCTGACCAGCCGATCCGCATGAACGTCCGAGGCTGGTACCCAGGACCTCTCCTCAGGCCCATAACCACGCCAGTGTACCAAGTACTGTAAAGTGCGGCGCACTACACGAGAGTCAACCACCTTGGAGACTTCAAATTCCAAATTACCATCCACCAAGACTGGAGGTGGCATAGACCTGTGGAACACGTTGTGTATCTTATACACCGTAGGAAGCTCCAATCGGTACGCTACTGGGTTAATGACGGCGGTGACCCTAAATGGACCAATAAACCGTGGACCCAATTTAAGGGATGGTATTTTGAGTCTTATGTTTTTTGTGGATAACCACACCCAGTCATCCACACTCAGGTCCGGACCTGGCACACGCCTACTGTCAGCCACACGTTTGTACCTAGCACCCACACTCAACAGGCGCTGTTTAACTCTCCTCCAGACTGATGATAATTGTGCTCCTAACTGGTCTTCCTCCGGGACGCCAGAAGAGCCCCCCTGACTCAAAGTACAAAATTGAGGATGAAGCCCATAAACACAAAAAAAACGGAGACTCCCCAGACGACTCCTGGCGGTGCTTATTGATGGCAAACTCAGCCAAAGGAAGAAACTTCGACCACTCCTCCTGGTTATCCGAAACAAAGCAGCGTAAGTGCTGTTCCAAATTTTGGTTCATACACTCGGTCTGACCATTTGACTGAGGATGAAACGCCGAAGAATGAGACAACTTGATCTCCAGCCGTGAACGAAATGCTTTCCAAAATTTTGCCACAAACTGAGACTCCCTATCAGAAACGATGTCAGACGGAACCCCATGAAGTCTGACCACTTCCTGCACAAATACCTGAGCCAGAGTCTTAGCGTTGGGCAACGAAGGCAAAGACACAAAGTGCGACATTTTTGAGAACTGATCAACAATCACCAAGATGACCGTGTTCCCAGCTGAGGAGGGCAAGTCCGTGATAAAATCCATGGAGATTTCCGTCCATGGCTTACTAGGTACCTCGAGAGGAAGTAGTGTGCTAACAGGACGGGAGCGGGGTGTCTTAGTCCTAGCGCACGTGGTGCAAGCTGACACGTATGAGACCACGTCCTGTCGGATCTTGGGCCACCAAAACCGACGTGACACCAACTCCAAGGTACCCCTAACCCCTGGATGGCTAGCCAGGACAGCATCATGATGCTCCGCCAAAACCTTTCAGCGGAGATGAAGCGGTACAAACGTTTTGTTGACGGGAAGCTCAGATGGTACCTCCTCCTGGGCCTCGGCAATCTCAGCCTCAACCTCGGTAGTGAGAGCCGAAACCACAACACCCTTTTGGAGGATGGGTACTGGATCTTCCCGAGGCTCTCCCCCCGGAAAACACCTGGACAAAGCATCCGCCTTAGTGTTTTTAGAACCAGGTCTGTAAGTGACAACAAAGTTGAACCGCGTGAAAAACAATGCCCAGCGAGCCTGCCTGGGGGACAGATGCTTGGCAGACTCCAAATACAGCAGATTCTTATGGTAGGTAGTAACAGTAACCTGATGTACCGACCCCTCCAAGAAGTGTCGCCATTCCTCAAAGGCCAATTTGATTGCCAACAACTCTCTGTTGCCGATATCGTAGTTACGTTCGGCGGGTGACAGTTTCTTGGAAATGGACGCAAACCGCTCAAGGATGAGCCTTGTGACAACACCGCCCCCACACCAACCTCAGACGCATCGACTTCTACAACAAAAGGTTTCGATACATCTGGCTGCACCAGAATGGGAGCCAAAACAAACCTGTTTTTAAGAGATTCAAATGCGCACACAGCAGCCTCAGGCCAAACGGAGAAATTGGTACCCTTTTTAGTCATGTCAGTTAGCGGTTTAGCAATGATAGAAAAATCCTTGATAAACTTCCTATAGTAGTTAGAAAACCCAAGGAACCGCTGAAGTGCTTTCAGGTTATCAGGACGTTCCCAACGCAACACCGCTTGCACCTTAGCGGCGTCCATTTTAAAACCAGAAGCAGACACAATATAGCCCAAGAAAGGCAACTCCTGTACCGAAAATACACATTTCTCCAGTTTTGCATATAGCTTATTCTCTCTGAGAAGCTGTAACACCTGCCTGACATGATCTAAATGAGTATCACGGTCGCAAGAATATATGAGGATGTCATCTAGGTACACAATAACGAATTTCCCCAAAACATGCGAGAACACATCATTGATGAAATGCTGAAACACTGCAGGTGCGTTTGTCAACCCAAATGGCATCACCAAATTTTTAAAATGACCCTCAGGGGTATTAAAAGCCATCTTCCACTCATCACCTTGACGGACTCTTATGAGGTTGTACGCCCCCCTGAGGTCAAGCTTGGTAAACCACTTAGCACCTGCCTCCTGGTTGAACAAATCCGGTATCAATGGCATAGGGTATGGATCACAAACCGTAATCTGGTTTAACTCCCTGAAATCCAGACACGGCCGTAGTCCACCATCTTTCTTGTTAACGAAGAAGAACCCTGCTGCCACTGGTGAGGATGACGGCCTGATGTGCCCTTTGCTCAAACTTTCAGCAATGTAATCCTTTAATGCTTGTCTCTCCGGACCGGAGATGTTTAACATCCTTGCTTTAGGCAACTTGGCCCCTGGTTTAAACCTGATAGAACAGTCATAGGAGCGATGTGGTGGCAACTCTGAACAACCCTTCTCAGAGAACACATCCACAAAATCCAGAAGTGACTCAGGAACGCTTGGAGTCACAGCAGACACACATGTGGCCAGGCAATTCTCCTGACAGAAATCACTCCACTGAATTATGTCCTGAGTTTTCCAGTCAATAACCGGGTTGTGTGTAGACAACCATGGAAAACCCAGAACCAATTGTGCCGGAAGACTCTTGAGCACCTTACATGTAACCTGCTCGAAATGAAGAACCCCAATGTGGAGTTTCACCTCAGCCACAAACTCAGTAATCTCCCCCTGTGGGAGAGGAGCAGAATTGATGGTGACCACGCGGATAGGATGAGGCAGTTTTTCGATCCTAAAACCAGCAGTGCGCGTAAACTTCTCATCAATGAGATTTGTGGCAGAATCACTATCCACAAAAACAGTGATTGGCAGCTCTCTGCCAGCGACAACAACTTTGGCAGGGAGCATGCACTGAGAAACCATCATGGAGGATACACATAAACTCAGATTGGACTCCTCCACACCCTCTGAGCTTAGAAGTTTTCCGCTGTTGCGTTTTTCTTTGACAGCAGAGGACAGATATTAATAAAATGACCAGTTTTACAGCAGTAAAAACAGGCTCCCTGCTTCCTGAGTACAGGGGCTCGATTCTTAACATGTGATACCCCTGCGATTTGCATAGGTTCCATGGGCTCACCTGCAGCAACCTCACGTGAACCTAAACCTTCACCCACAGGCGGCGTCTCATGATCCCCTTGACGCAAACGGTGATCAATGCAGACAACAAGACTCATAGCGGAATCTGTTGTGAATTCCGTCCTTGGGCTCCCTCCTGTGGTTGTGAATGGTACTTTTGTGAGTTCTGCCCTTGGGCTCCCTCTGGTGGTTTCGAGTGGAACTGCTGCTCCTTGAGTTTAGCTGTAGCAGCTGCTTTCACTGATCGTCTCTCCTGGCTTTGCTATTTAACCTGGCTCTGGTCTTCAGTTCATGCCAGCTGTCAATGTTTCTGGTTTGGGATTCAGATCTCTCCTTGGATTTCTCTGATGGCCTGTCCATTTCAGCAAAAGATAAGTTTTTGCTAGTTCTTTGTTGTCCATTTGCTTTGGACTTTATTGCTCAGCTCATGTTATGTTTCCTTTTGTCCAGCTTGTCATTATGATATATTTAGGCTAGCTGGAAGCTCTGGGGAAGCAGATTTGCCCTCCACACCGTGAGTCGGTGTGGAGATCATTTTTGTAAACTCTGCGTGGATTTTTAGTTTTTAATACTGACCGCACAGTATCCTTTCCTATTCTGTCTATTTAGATTAGTATTGGCCTCCTTTGCTAAAATCTGTTTTAATTTCTGTGTATGTTATTTCCCTCTTCACTCACAGTCAATATTTGTGGGGGGCTATCTTTCCTTTTGGGAATTTCTCTGAGGCAAGATAGCTTTCTGTTTCCATCTTTAGGGGTAGTTAGTTCTCAGGCTGTGACGAGGTGTCTAGGGAGAGACAGGAACACTCCACGGCTATTTCTAGTGTTGGTGTTAGGATTAGGAACTGCGGTCAGTAAAGATACCACCTCCTCAGAGCTTGTCCCATGTTGCTCTTTAACCACCAGGTCATATCAGTGTTGCTCCTTAACCACCAGGTCATAACAGGAATCTAGTGAAGCAGGAGTCTCGTACATCAGGAGGGCTTTTTTAACCCTATTAGAAACTCCATGAATAAAGTGACTCCGCAGAGCGGGCTCATTCCACTGTGTGTCGACCGCCCAGCGGCGAAATTCAGAACAGTAATCCTCTGCAACACGCTCCCCCTGGCAAATAGTGCGTATCTTAGATTCTGCTAGAGCCATTCTGTCCGGATCGTCGTAAATGTGTCCTACAGCAGAAAAAAAACTCTTAAAATGCAGCAGAATCAGACGGCAAAGAAAACGCCCATGCTTGGGGATCCCCGCTTAATAATGACAACACCAGGCCCACACGCTGAGCCTCATTACCAGAGGAGATCGGGTGCATACGGAAATACAGTTTGCAAGCTTCACGAAAAGAAACAAATTTACTGCGTTCCCCAGCAAATTTTTCAGGCAAAGGAAACTTAGGCTCAGCAACTTTACCTGTAACTCCGGCTTGCACATTAGACACTGCTAGTCCCTGTTGCTGCACTGCCCCCCTTAACTCAGTGACCTGTAGGGACAGCGTCTCCAACTGGCGGGTTATGGAAATCATGGGATCCATGGAAAATAATGTTGGCCGATTATAATGTCTCGGGAGACCTAGGCAGGAAAGAGCTAATAACCCGGGCCCCTGCGATTTCCCTCAGACTAGGGAAACCCTGACTGACCCTCTCCCAGAGTTTACACTGATGGTGTGCATGTCTGGGCCTCCACCCTCGCCCTATCTCCTGTTTCAACCCTAGGCTGAAACCACCACCCACCACCCAGTGAAGAGTCCACACTCCAATACCCACAGTTAGCACAGACAAGGATAACGGAAAAATAAGCACCACGCCGCAGTCACTCAGGAATACACTATAAATGCAAAGGGCAAAACAAATACAAATATAGGAAGGAGCAAATAAGACAAAGGGAAATACACCACCAGCAACGATACTCCAACTACTAGCTCACCACTCCAGACTGAGATAACCATGCACAAGACAGAAGCTATAATCAGCGACGCCCAATGTTCAGGAGAACTATTTAAAGGCAGTGGGCATGGCCCAGCTTCCAATCCGAGCACCAGGTAAATTAACCCCGGACCAGCTAGTTAAAATCTAGCCGGCGCCAATGAGTGCATAGTGGTCAAAAGCAGAATTACCGCTGTCTGTCGAACGACCTGGTCTGAACAGCGTCCGACATGACATTTGTTAGATGGAAACCTGAGTCCATCAGGGCCTTCTTGGAGCTGAAGGAACGTTTGTCATCTGACCCAGCCTGACCCACAATGTCTTTTCATTGTAGAGAGGTAGAGGTCTGTGAGATGGAAGTTGGGGGTGCCACTATTATGGGGTTACTGTGGCATTGAGAAAAGTCTTCCCATTTGCTGAGATCCAATAAGGTGGTATATACAGAGACACGTTCTGGGGCTTGCCTGCAGATGCCTGTACAGGGGCAGTTGGTGCACAATGCAGTCCCTGATAACCACAGACGGAGACAGAGATTAGAAAACCATAACTGTTCTTTAATGGTACAAGTATGGAGCAGACCAATCTGGTGGACGCACATTAAATATATTATATACACGCATACAGTTAGGTCCAGAAATATTTGGACAGAGACAACATTTTTCTCATTTTGGTTATAGACATTACCACAATTTAATTTTAAACAAAACAATTCAGATGCAGTTGAAGTTCAGACTTTCAGCTTTCATTTGAGGGTATCCACATTAAAATTGGATGAAGGTTTTAGGAGTTTCAGCTCCTTAACATGTGCCACCCTGTTTTTTTAAGGGACCAAAAGTAATTGGACAGATTCAATAATTTTAAATAAAATGTTCATTTCTAGTACTTGGTTGAAAACCCTTTGTTGGCAATGACTGCCTGAAGTCTTGAACTCATGGACATCACCAGACGCTGTGTTTCCTCCTTTTTGATGCTCTGCCAGGCCTTCACTGCGGTGGTTTTCAGTTGCTGTTTGTTTGTGGGCCTTTCTGTCTGAAGTTTAGTCTTTAACAAGTGAAATGCATGCTCAATTGGGTTGAGATCAGGTGACTGACTTGGCCATTCAAGAATATTCCACTTCTTTGCTTTAATAGACTCCTGGGTTGCTTTGGCTTCATGTTTTGGTCATTGTCCATCTGTAGTATGAAACGACGACCAATCAGTTTTGCTGCATTTGGCTGGATCTGAGCACACAGTATGGCTCTGAATACCTCAGAATTCATTTGGCTGCTTCTGTCCTGTGTCACATCATCAATAAACACTAGTCACCCAGTGCCACTGGCAGCCATGCATGGCCAAGCCATCACACTGCCTCCACCGTGTTTTACAGATGATGTGGTATGCTTTGGATCATGAGCTGTACCAAGCCTTCGCCATACTTTTCTCTTTCCATCATTCTGGTAGAGGTTGATCTTGGTTTCATCTGTCCAAAGAATGTTCTTCCTGAACTGTGCTGGCTTTTTTAGATGTTTTTTAGCCAAGTCCAGTCTAGCCTTTTTATTCTTGACACTTATGAGTGGCTTGCACCGTGCAGTGAACCCTCTGTATTTACTTTCATGCCGTCTTCTCTTTATAGTAGATTTGGATATTGATGCGCCTACCTCCTGGAGAGTGTTCTTCACTTGGTTGGCTGTTGTGAAGGGGTTTCTCTTCACCATGGAGGTTATTCTGCGATCACCCACCACTGTTGTCTTCCGTGGGCGCCCAGGTCTTTTGGCATTCATGAGTTCACCAGTGCTTTCTTTCCTTCTCAGGACGTACCAAACTGTACATTTTGCCACTCCGAATATTGTAGCAATTTCTCGGATGGGTTTTTTCTCTGTTTTCACAGCTTAAGAATGGCTGGTTTCACCTTCATGGAGAGCACTTTTGACCGCATGTTTACTTCATAGGAAAACCTTCCAAATGCAAGCACCACACCTCAAATCAACTCCAGGCCTTTTATCTGCTTAGTTGAGAATGACATAATGAAGGGATTGCCCACACCTGTCCATGAAATAGCCTTGGAGTCAATTGTCCAATTACTTTTGGTCCCTTGAAAAAACAGGGTGGCACAGGTTAAGGAGCTGAAACTCCTAAACTCTTCATCCAATTTTAATATGGATACCCTCAAATGAAAGCTGAAAGTCTGAACTTCAACTGCATCTGAATTGTTTTGTTTAAAATTAAATTGTGGTAATGTCTATAACCAAAATGAGAAAAATGTTGTCTCTGTCCAAATATTTCTGGACCTAACTGTATATATATACAGGGCATGGTCAGTATAATAGGGGAGGAGCTGATTCATAGAAAAAGTAAAAATTTAGACAGAAGATCGACTACTGTTAAAACAGTATTTGGTGTCCAGTATCCAAAGCTGCAGCTTGGCACCAGTCCTCAGGGTAGTGGATGAGCCTGTGGAGGTGGAAACTTGGTGTGGCGGTTCCGGCAGTGATGTTACATGGAGGGGACACCAGGAGTAGGAATCACGGGGTGGCAGTTTCGGTATTCATGTTACATGGAGGGGACACTTGGGGTAGGGGTCATGGGGCGGCGGTTCTGACAGTGATGTTACATGGAGGGGACACCTGGGGTAGGAATCACTGGGTGGCAGTTCCGGCACTCATGGGTGGCAGTTCCGGCAGTGATGTTACATGGAGAGGACATCTGGATTAGGAATCACGGGGTGGCAGTTCCAGCATTCATGTTGCATGGAGGGGAGACTTGGGATAGGAGTCACGGGGCGGCGGTTCCGACAGTGATGTTAATTGGAGGGGATACCGGAGTAGGAATCACGGGGAGGCAGTTCCGGCAGTGATGTTACATGGAGAGGAGACTTGGGGTAGGAGTCACGGGGTGGCAGTTCCGGCATTCATGTTACATGGAGAGGACACCTGGAGTAGGAATCACGGGGTGGCAGTTCCGGCATTCATGTTACATGGAGAGGACACCAGGAGTAGGAATCATGGGGAAGCAGTTCCGGCATTCATGTTACATGGAGAGGACACCTGGAGTAGGAATCACGGGGAAGCAGTTCCGGCATTCATGCTACATGGAGAGGAGACTTGGGGTAGGAGTCACGGGGTGGCAGTTCCGACATTCATGTTACATGGAGAGGACACCTGGAGTAGGAATCACGAGGTGGCAGTTCCGGCATTCATGTTACATGGAGAGGACACACCTGGAGTAGGAATCACGGGGAAGCAGTTGCGGCATTCATGTCACATGGAGAGGACACCTGGAGTAGGAATCACGGGGAAGCAGTTCTGGCATTCAAGCTACATGGAGAGGAGACTTGGGGTAGGAATCATGGGGAAGCAGTTCTGGCATTCAAGCTACATGGAGAGGACACCTGGAGTAGGAATCACGGAGTGGCAGTTCCGGCATTCATGTTACATGGAGAGGACACCTGGAGTAGGAATCATGGGGAAGCAGTTCCGGCATTCATGTTACATGGAGAGGACACACCTGGAGTAGGAATCACGGGGAAGCAGTTCCGGCATTCATGTTACATGGAGAGGACACCTGGAGTAGGAATCACGGGGAAGCAGTTCCAGCATTCATGCTACATAGAGGGGAGATTTGGGGTAGGAGTCACGGGGCGGCGGTTCCGACAGTGATGTTACTTGGAGGGGATACTGGAGTAGGAATCACGGGGTGGCGGTTCCGGTAGTGATGTTACATAGAGAGGACACCTGGAGTAGGAATCACGGGGTGGCAGTTCCGGCATTCAGGTTACATGGAGAGGACACAAGGAGTAGGAATCACAGGGTGGCAGTTCCGGCAGTGATGTTACATGGAGAGGACACAAGGAGTAGGATTCATGGGTAGCAGTTCTGGCAGTAATGTTACATGGAGGGTACACTTGGGGTATGAGTCACAGAGTGGCAGTCCCAAACATAACAACAATCCAACTTCTTCCCACAATATGGAAAAGGAGGTGAAGAAACTGGGGAACAAATAAGCGCAAATAGGGTTTTAAATGGTAACAATGTGGTTACAAGGAAAGTGAATACGCTCACCTGGTACAGTTGCACCTAAGCAACATGTATTACGCATAGATCAGCTGCTGCAGGACACAGGTCCAAAGGACCAAGCCAAGCCAAAGGTAAATCCGGGTAACGTGTGTCACTTGATGCGCTGCTGATGGAGACTGTCAACAAGATGATATTCTTGGAAACTTTATTGGAAAGGTGTTTAAAGGTATCGCAGGACCCCTTCCTCAGGACAAAACCTAATCAAGCTTTTGTCCTCAGGAAGGGGTCCAGCGTGACCTCAAAACGCATTGACTTTAAAAAGTTTTACAATAAAGTTTCCAAGAATATCATCTTGTCGACATTCTCCATCAGCAGCGCATCAAGTGACACACGTTACTCGGATTTACCTTTAGAGTGGCAGTCCCGGAATTAATGTTACATATTGGGGACATCTGGGGTAGGAGTCACGGGGCGGCGGTTCCGGCAGTGATGTTACATGTTGGGGACATCTGGGGTAGGAGTCACGGGGTGGCGGTTCCGGCAGTGATGTTACATGGAGAGGACACAAGGGGTAGGAGTCACAGAGCGGCGGTTCCGGCAGTGATGTTACATGGAGAGGACACAAGGGGTAGGAGTCACAGAGCGGCTTTTCCAGCAGTGATGTTACATGGAGAGGACACAAGGGGTAGGAATCACGGGGCGGCGGTTCCGGCAGTGATGTTACATGTTGGGGACATCTGGGGTAGGAGTCACGGGGTGGCGGTTCCGGCAGTGATGTTACATGTTGGGGACATCTGGGGTAGGAGTCACGGGGTGGCGGTTCCGGCAGTGATGTTACATGGAGAGGACACAAGGGGTAGGAGTCACGGGGTGGCAGTTCCAGGAGTGATGTTACATGGAGAGGACACAAGGAGTAGGAGTCACAGAGCGGCGGTTCCGGCAGTGATGTTACATGGAGAGGACACCTGTCTACGAGTTGATCCTCAGTGTGAAGATCACTCTCCCCTGGAACTTGTCTCGATCGTCCTGGTTGATGATATTGGCTGCGTTGACACGACACTCCACTGTGTGATCCATGTCACGAGTAACATTCAGGAACTTCACAGCCACAAATGGTTGTGTGTAGTTCTTCTGTGGGGAAAATAGAATATTCATCAGAAGAGTCAAAAATGGACTTCTAGTGAATGTGAAATGGAGACGATGGCACAAATTGAAAGTACTTCAATGCACAGAGAGACATCCTAACCCTCACCCTGACACTGTTAGAAATGCTCCTCCTCCGTGACTGGCAATGCTGCCATGGCATCTGTCATTACTACCTCTCACAGTCGGTCATTTCATAGTGTCATTGCTCTTACTGTAAAGAATTTTTCCTTCTGAACGAGAATGCTGCCATAGTATCTGCCACACCTATCTCTTGGGGATGAGCATCACATAGTGTAACTGCTCCAAATGTAGTGATTGCTTTCCATTGATGGTTCCTGGGTTAGGGTTTACATGGCCAACCATCCCTCCATTAGAAACCACATAGATACTGCTGGGTGTGTTTCTGCTGATTCTGTGGGGGGGGGGATGAAGGATCTTTTTCATATCATGACAGACAAGTGCCTTGAGGGAGTGACTTCTTATGATGGAGGGAGCTCGTTTTATAATGGAGGGAGTGACCTCTTATAAAGAAGGGAGCCCGTCCTATGATGGAGGGAGTGAACTCCTATGATGGAGGGAGCCCATCCTATGATGGAGGGAGGGAGCCCGTCCTATGATGGAGGGAGGGAGCCCATCCTATGATGGAGGGGGCGACCTCTTATGATGGAGGGAGCCCATCCTATGATGGAGGGAGTGAACTCCTATGATGGAGGGAGCCCGTCCTATGATGGAGGGAGGGAGCCCGTCCTATGATGGAGGGGGCGACCTCTTATGATGGAGGGAGCCCGTCCTATGATGGAGGGAGTGAACTCCTATGATGGAGGGAGGGAGCCCGTCCTATGATGGAGGGAGGGAGCCCGTCCTATGATGGAGGGGGCAACCTCTTATGATGGAGGGAGCCCGTCCTATGATGGAGGGAGTGACCTCTTATGATGGAGGGAGCCCGTCCTATGATGGAGGGAGCCCGTCCTATGAGGGAGGGAGTGACCTCTTATGATGGAGGGAGCCCTTCTTATGATGGAGGGAGTGACCTCTTATAAAGAAGGGAGCCCATCCTATGATGGAGGGAGTGAACTCCTATGATGGAGGGAGCCCGTCCTATGATGCAGGGAGGGAGCCCATCCTATGATGGAGGGGGCAACCTCTTATGATGGAGGGAGCCCGTCCTATGATGGAGGGAGGCCGTCCTATGAAGGGGGAGACCGTCCTATGATGGAGAGAGTGACCTCTTATGATGGAGGGAGGGAGCCTGTCCTATGATGGAGGGAGGGAGCCATTATATGATGGGGGGAGCCTGTCCTATGATGGGGGGAGGCCGTCCTATGAAGGGGGAGACCGTCCTATGATGGGGGGAGCCCGTCCTATGATTGAGGGAGTGACCTCTTATGATGGAGAGAGTAATCACTTATGATAGGGGGAGCAGCGAGGACACTCACCTGAGCTCTGTTACCATAATATGGGAAATACATGAGGTCAATGCTCCCCATAGTGTTATTCCTCAGACCGGGGTAGTAGAGGCGATTGCCCAGGAGATCATCAGTCTGGAAAAGAAGAATTCATGAGAAAAGGGGATCCCCAAAGAAGTCGGCACCGAGCGAAAGATCAGCCGACAGCTATATTTTAAATAGCACCCATACATTATAGGATATCATGCAGATGACACCCGTACACACATTATAGGATATCATACAGCCGACACACGTACACACATTATAGGATATCATACAGATGACACCAGTACATACATTATAGGATATCATACAGATGACACCCGTACACACATTATAGGATATCATACAGATGACACCCGTACACACATTATAGGATATCATACAGATGACACCCATACATACATTATAGGATATCATACAGCCGACACACGTACACACATTATAGGATATCATACAGATGACACCAGTACATACATTATAGGATATCATACAGCCGACACACATACACACATTATAGGATATCATACAGATGACACCCGTACACACATTATAGGATATCATACAGCCGACACCCGTACACACATTATAGGATATCATACAGATGACACCCGTACATACATTATAGGATATAGTACAGATGACACCAGTACATACATTATAGGATATCATACAGATGACACCCGTACATACATTATAGGATATCATACAGATGACACCAGTACATACATTATAGGATATCATACAGCCGACACCCGTACACACATTATAGGATATCATACAGCCGACACCCGTACACACATTATAGGATATCATACAGCCGACACCCGTACACACATTATAGGATATCATACAGCCGACACCCGTACACACATTATAGGATATCATACAGATGACACCAGTACATACATTATAGGATATCATACAGATGACACCAGTACATACATTATAGGATATCATACAGATGACACCAGTACATACATTATAGGATATCATACAGATGACACCCGTACATACATTATAGGATATCATACAGCCGACACCCGTACATACATTATAGGATATCATACAGATGACACCCGTACATACATTATAGGATATAGTACAGATGACACCAGTACATACATTATAGGATATCATACAGATGACACCCGTACATACATTATAGGATATCATACAGATGACACCAGTACATACATTATAGGATATCATACAGATGACACCCGTACATACATTATAGGATATCATACAGATGACACCCGTACATACATTATAGGATATCATACAGATGACACCAGTACATACATTATAGGATATCATACAGATGACACCCGTACATACATTATAGGATATCATACAGATGACACCCGTACATACATTATAGGATATCATACAGATGACACCCGTACATACATTATAGGATATCATACAGATGACCCCAGTACATACATTATAGGATATCATACAGCTGACACCAGTACATACATTATAGGATATCATACAGATGACACCCGTACATACATTATAGGATATCATACAGATGACACCCGTACATACATTATATCATACAGATGACACCCGTACATACATTATAGGATATCATACAGATGACACCCGTACATACATTATAGGATATCATACAGATGACACCAGTACATACATTATAGGATATCATACAGATGACACCAGTACATACATTATAGGATATCATACAGATGACACCCGTACATACATTATAGGATATCATACAGCTGACACCCGTACATACATTATAGGATATCATACAGCCGACACCCGTACATACATTATATCATACAGATGACACCAGTACATACATTATAGGATATCATACAGATGACACCAGTACATACATTATAGGATATCATACAGATGACACCAGTACACACATTATAGGATATCATACAGATGACACCCGTACATACATTATAGGATATCATACAGATGACACCAGTACATACATTATAGGATATCATACAGCCGACACCCGTACATACATTATAGGATATCATACAGATGACACCCGTACATACATTATAGGATATCATACAGATGACACCAGTACATACATTATAGGATATCATACAGATGACACCAGTACATACATTATAGGATATCATACAGATGACACCAGTACATACATTATAGGATATCATACAGATGACACCCGTACATACATTATAGGATATCATACAGATGACACCCGTACATACATTATAGGATATCATACAGATGACACCAGTACATACATTATAGGATATCATACAGCCGACACCCGTACATACATTATAGGATATCATACAGATGACACCAGTACATACATTATAGGATATCATACAGATGACACCCGTACATACATTATAGGATATCATACAGATGACACCCGTACATACATTATAGGATATCATACAGATGACACCCGTACACACATTATAGGATATCATACAGATGACACCCGTACATACATTATAGGATATCATACAGATGACACCAGTACATACATTATAGGATATCATACAGATGACACCCGTACATACATTATAGGATATCATACAGATGACACCCGTACATACATTATAGGATATCATACAGATGACACCAGTACATACATTATAGGATATCATACAGCTGACACCAGTACACACATTATAGGATATCATACAGATGACACCCATACATACATTATAGGATATCATACAGATGACACCCGTACATACATTATAGGATATCGTACAGATGACACCAGTACATACATTATAGGATATCATACAGCCGACACCAGTACATACATTATAGGATATCATACAGCTGACACCAGTACACACATTATAGGATATCATACAGATGACACCCATACATACATTATAGGATATCATACAGATGACACCCGTACATACATTATAGGATATCGTACAGATGACACCAGTACATACATTATAGGATATCATACAGATGACACCAGTACATACATTATAGGATATCATACAGATGACACCAGTACATACATTATAGGATATCATACAGATGACACCAGTACATACATTATAGGATATCATACAGATGACACCCGTACATACATTATAGGATATCATACAGCCGACACCCGTACATACATTATAGGATATCATACAGATGACATCAGTACATACATTATAGGATATCATACAGATGACACCAGTACACACATTATAGGATATCATACAGCCGACACCCGTACACACATTATAGGATATCATACAGATGACACCAGTACATACATTATAGGATATCATACAGATGACACCAGTACATACATTATAGGATATCATACAGATGACACCAGTACATACATTATAGGATATCATACAGATGACACCAGTACATACATTATAGGATATCATACAGATGACACCCGTACATACATTATAGGATATCATACAGCCGACACCCGTACATACATTATAGGATATCATACAGATGACATCAGTACATACATTATAGGATATCATACAGATGACACCAGTACACACATTATAGGATATCATACAGATGACACCAGTACATACATTATAGGATATCATACAGATGACACCAGTACATACATTATAGGATATCATACAGATGACACCAGTACATACATTATAGGATATCATACAGCCGACACCCGTACATACATTATAGGATATCATACAGATGACACCCGTACATACATTATAGGATATCATACAGATGACACCAGTACATACATTATAGGATATCATACAGATGACACCAGTACATACATTATAGGATATCATACAGATGACACCCGTACATACATTATAGGATATCATACAGATGACACCCGTACATACATTATAGGATATCATACAGATGACACCAGTACATACATTATAGGATATCATACAGATGACACCCGTACATACATTATAGGATACCATACAGATGACACCCGTACATACATTATAGGATATCATACAGATGACACCGTACATACATTATAGGATATCATACAGATGACACCAGTACATACATTATAGGATATCATACAGATGACACCCGTACATACATTATAGGATATCATACAGATGACACCAGTACATACATTATAGGATATCATACAGATGACACCCGTACATACATTATAGGATATCGTACAGATGACACCCGTACATACATTATAGGATATCATACAGCCGACACCCGTACATACATTATAGGATATCATACAGATGACACCAGTACATACATTATAGGATATCATACAGATGACACCAGTACATACATTATAGGATATCATGCAGATGACACCAGTACATACATTATAGGATATCATACAGCCGACACCCGTACATACATTATAGGATATCATACAGATGACACCCGTAAATACATTATAGGATATCATACAGATGACACCCGTACATACATTATAGGATATCGTACAGATGACACCAGTACATACATTATAGGATACCATACAGATGACACCCGTACATACATTATAGGATATCATACAGATGACACCCGTACATACATTATAGGATATCATACAGATGACACCCGTAAATACATTATAGGATATCATACAGATGACACCCGTACATACATTATAGGATATCATACAGATGACACCCGTACATACATTATAGGATATCATACAGATGACACCAGTACATACATTATAGGATATCGTACAGATGACACCAGTACATACATTATAGGATACCATACAGCCGACACCCGTACATACATTATAGGATATCATACAGATGACACCAGTACATACATTATAGGATATCATACAGATGACACCCGTACATACATTATAGGATATCATGCAGATGACACCAGTACATACATTATAGGATATCATACAGCCGATACCCGTACATACATTATAGGATATCATACAGATGACACCCGTAAATACATTATAGGATATCGTACAGATGACACCCGTACATACATTATAGGATATCGTACAGATGACACCAGTACATACATTATAGGATATCGTACAGCCGACACCCGTACATACATTATAGGATATCATACAGATGACACCAGTACATACATTATAGGATATCATACAGATGACACCCGTACACACATTATAGGATATCATACAGATGACACCAGTACATACATTATAGGATATCATACAGATGACACCCGTACATACATTATAGGATATCATACAGATGACACCCGTACATACATTATAGGATATCATACAGATGACACCCGTACATACATTATAGGATATCATACAGATGACACCCGTACATACATTATAGGATATCATACAGATGACACCAGTACATACATTATAGGATATCATACAGATGACACCAGTACATACATTATAGGATATCATACAGATGACACCCGTACATACATTATAGGATATCATACAGATGACACCCGTACATACATTATAGGATATCATACAGATGACACCCGTACATACATTATAGGATATCATACAGATGACACCCGTACATACATTATAGGATATCATACAGATGACACCCGTACATACATTATAGGATATCATACAGATGACACCAGTACATACATTATAGGATATCATACAGATGACACCAGTACATACATTATAGGATATCGTACAGATGACACCCGTACATACATTATAGGATATCATACAGATGACACCCGTACATACATTATAGGATATCATACAGATGACACCCGTACATACATTATAGGATATCATACAGATGACACCCGTACATACATTATAGGATATCATACAGATGACACCCGTACATACATTATAGGATATCATACAGATGACACCCGTACATACATTATAGGATATCATACAGATGACACCAGTACATACATTATAGGATATCATACAGATGACACCCGTACATACATTATAGGATATCATACAGATGACACCCGTACATACATTATAGGATATCATACAGATGACACCCGTACATACATTATAGGATATCATACAGATGACACCCGTACATACATTATAGGATATCATACAGATGACACCCGTACATACATTATAGGATATCATACAGATGACACCCGTACATACATTATAGGATATCATACAGATGACACCCGTACATACATTATAGGATATCATACAGATGACACCCGTACATACATTATAGGATATCATACAGAAGACACCCGTACATACATTATAGGATATCATACAGCCGACACCCGTACATACATTATAGGATATCATACAGATGACACCCGTACATACATTATAGGATATCATACAGATGACACCGTACATACATTATAGGATATCATACAGATGACACCGTACATACATTATAGGATATCATACAGATGACACCAGTACATACATTATAGGATATCATACAGATGACACCAGTACATACATTATAGGATATCATACAGATGACACCAGTACACACATTATAGGATATCATACAGATGACACCAGTACATACATTATAGGATATCATACAGATGACACCAGTATATACATTATAGGATATCGTACAGATGACACCAGTACATACATTATAGGATATCATACAGATGACACCGTACATACATTATAGGATATCATACAGATGACACCAGTACATACATTATAGGATATCATACAGATGACACCAGTACATACATTATAGGATATCATACAGATGACACCCGTACATACATTATAGGATATCGTACAGATGACACCCGTACATACATTATAGGATATCATACAGCCGACACCCGTACATACATTATAGGATATCATACAGATGACACCAGTACATACATTATAGGATATCATACAGATGACACCAGTACATACATTATAGGATATCATACAGATGACACCCGTACATACATTATAGGATATCATACAGATGACACCCGTACATACATTATAGGATATCGTACAGATGACACCCGTACATACATTATAGGATATCATACAGCCGACACCCGTACATACATTATAGGATATCATACAGATGACACCGTACATACATTATAGGATATCATACAGATGACACCAGTACATACATTATAGGATATCATACAGATGACACCCGTACATACATTATAGGATATCATACAGATGACACCAGTACATACATTATAGGATATCATACAGATGACACCAGTACATACATTATAGGATATCATACAGATGACACCAGTACATACATTATAGGATATCATACAGATGACACCCGTACATACATTATAGGATATCGTACAGATGACACCCGTACATACATTATAGGATATCATACAGCCGACACCCGTACATACATTATAGGATATCATACAGATGACACCGTACATACATTATAGGATATCATACAGATGACACCAGTACATACATTATAGGATATCATACAGATGACACCAGTACATACATTATAGGATATCATACAGATGACACCCGTACATACATTATAGGATATCATACAGATGACACCCGTACATACATTATAGGATATCATACAGATGACACCCGTACATACATTATAGGATATCATACAGATGACACCCGTACATACATTATAGGATATCATACAGATGACACCCGTACATACATTATAGGATATCATACAGATGACACCAGTACATACATTATAGGATATCATACAGATGACACCAGTACATACATTATAGGATATCATACAGATGACACCAGTACATACATTATAGGATATCATACAGATGACACCAGTACATACATTATAGGATATCATACAGATGACACCCGTACATACATTATAGGATATCGTACAGATGACACCCGTACATACATTATAGGATATCATACAGCCGACACCCGTACATACATTATAGGATATCATACAGATGACACCCGTACATACATTATAGGATATCATACAGATGACACCAGTACATACATTATAGGATATCATACAGATGACACCCGTACACACATTATAGGATATCATACAGATGACACCCGTACATACATTATAGGATATCATACAGATGACACCCGTACATACATTATAGGATATCATACAGATGACACCAGTACATACATTATAGGATATCATACAGATGACACCAGTACATACATTATATCATACAGATGACACCAGTACATACATTATAGGATATCATACAGATGACACCAGTACATACATTATAGGATATCGTACAGATGACACCCGTACATACATTATAGGATATCATACAGGTGACACCCGTACATACATTATAGGATATCATACAGATGACACCAGTACATACATTATAGGATATCATACAGATGACACCCGTACATACATTATAGGATATCATACAGGTGACACCCGTACATACATTATAGGATATCA
The DNA here is from genome assembly GCF_051348905.1 of Ranitomeya variabilis. Taxonomy (NCBI): domain Eukaryota; kingdom Metazoa; phylum Chordata; class Amphibia; order Anura; family Dendrobatidae; genus Ranitomeya; species Ranitomeya variabilis. Next base: position 854,614 of record NC_135236.1, on the reverse strand, counting down.
TACAGATGACACCCGTACACACATTATAGGATATCATACAGATGACACCCGTACATACATTATAGTATATCATACAGATGACACCCGTACATACATTATAGGATATCATACAGCCGACACCCGTACATACATTATAGGATATCATACAGATGACACCAGTACATACATTATAGGATATCATACAGCCGACACCCGTACACACATTATAGGATATCATACAGATGACACCAGTACATACATTAAAAGATATCATACAGATGACACCCGTACATACATTATAGGATATCATACAGATGACACCCGTACATACATTATAGGATATCATACAGATGACACCAGTACATACATTATAGGATATCATACAGATGACACCAGTACATACATTATAGGATATCATACAGATGACACCCGTACATACATTATAGGATATCATACAGATGACACCCGTACATACATTATAGGATATCATACAGATGACACCCGTACATACATTATAGGATATCATACAGATGACACCCGTACATACATTATAGGATATCATACAGATGACACCCGTACATACATTATAGGATATCATACAGATGACACCCGTACATACATTATAGGATATCATACAGATGACACCAGTACATACATTATAGGATATCATACAGATGACACCCGTACATACATTATATCATACAGATGACACCCGTACATACATTATAGGATATCATACAGATGACACCCGTACATACATTATAGGATATCATACAGATGACACCCGTACATACATTATAGGATATCATACAGATGACACCCGTACATACATTATAGGATATCATACAGATGACACCAGTACACACATTATAGGATATCATACAGATGACACCAGTACATACATTATAGGATATCATACAGATGACACCAGTACATACATTATAGGATATCATACAGATGACACCCGTACATACATTATAGGATATCATACAGATGACACCAGTACATACATTATAGGATATCATACAGATGACACCAGTACATACATTATAGGATATCATACAGATGACACCAGTACATACATTATAGGATATCATACAGATGACACCAGTACATACATTATAGGATATCATACAGATGACACCAGTACATACATTATAGGATATCATACAGATGACACCCGTACATACATTATAGGATATCATACAGCCGACACCAGTACATACATTATATCATACAGATGACACCCGTACATACATTATAGGATATCATACAGATGACACCCGTACATACATTATAGGATATCATACAGATGACACCAGTACATACATTATAGGATATCATACAGATGACACCAGTACATACATTATAGGATATCATACAGATGACACCCGTACATACATTATAGGATATCATACAGATGACACCCGTACATACATTATAGGATATCATACAGATGACACCAGTACATACATTATAGGATATCATACAGATGACACCCGTACATACATTATATCATACAGATGACACCCGTACATACATTATAGGATATCATACAGATGACACCAGTACATACATTATAGGATATCGTACAGATGACACCCGTACATACATTATAGGATATCATACAGATGACACCCGTACATACATTATAGGATACCATACAGATGACACCCGTACATACATTATAGGATATCATACAGATGACACCAGTACATACATTATAGGATATCATACAGATGACACCAGTACATACATTATAGGATATCGTACAGATGACACCCGTACATACATTATAGGATATCATACAGATGACACCCGTACATACATTATAGGATACCATACAGATGACACCCGTACATACATTATAGGATATCATACAGATGACACCCGTACATACATTATATCATACAGATGACACCAGTACATACATTATAGGATATCATACAGATGACACCAGTACATACATTATAGGATATCATACAGATGACACCCGTACATACATTATATCATACAGATGACACCCGTACATACATTATAGGATATCGTACAGATGACACCAGTACATACATTATAGGATATCGTACAGATGACACCCGTACATACATTATAGGATATCATACAGATGACACCCGTACATACATTATAGGATATCATACAGATGACACCCGTACATACATTATAGGATATCATACAGATGACACCCGTACATACATTATAGGATATCATACAGATGACACCAGTACATACATTATAGGATATCATACAGATGACACCCGTACATACATTATATCATACAGATGACACCCGTACATACATTATAGGATATCATACAGATGACACCAGTACATACATTATAGGATATCGTACAGATGACACCCGTACATACATTATAGGATATCATACAGATGACACCCGTACATACATTATAGGATACCATACAGATGACACCCGTACATACATTATAGGATATCATACAGATGACACCAGTACATACATTATAGGATATCATACAGATGACACCAGTACATACATTATAGGATATCATACAGATGACACCAGTACATACATTATAGGATATCATACAGATGACACCAGTACATACATTATAGGATATCATACAGATGACACCCGTACATACATTATAGGATACCATACAGATGACACCCGTACATACATTATAGGATATCATACAGATGACCCCAGTACATACATTATAGGATATCATACAGATGACACCCGTACATACATTATAGGATATCATACAGATGACACCCGTACATACATTATAGGATATCATACAGATGACACCAGTACATACATTGTAGGATATCATACAGATGACACCAGTACATACATTATAGGATATCATACAGATGACACCAGTACATACATTATAGGATATCATACAGATGACACCAGTACATACATTATAGGATATCATACAGATGACACCCGTACATACATTATAGGATACCATACAGATGACACCCGTACATACATTATAGGATACCATACAGATGACACCCGTACATACATTATAGGATATCATACAGATGACACCCGTACATACATTATAGGATATCATACAGATGACACCAGTACATACATTATAGGATACCATACAGATGACACCCGTACATACATTATAGGATATCGTACAGATGACACCCGTACATACATTATAGGATACCATACAGATGACCCCAGTACATACATTATAGGATATCATACAGATGACACCAGTACATACATTATAGGATATCATACAGATGACACCCGTACATACATTATAGGATATCATACAGATGACACCCGTACATACATTATAGGATATCATACAGATGACACCCGTACATACATTATAGGATATCATACAGATGACACCAGTACATACATTATAGGATATCATACAGATGACACCAGTACATACATTATAGGATACCATACAGATGACACCAGTACATACATTATAGGATATCGTACAGATGACACCCGTACATACATTATAGGATATCATACAGATGACACCCGTACATACATTATAGGATATCATACAGATGACACCAGTACATACATTATAGGATACCATACAGATGACACCCGTACATACATTATAGGATATCGTACAGATGACACCCGTACATACATTATAGGATACCATACAGATGACCCCAGTACATACATTATAGGATATCATACAGATGACACCAGTACATACATTATAGGATATCATACAGATGACACCAGTACATACATTATAGGATACCATACAGATGACACCAGTACATACATTATAGGATACCATACAGATGACACCCGTACATACATTATAGGATATCGTACAGATGACACCCGTACATACATTATAGGATATCATACAGATGACACCAGTACATACATTATAGGATATCATACAGATGACACCAGTACATACATTATAGGATATCGTACAGATGACACCAGTACATACATTATATCATACAGATGACACCAGTACATACATTATATCATACAGATGACACCAGTACATACATTATATCATACATACCTATCACTTACATATTATACACACGTGGGCAAAATTTTTGATACCCCTCATTTAATGACAGAAAAGCCCACAATGGTCACAGAAATAACTTGAATCTGATAAAAGTAATAATAAATAAAAGATCTATGAAAATGAACAGATGAAAGTCAGACTTTGCTTTTCCACCATGCTTCCACAGAATTATTTTTAAAACTAAACCCCATGAAATCGGCCTGGACAGAAATGATGGTTCCTTAACTTAGTATTTTGTTGCACAACCTTTTGAGGCAATCACTGCGATCAGACGATTCCTGTAACTGTCAATGAGACTTCTGCTCCTCTCGACAGGTATTATGGCAGCTCCTCAGGAGCAAACTGCTGCAGTTGTCTCGTGTTTGAAGGTCGCCTTCTCCAGACGGCAGGTTTCAGCTCTTTCCAAAGATGCTCACTAGGATTTAGGTCAGGGCTCATAGAAGGCCACTTCAGAATAGTCCAGTGTTTTCCTCTTAGCCATTCTTGGGTGTTTTTAGCTGTGTGTTTAGGGTCATTATCCTGTTGCAAGACCCCTGACCTGCGACTGAGACCAAACTTTCTGACACTGGGCAGCACATTTCTCTCTAGAATTCCTTGATAGTCTTGAGATTTCATTGTACCCTGCACAGATTCTAGACCCCCTGTTCCAGATGCAGCAAAGCAGCCCCAGAACATAACAGGGCCTCCTCCATGTTTTACAGTAGGGACAGTGTTATTTTCATGATAGGCTTCATTTTTTCGTCTGTGAACATAGAGCTGATGTGCCTTGCCAAAAAGTTCCATTTTTGTCTCATCTGTCCATAGGACATTCTCCTAGAAGCTCTGTGGCTTGTCAACATGTAGTTTGGCAAGTTTCAGTCTGGCTTTTTTATGATTTTTCTTGAACAATGGTGTCCTCCTTGGTCGTCTCCCATGAAGTCCACTTTGGCTCATATAACGACAGATGGTGCGATCTGACACTGATGTTCCTTGAGCTTGAAGTTCACCCTTAATCTGTACAGAGGTTTTTCTGGCTCTTTTGTTACCATTCGTATTATCCGTCTCTTTGATTTGTCACCAATGTTCCTCCTGCGGCCACGTCCAGGGAGGTCGGCTCCAGTCCATGGATCTTACATTTCTGAATAATATGTGCAGCTGTAGTCACAGGAACATCACGCTGCTTGGAGATGGACTTATATCATTTACCTGTAACATGTTTGTCTATAATGTTCTTTCTAATCTCCTGAGATGACTCTTTCCTTCGCTTCCTCTGGTCCATGTTGAGTGTGATACCCACCATGTCACCATCAGCACAGTGAGTATCTGTAGCCCTATATACAGACCCCTCACTGACTCCAGGACTGTAGACCCCTGTGATACTGATACCACCATGTCACCACACAGCACAGTGAGTATCTGTAGCCCTATATACTGGCCACTCACTGACTCCAGGACTGTAGACCCCTGTGATACTGATACCACCATGTCACCACACAGCACAGTGATATCTGTACCCTATATACAGACCACTCACTGACTCCAGGACTGTAGACCCCTGTGATACTGATACCACCATGTCACCATCAGCACAGTGATATCTGTACCCTATATACAGACCCCTCACTGATTCCAGGATTGTAGACCCCTGTGATACTGATACCACCATGTCACCACACAGTACAGTGATATCTGTACCCTATATACAGGCCACTCACTGACTCCAGGACTGTAGACCCCTGTGATACTGATACCACCATGTCACCACACAGCACAGTGATATCTGTACCCTATATACAGGCCACTCACTGACTCCAGGACTGTAGACCCCTGTGATACTGATACCACCATGTCACCACACAGCACAGTGATATCTGTATCCTATATACAGACCCCTCACTGACTCCAGGACTGTAGACCCCTGTGATACTGATACCACCATGTCACCACACAGCACAGTGATATCTGTACCCTATATACAGACCACTCACTGACTCCAGGACTGTAGACCCCTGTGATACTGATACCACCATGTCACCACACAGCACAGTGATATCTGTACCCTATATACAGACCACTCACTGACTCCAGGACTGTAGACCCCTGTGATACTGATACCACCATGTCACCACACAGTACAGTGATATCTGTACCCTATATACAGACCACTCACTGACTCCAGGACTGTAGACCCCTGTGATACTGATACCACCATGTCACCACACAGTACAGTGATATCTGTACACTATATACAGACCCCTCACTGACTCCAGGACTGTAGACCCCTGTGATACTGATACCACCATGTCACCACACAGCACAGTGATATCTGTATCCTATATACAGACCACTCACTGACTCCAGGACTGTAGACCCCTGTGATACTGATACCACCATGTCACCACACAGCACAGTGATATCTGTATCCTATATACAGACCCCTCACTGACTCCAGGACTGTAGACCCCTGTGATACTGATACCACCATGTCACCACACAGCACAGTGATATCTGTACCCTATATACAGACCACTCACTGACTCCAGGACTGTAGACCCCTGTGATACTGATACCACCATGTCACCACACAGCACAGTGATATCTGTACCCTATATACAGACCACTCACTGACTCCAGGACTGTAGACCCCTGTGATACTGATACCACCATGTCACCACACAGTACAGTGATATCTGTACCCTATATACAGACCACTCACTGACTCCAGGACTGTAGACCCCTGTGATACTGATACCACCATGTCACCACACAGTACAGTGATATCTGTACACTATATACAGACCACTCACTGACTCCAGGACTGTAGACCCCTGTGATACTGATACCACCATGTCACCACACAGCACAGTGATATCTGTATCCTATATACAGACCACTCACTGACTCCAGGACTGTAGACCCCTGTGATACTGATACCACCATGTCACCACACAGCACAGTGATATCTGTACCTTATATACCGGCCCCTCACTGACTCCAGGACTGTAGACCCCTGTGATACTGATACCACCATGTCACCACACAGCACAGTGATATCTGTACCCTATATACAGACCACTCACTGATTCCAGGATTGTAGACCCCTGTGATACTGATACCACCATGTCACCACACAGCACAGTGATATCTGTATCCTATATACAGACCCCTCACTGACTCCAGGACTGTAGACCCCTGTGATACTGATACCACCATGTCACCACACAGCACAGTGATATCTGTATCCTATATACAGACCCCTCACTGACTCCAGGACTGTAGACCCCTGTGATACTGATACCACCATGTCACCACACAGCACAGTGATATCTGTATCCTATATACAGACCACTCACTGACTCCAGGACTGTAGACCCCTGTGATACTGATACCACCATGTCACCACACAGCACAGTGATATCTGTATCCTATATACAGACCACTCACTGACTCCAGGACTGTAGACCCCTGTGATACTGATACCACCATGTCACCACACAGCACAGTGATATCTGTACCCTATATACAGACCCCTCACTGACTCCAGGACTGTAGACCCCTGTGATACTGATACCACCATGTCACCACACAGCACAGTGATATCTGTATCCTATATACAGACCCCTCACTGACTCCAGGACTGTAGACCCCTGTGATACTGATACCACCATGTCACCACACAGCACAGTGATATCTGTATCCTATATACCGGCCCCTCACTGACTCCAGGACTGTAGACCCCTGTGATACTGATACCACCATGTCACCACACAGTACAGTGATATCTGTACCCTATATACAGACCCCTCACTGACTCCAGGACTGTAGACCCCTGTGATACTGATACCACCATGTCACCACACAGCACAGTGATATCTGTATCCTATATACAGACCACTCACTGACTCCAGGACTGTAGACCCCTGTGATACTGATACCACCATGTCACCACACAGTACAGTGATATCTGTATCCTATATACCGGCCACTCACTGACTCCAGGACTGTAGACCCCTGTGATACTGATACCACCATGTCACCACACAGTACAGTGATATCTGTACCCTATATACAGACCACTCACTGACTCCAGGACTGTAGACCCCTGTGATACTGATACCACCATGTCACCACACAGTACAGTGATATCTGTACCCTATATACAGACCCCTCACTGACTCCAGGACTGTAGACCCCTGTGATACTGATACCACCATGTCACCACACAGCACAGTGATATCTGTACCCTATATACAGACCCCTCACTGACTCCAGGACTGTAGACCCCTGTGATACTGATACCACCATGTCACCACACAGCACAGTGATATCTGTATCCTATATACAGACCACTCACTGACTCCAGGACTGTAGACCCCTGTGATACTGATACCACCATGTCACCACACAGCACAGTGATATCTGTATCCTATATACAGACCACTCACTGACTCCAGGACTGTAGACCCCTGTGATACTGATACCACCATGTCACCACACAGTACAGTGATATCTGTACCCTATATACCGGCCCCTCACTGACTCCAGGACTGTAGACCCCTGTGATACTGATACCACCATGTCACCACACAGCACAGTGATATCTGTATCCTATATACAGACCACTCACTGACTCCAGGACTGTAGACCCCTGTGATACTGATACCACCATGTCACCACACAGCACAGTGATATCTGTACCCTATATACAGACCCCTCACTGACTCCAGGACTGTAGACCCCTGTGATACTGATACCACCATGTCACCACACAGCACAGTGATATCTGTATCCTATATACAGACCACTCACTGACTCCAGGACTGTAGACCCCTGTGATACTGATACCACCATGTCACCACACAGCACAGTGATATCTGTATCCTATATACAGACCACTCACTGACTCCAGGACTGTAGACCCCTGTGATACTGATACCACCATGTCACCACACAGCACAGTGATATCTGTATCCTATATACAGACCCCTCACTGACTCCAGGACTGTAGACCCCTGTGATACTGATACCACCATGTCACCACACAGTACAGTGATATCTGTATCCTATATACAGACCCCTCACTGACTCCAGGACTGTAGACCCCTGTGATACTGATACCACCATGTCACCACACAGCACAGTGATATCTGTATCCTATATACAGACCCCTCACTGACTCCAGGACTGTAGACCCCTGTGATACTGATAACACCATGTCACCACACAGCACAGTGATATCTGTATCCTATATACCGGCCCCTCACTGACTCCAGGACTGTAGACCCCTGTGATACTGATACCACCATGTCACCACACAGCACAGTGATATCTGTACCCTATATACAGACCCCTCACTGACTCCAGGACTGTAGACCCCTGTGATACTGATACCACCATGTCACCACACAGCACAGTGATATCTGTATCCTATATACAGACCACTCACTGACTCCAGGACTGTAGACCCCTGTGATACTGATACCACCATGTCACCACACAGCACAGTGATATCTGTACCCTATATACAGACCACTCACTGACTCCAGGACTGTAGACCCCTGTGATACTGATACCACCATGTCACCACACAGTACAGTGATATCTGTATCCTATATACAGACCCCTCACTGACCCCAGGACTGTAGACCCCTGTGATACTGATACCACCATGTCACCACACAGTACAGTGATATCTGTACCCTATATACAGACCCCTCACTGACTCCAGGACTGTAGACCCCTGTGATACTGATACCACCATGTCACCACACAGTACAGTGATATCTGTATCCTATATACAGACCCCTCACTGACTCCAGGACTGTAGACCCCTGTGATACTGATACCACCATGTCACCACACAGCACAGTGATATCTGTACCCTATATACAGACCACTCACTGACTCCAGGACTGTAGACCCCTGTGATACTGATACCACCATGTCACCACACAGCACAGTGATATCTGTACCCTATATACAGACCCCTCACTGACTCCAGGACTGTAGACCCCTGTGATACTGATACCACCATGTCACCACACAGCACAGTGATATCTGTATCCTATATACAGACCCCTCACTGACTCCAGGACTGTAGACCCCTGTGATACTGATACCACCATGTCACCACACAGCACAGTGATATCTGTACCCTATATACAGACCACTCACTGACTCCAGGACTGTAGACCCCTGTGATACTGATACCACCATGTCACCACACAGTACAGTGATATCTGTATCCTATATACAGACCCCTCACTGACTCCAGGACTGTAGACCCCTGTGATACTGATACCACCATGTCACCACACAGCACAGTGATATCTGTATCCTATATACAGACCCCTCACTGACTCCAGGACTGTAGACCCCTGTGATACTGATATCACCATGTCACCACACAGCACAGTGATATCTGTACCCTATATACAGACCCCTCACTGACTCCAGGACTGTAGACCCCTGTGATACTGATACCACCATGTCACCACACAGCACAGTGATATCTGTACCCTATATACAGACCACTCACTGACTCCAGGACTGTAGACCCCTGTGATACTGATACCACCATGTCACCACACAGCACAGTGATATCTGTACCCTATATACAGACCACTCACTGACTCCAGGACTGTAGACCCCTGTGATACTGATACCACCATGTCACCACACAGTACAGTGATATCTGTATCCTATATACAGACCCCTCACTGACTCCAGGACTGTAGACCCCTGTGATACTGATACCACCATGTCACCACACAGCACAGTGATATCTGTATCCTATATACAGACCCCTCACTGACTCCAGGACTGTAGACCCCTGTGATACTGATACCACCATGTCACCACACAGCACAGTGATATCTGTATCCTATATACAGACCCCTCACTGACTCCAGGACTGTAGACCCCTGTGATACTGATACCACCATGTCACCACACAGCACAGTGATATCTGTACCCTATATACAGACCACTCACTGACTCCAGGACTGTAGACCCCTGTGATACTGATACCACCATGTCACCACACAGTACAGTGATATCTGTATCCTATATACAGACCCCTCACTGACTCCAGGACTGTAGACCCCTGTGATACTGATACCACCATGTCACCACACAGCACAGTGATATCTGTATCCTATATACAGACCACTCACTGACTCCAGGACTGTAGACCCCTGTGATACTGATACCACCATGTCACCACACAGCACAGTGATATCTGTACCCTATATACCGGCCACTCACTGACTCCAGGACTGTAGACCCCTGTGATACTGATACCACCATGTCACCACACAGTACAGTGATATCTGTACCCTATATACAGACCCCTCACTGACTCCAGGACTGTAGACCCCTGTGATACTGATACCACCATGTCACCACACAGTACAGTGATATCTGTATCCTATATACAGACCACTCACTGACTCCAGGACTGTAGACCCCTGTGATACTGATACCACCATGTCCCCACACAGCACAGTGATATCTGTACCCTATATACCGGCCCCTCACTGACTCCAGGACTGTAGACCCCTGTGATACTGATACCACCATGTCACCACACAGCACAGTGATATCTGTATCCTATATACAGACCCCTCACTGACTCCAGGACTGTAGACCCCTGTGATACTGATACCACCATGTCACCACACAGTACAGTGATATCTGTATCCTATATACAGACCCCTCACTGACTCCAGGACTGTAGACCCCTGTGATACTGATACCACCATGTCACCACACAGCACAGTGATATCTGTATCCTATATACAGACCCCTCACTGACTCCAGGACTGTAGACCCCTGTGATACTGATACCACCATGTCACCACACAGCACAGTGATATCTGTATCCTATATACAGACCACTCACTGACTCCAGGACTGTAGACCCCTGTGATACTGATACCACCATGTCACCACACAGCACAGTGATATCTGTATCCTATATACAGACCCCTCACTGACTCCAGGACTGTAGACCCCTGTGATACTGATACCACCATGTCACCACACAGCACAGTGATATCTGTATCCTATATACAGACCCCTCACTGACTCCAGGACTGCAGACCCCTGTGATACTGATACCACCATGTCACCACACAGCACAGTGATATCTGTATCCTATATACAGACCCCTCACTGACTCCAGGACTGCAGACCCCTGTGATACTGATACCACCATGTCACCACACAGCACAGTGATATCTGTACCCTATATACAGACCCCTCACTGACCCCAGGACTGTAGACCCCTGTGATACTGATACCACCATGTCACCACACAGCACAGTGATATCTGTACCCTATATACAGACCACTCACTGACTCCAGGACTGTAGACCCCTGTGATACTGATACCACCATGTCACCACACAGCACAGTGATATCTGTACCCTATATACAGACCCCTCACTGACTCCAGGACTGTAGACCCCTGTGATACTGATACCACCATGTCACCACACAGCACAGTGATATCTGTACCCTATATACAGACCACTCACTGACTCCAGGACTGTAGACCCCTGTGATACTGATACCACCATGTCACCACACAGCACAGTGATATCTGTATCCTATATACAGACCACTCACTGACTCCAGGACTGTAGACCCCTGTGATACTGATACCACCATGTCACCACACAGCACAGTGATATCTGTACCCTATATACAGACCACTCACTGACTCCAGGACTGTAGACCCCTGTGATACTGATACCACCATGTCACCACACAGCACAGTGATATCTGTACCCTATATACAGACCACTCACTGACTCCAGGACTGTAGACCCCTGTGATACTGATACCACCATGTCACCACATAGTACAGTGATATCTGTATCCTATATACAGACCACTCACTGACTCCAGGACTGTAGACCCCTGTGATACTGATACCACCATGTCACCACACAGCACAGTGATATCTGTATCCTATATACAGACCACTCACTGACTCCAGGACTGTAGACCCCTGTGATACTGATACCACCATGTCACCACACAGCACAGTGATATCTGTACCCTATATACCGGCCTCTCACTGACTCCAGGACTGTAGACCCCTGTGATACTGATACCACCATGTCACCACACAGCACAGTGATATCTGTACCCTATATACAGACCCCTCACTGACTCCAGGACTGTAGACCCCTGTGATACTGATACCACCATGTCACCACACAGCACAGTGATATCTGTACCCTATATACAGACCCCTCACTGACTCCAGGACTGTAGACCCCTGTGATACTGATACCACCATGTCACCACACAGTACAGTGATATCTGTATCCTATATACAGACCCCTCACTGACTCCAGGACTGTAGACCCCTGTGATACTGATACCACCATGTCACCACACAGCACAGTGATATCTGTATCCTATATACAGACCCCTCACTGACTCCAGGACTGTAGACCCCTGTGATACTGATACCACCATGTCACCACACAGCACAGTGATATCTGTATCCTATATACAGACCCCTCACTGACTCCAGGACTGTAGACCCCTGTGATACTGATACCACCATGTCCCCACACAGCACAGTGAGTATCTGTAGCCCTATATACTGGCCCCTCACTGACTCCAGGACTGTAGACCCCTGTGATACTGATACCACCATGTCACCACACAGCACAGTGATATCTGTACCCTATATACAGACCACTCACTGACTCCAGGACTGTAGACCCCTGTGATACTGATACCACCATGTCACCACACAGCACAGTGATATCTGTACCCTATATACAGACCACTCACTGACTCCAGGACTGTAGACCCCTGTGATACTGATACCACCATGTCACCACACAGTACAGTGATATCTGTATCCTATATACAGACCACTCACTGACTCCAGGACTGTAGACCCCTGTGATACTGATACCACCATGTCACCACACAGCACAGTGATATCTGTACCCTATATACAGACCACTCACTGACTCCAGGACTGTAGACCCCTGTGATACTGATACCACCATGTCACCACACAGCACAGTGATATCTGTACCCTATATACAGACCCCTCACTGACTCCAGGACTGTAGATCCCTGTGATACTGATACCACCATGTCACCACACAGCACAGTGATATCTGTACCCTATATACAGACCCCTCACTGACTCCAGGACTGTAGACCCCTGTGATACTGATACCACCATGTCACCACACAGCACAGTGATATCTGTACCCTATATACAGACCCCTCACTGACTCCAGGACTGTAGACCCCTGTGATACTGATACCACCATGTCACCACACAGCACAGTGATATCTGTACCCTATATACAGACCACTCACTGACTCCAGGACTGTAGACCCCTGTGATACTGATACCACCATGTCACCACACAGTACAGTGATATCTGTACCCTATATACAGACCCCTCACTGACTCCAGGACTGTAGACCCCTGTGATACTGATACCACCATGTCACCACACAGCACAGTGATATCTGTACCCTATATACAGACCACTCACTGACTCCAGGACTGTAGACCCCTGTGATACTGATACCACCATGTCACCACACAGCACAGTGATATCTGTATCCTATATACCGGCCCCTCACTGACTCCAGGACTGTAGACCCCTGTGATACTGATACCACCATGTCACCACACAGCACAGTGATATCTGTGTCCTATATACAGACCCCTCACTGACTCCAGGACTGTAGACCCCTGTGATACTGATACCACCATGTCACCACACAGTACAGTGATATCTGTACCCTATATACCGGCCCCTCACTGACTCCAGGACTGTAGACCCCTGTGATACTGATACCACCATGTCACCACACAGCACAGTGATATCTGTACCCTATATACCGGCCACTCACTGACTCCAGGACTGTAGACCCCTGTGATACTGATACCACCATGTCACCACACAGCACAGTGATATCTGTATCCTATATACAGACCCCTCACTGACTCCAGGACTGTAGACCCCTGTGATACTGATACCACCATGTCACCACACAGCACAGTGATATCTGTACCCTATATACAGACCCCTCACTGACTCCAGGACTGTAGACCCCTGTGATACTGATACCACCATGTCACCACACAGCACAGTGATATCTGTATCCTATATACAGACCCCTCACTGACTCCAGGACTGTAGACCCCTGTGATACTGATACCACCATGTCACCACACAGCACAGTGATATCTGTATCCTATATACAGACCCCTCACTGACTCCAGGACTGTAGACCCCTGTGATACTGATACCACCATGTCACCACACAGCACAGTGATATCTGTACCCTATATACAGACCCCTCACTGACTCCAGGACTGTAGACCCCTGTGATACTGATACCACCATGTCACCACACAGCACAGTGATATCTGTATCCTATATACAGACCCCTCACTGACTCCAGGACTGTAGACCCCTGTGATACTGATACCACCATGTCACCACACAGCACAGTGATATCTGTATCCTATATACAGACCCCTCACTGACTCCAGGACTGTAGACCCCTGTGATACTGATACCACCATGTCACCACACAGCACAGTGATATCTGTACCCTATATACAGACCCCTCACTGACTCCAGGACTGTAGACCCCTGTGATACTGATACCACCATGTCACCACACAGTACAGTGATATCTGTACCCTATATACAGACCCCTCACTGACTCCAGGACTGTAGACCCCTGTGATACTGATACCACCATGTCACCACACAGCACAGTGATATCTGTATCCTATATACAGACCCCTCACTGACTCCAGGACTGTAGACCCCTGTGATACTGATACCACCATGTCACCACACAGTACAGTGATATCTGTAGCCCTATATACAGACCCCTCACTGACTCCAGGACTGTAGACCCCTGTGATACTGATACCACCATGTCACCACACAGTACAGTGATATCTGTATCCTATATACAGACCACTCACTGACTCCAGGACTGTAGACCCCTGTGATACTGATACCACCATGTCACCACACAGCACAGTGATATCTGTACCCTATATACCGGCCCCTCACTGACTCCAGGACTGTAGACCCCTGTGATACTGATACCACCATGTCACCACACAGCACAGTGATATCTGTATCCTATATACAGACCACTCACTGACTCCAGGACTGTAGACCCCTGTGATACTGATACCACCATGTCACCACACAGCACAGTGATATCTGTACCCTATATACAGACCACTCACTGACTCCAGGACTGTAGACCCCTGTGATACTGATACCACCATGTCACCACACAGCACAGTGATATCTGTATCCTGTATACCGGCCACTCACTGACTCCAGGACTGTAGACCCCTGTGATACTGATACCACCATGTCACCACACAGTACAGTGATATCTGTATCCTATATACCGGCCTCTCACTGACTCCAGGACTGTAGACCCCTGTGATACTGATACCACCATGTCACCACACAGCACAGTGATATCTGTATCCTATATACCGGCCTCTCACTGACTCCAGGACTGTAGACCCCTGTGATACTGATACCACCATGTCACCACACAGCACAGTGATATCTGTATCCTATATACAGACCACTCACTGACTCCAGGACTGTAGACCCCTGTGATACTGATACCACCATGTCACCACATAGTACAGTGATATCTGTATCCTATATACCGGCCCCTCACTGACTCCAGGACTGTAGACCCCTGTGATACTGATACCACCATGTCACCACACAGCACAGTGATATCTGTACCCTATATACAGACCCCTCACTGACTCCAGGACTGTAGACCCCTGTGATACTGATACCACCATGTCACCACACAGCACAGTGATATCTGTATCCTATATACAGACCCCTCACTGACTCCAGGACTGTAGACCCCTGTGATACTGATACCACCATGTCACCACACAGTACAGTGATATCTGTACCCTATATACAGACCCCTCACTGACTCCAGGACTGTAGACCCCTGTGATACTGATACCACCATGTCACCACACAGCACAGTGATATCTGTATCCTATATACAGACCCCTCACTGACTCCAGGACTGTAGACCCCTGTGATACTGATACCACCATGTCACCACACAGCACAGTGATATCTGTATCCTATATACAGACCACTCACTGACTCCAGGACTGTAGACCCCTGTGATACTGATACCACCATGTCACCACACAGCACAGTGATATCTGTACCCTATATACAGACCACTCACTGACTCCAGGACTGTAGACCCCTGTGATACTGATACCACCATGTCACCACACAGCACAGTGATATCTGTATCCTATATACAGACCACTCACTGACTCCAGGACTGTAGACCCCTGTGATACTGATACCACCATGTCACCACACAGTACAGTGATATCTGTATCCTATATACAGACCCCTCACTGACTCCAGGACTGTAGACCCCTGTGATACTGATACCACCATGTCACCACACAGCACAGTGATATCTGTATCCTATATACAGACCACTCACTGACTCCAGGACTGTAGACCCCTGTGATACTGATACCACCATGTCACCACACAGCACAGTGATATCTGTACCCTATATACCGGCCACTCACTGACTCCAGGACTGTAGACCCCTGTGATACTGATACCACCATGTCACCACACAGCACAGTGATATCTGTACCCTATATACAGACCCCTCACTGACTCCAGGACTGTAGACCCCTGTGATACTGATACCACCATGTCACCACACAGCACAGTGATATCTGTATCCTATATACAGACCACTCACTGACTCCAGGACTGTAGACCCCTGTGATACTGATACCACCATGTCACCACACAGCACAGTGATATCTGTATCCTATATACAGACCACTCACTGACTCCAGGACTGTAGACCCCTGTGATACTGATACCACCATGTCACCACACAGCACAGTGATATCTGTACCCTATATACAGACCACTCACTGACTCCAGGACTGTAGACCCCTGTGATACTGATACCACCATGTCACCACACAGCACAGTGATATCTGTATCCTATATACAGACCCCTCACTGACTCCAGGACTGTAGACCCCTGTGATACTGATACCACCATGTCACCACACAGTACAGTGATATCTGTATCCTATATACAGACCCCTCACTGACTCCAGGACTGTAGACCCCTGTGATACTGATACCACCATGTCACCACACAGTACAGTGATATCTGTACCCTATATACAGACCACTCACTGACTCCAGGACTGTAGACCCCTGTGATACTGATACCACCATGTCACCACACAGTACAGTGATATCTGTATCCTATATACAGACCACTCACTGACTCCAGGACTGTAGACCCCTGTGATACTGATACCACCATGTCACCACACAGCACAGTGATATCTGTACCCTATATACAGACCACTCACTGACTCCAGGACTGTAGACCCCTGTGATACTGATACCACCATGTCACCACACAGCACAGTGATATCTGTACCCTATATACAGACCACTCACTGACTCCAGGACTGTAGACCCCTGTGATACTGATACCACCATGTCACCACACAGTACAGTGATATCTGTATCCTATATACCGGCCCCTCACTGACTCCAGGACTGTAGACCCCTGTGATACTGATACCACCATGTCACCACACAGCACAGTGATATCTGTACCCTATATACAGACCCCTCACTGACTCCAGGACTGTAGACCCCTGTGATACTGATACCACCATGTCACCACACAGCACAGTGATATCTGTATCCTATATACAGACCCCTCACTGACTCCAGGACTGTAGACCCCTGTGATACTGATACCACCATGTCACCACACAGCACAGTGATATCTGTATCCTATATACCGACCACTCACTGACTCCAGGACTGTAGACCCCTGTGATACTGATACCACCATGTCACCACACAGCACAGTGATATCTGTACCCTATATACAGACCACTCACTGACTCCAGGACTGTAGACCCCTGTGATACTGATACCACCATGTCACCACACAGCACAGTGATATCTGTATCCTATATACAGACCCCTCACTGACTCCAGGACTGTAGACCCCTGTGATACTGATACCACCATGTCACCACACAGTACAGTGATATCTGTATCCTATATACAGACCCCTCACTGACTCCAGGACTGTAGACCCCTGTGATACTGATACCACCATGTCACCACACAGTACAGTGATATCTGTACCCTATATACAGACCACTCACTGACTCCAGGACTGTAGACCCCTGTGATACTGATACCACCATGTCACCACACAGTACAGTGATATCTGTATCCTATATACAGACCACTCACTGACTCCAGGACTGTAGACCCCTGTGATACTGATACCACCATGTCACCACACAGCACAGTGATATCTGTACCCTATATACAGACCACTCACTGACTCCAGGACTGTAGACCCCTGTGATACTGATACCACCATGTCACCACACAGCACAGTGATATCTGTACCCTATATACAGACCACTCACTGACTCCAGGACTGTAGACCCCTGTGATACTGATACCACCATGTCACCACACAGTACAGTGATATCTGTATCCTATATACCGGCCCCTCACTGACTCCAGGACTGTAGACCCCTGTGATACTGATACCACCATGTCACCACACAGCACAGTGATATCTGTACCCTATATACAGACCCCTCACTGACTCCAGGACTGTAGACCCCTGTGATACTGATACCACCATGTCACCACACAGCACAGTGATATCTGTATCCTATATACAGACCCCTCACTGACTCCAGGACTGTAGACCCCTGTGATACTGATACCACCATGTCACCACACAGCACAGTGATATCTGTATCCTATATACCGACCACTCACTGACTCCAGGACTGTAGACCCCTGTGATACTGATACCACCATGTCACCACACAGCACAGTGATATCTGTATCCTATATACCGACCACTCACTGACTCCAGGACTGTAGACCCCTGTGATACTGATACCACCATGTCACCACACAGCACAGTGATATCTGTATCCTATATACCGACCACTCACTGACTCCAGGACTGTAGACCCCTGTGATACTGATACCACCATGTCACCACACAGCACAGTGATATCTGTACCCTATATACAGACCCCTCACTGACTCCAGGACTGTAGACCCCTGTGATACTGATACCACCATGTCACCACACAGCACAGTGATATCTGTATCCTATATACAGACCACTCACTGACTCCAGGACTGTAGACCCCTGTGATACTGATACCACCATGTCACCACACAGCACAGTGATATCTGTACCCTATATACAGGCCACTCACTGACTCCAGGACTGTAGACCCCTGTGATACTGATACCACCATGTCACCACACAGCACAGTGATATCTGTACCCTATATACAGACCACTCACTGACTCCAGGACTGTAGACCCCTGTGATACTGATACCACCATGTCACCACACAGCACAGTGATATCTGTACCCTATATACAGACCCCTCACTGACTCCAGGACTGTAGACCCCTGTGATACTGATACCACCATGTCACCACACAGCACAGTGATATCTGTACCCTATATACAGACCCCTCACTGACTCCAGGACTGTAGACCCCTGTGATACTGATACCACCATGTCACCACACAGCACAGTGATATCTGTATCCTATATACAGACCCCTCACTGACTCCAGGACTGTAGACCCCTGTGATACTGATACCACCATGTCACCACACAGCACAGTGATATCTGTATCCTATATACAGACCACTCACTGACTCCAGGACTGTAGACCCCTGTGATACTGATACCACCATGTCACCACACAGCACAGTGATATCTGTACCCTATATACAGACCCCTCACTGACTCCAGGACTGTAGACCCCTGTGATACTGATACCACCATGTCACCACACAGCACAGTGATATCTGTATCCTATATACCGGCCCCTCACTGACTCCAGGACTGTAGACCCCTGTGATACTGATACCACCATGTCACCACACAGTACAGTGATATCTGTATCCTATATACCGGCCCCTCACTGACTCCAGGACTGTAGACCCCTGTGATACTGATACCACCATGTCACCACACAGCACAGTGATATCTGTACCCTATATACAGACCCCTCACTGACTCCAGGACTGTAGACCCCTGTGATACTGATACCACCATGTCACCACACAGCACAGTGATATCTGTACCCTATATACCGGCCCCTCACTGACTCCAGGACTGTAGACCCCTGTGATACTGATACCACCATGTCACCACACAGCACAGTGATATCTGTATCCTATATACAGACCACTCACTGACTCCAGGACTGTAGACCCCTGTGATACTGATACCACCATGTCACCACACAGCACAGTGATATCTGTATCCTATATACAGACCACTCACTGACTCCAGGACTGTAGACCCCTGTGATACTGATACCACCATGTCACCACACAGCACAGTGATATCTGTACCCTATATACAGACCCCTCACTGACTCCAGGACTGTAGACCCCTGTGATACTGATACCACCATGTCACCACACAGTACAGTGATATCTGTACCCTATATACAGACCCCTCACTGACTCCAGGACTGTAGACCCCTGTGATACTGATACCACCATGTCACCACACAGCACAGTGATATCTGTACCCTATATACAGACCACTCACTGACCCCAGGACTGTAGACCCCTGTGATACTGATACCACCATGTCACCACACAGCACAGTGATATCTGTATCCTATATACAGACCCCTCACTGACTCCAGGACTGTAGACCCCTGTGATACTGATACCACCATGTCACCACACAGCACAGTGATATCTGTATCCTATATACAGACCCCTCACTGACTCCAGGACTGTAGACCCCTGTGATACTGATACCACCATGTCACCACACAGCACAGTGATATCTGTACCCTATATACAGACCACTCACTGACTCCAGGACTGTAGACCCCTGTGATACTGATACCACCATGTCACCACACAGCACAGTGATATCTGTACCCTATATACAGACCACTCACTGACTCCAGGACTGTAGACCCCTGTGATACTGATACCACCATGTCACCACACAGCACAGTGATATCTGTATCCTATATACAGACCACTCACTGACTCCAGGACTGTAGACCCCTGTGATACTGATACCACCATGTCACCACACAGCACAGTGATATCTGTATCCTATATACAGACCACTCACTGACTCCAGGACTGTAGACCCCTGTGATACTGATACCACCATGTCACCACACAGCACAGTGATATCTGTACCCTATATACAGACCACTCACTGACTCCAGGACTGTAGACCCCTGTGATACTGATACCACCATGTCACCACACAGCACAGTGATATCTGTACCCTATATACAGACCCCTCACTGACTCCAGGACTGTAGACCCCTGTGATACTGATACCACCATGTCACCACACAGTACAGTGATATCTGTATCCTATATACAGACCACTCACTGACTCCAGGACTGTAGACCCCTGTGATACTGATACCACCATGTCACCACACAGCACAGTGATATCTGTATCCTATATACAGACCCCTCACTGACTCCAGGACTGTAGACCCCTGTGATACTGATACCACCATGTCACCACACAGTACAGTGATATCTGTACCCTATATACAGACCCCTCACTGACTCCAGGACTGTAGACCCCTGTGATACTGATACCACCATGTCACCACACAGCACAGTGATATCTGTATCCTATATACAGACCCCTCACTGACTCCAGGACTGTAGACCCCTGTGATACTGATACCACCATGTCACCACACAGCACAGTGATATCTGTACCCTATATACAGACCCCTCACTGACTCCAGGACTGTAGACCCCTGTGATACTGATACCACCATGTCACCACACAGCACAGTGATATCTGTATCCTATATACAGACCCCTCACTGACTCCAGGACTGTAGACCCCTGTGATACTGATACCACCATGTCACCACACAGTACAGTGATATCTGTACCCTATATACAGACCCCTCACTGACTCCAGGACTGTAGACCCCTGTGATACTGATACCACCATGTCACCACACAGCACAGTGATATCTGTATCCTATATACAGACCCCTCACTGACTCCAGGACTGTAGACCCCTGTGATACTGATACCACCATGTCACCACACAGTACAGTGATATCTGTACCCTATATACAGACCCCTCACTGACTCCAGGACTGTAGACCCCTGTGATACTGATACCATCATGTCACCACACAGCACAGTGATATCTGTATCCTATATACAGACCCCTCACTGACTCCAGGACTGTAGACCCCTGTGATACTGATACCACCATGTCACCACACAGCACAGTGATATCTGTACCCTATATACAGGCCACTCACTGACTCCAGGACTGTAGACCCCTGGGATACTGATACCACCATGTCACCACACAGCACAGTGATATCTGTATCCTATATACCGGCCACTCACTGACTCCAGGACTGTAGACCCCTGTGATACTGATACCACCATGTCACCACACAGCACAGTGATATCTGTATCCTATATACAGACCATTCACTGACTCCAGGACTGTAGACCCCTGTGATACTGATACCACCATGTCACCACACAGCACAGTGATATCTGTATCCTATATACAGACCCCTCACTGACTCCAGGACTGTAGACCCCTGTGATACTGATACCACCATGTCACCACACAGCACAGTGATATCTGTACCCTATATACAGACCACTCACTGACTCCAGGACTGTAGACCCCTGTGATACTGATACCACCATGTCACCACACAGCACAGTGATATCTGTACCCTATATACAGACCCCTCACTAACTCCAGGACTGTAGACCCCTGTGATACTGATACCACCATGTCACCACACAGCACAGTGATATCTGTATCCTATATACAGACCACTCACTGACTCCAGGACTGTAGACCCCTGTGATACTGATACCACCATGTCACCACACAGTACAGTGATATCTGTATCCTATATACAGACCACTCACTGACTCCAGGACTGTAGACCCCTGTGATACTGATACCACCATGTCACCACACAGCACAGTGATATCTGTACCCTATATACAGACCCCTCACTGACTCCAGGACTGTAGACCCCTGTGATACTGATACCACCATGTCACCACACAGCACAGTGATATCTGTACCCTATATACAGACCACTCACTGACTCCAGGACTGTAGACCCCTGTGATACTGATACCACCATGTCACCACACAGTACAGTGATATCTGTACCCTATATACCGGCCCCTCACTGACTCCAGGACTGTAGACCCCTGTGATACTGATACCACCATGTCACCACACAGCACAGTGATATCTGTATCCTATATACAGACCACTCACTGACTCCAGGACTGTAGACCCCTGTGATACTGATACCACCATGTCACCACACAGTACAGTGATATCTGTACCCTATATACAGACCACTCACTGACTCCAGGACTGTAGACCCCTGTGATACTGATACCACCATGTCACCACACAGCACAGTGATATCTGTATCCTATATACAGACCACTCACTGACTCCAGGACTGTAGACCCCTGTGATACTGATACCACCATGTCACCACACAGCACAGTGATATCTGTACCCTATATACAGACCCCTCACTGACTCCAGGACTGTAGACCCCTGTGATACTGATACCACCATGTCACCACACAGTACAGTGATATCTGTATAGTATATACCGGCCCCTCACTGACTCCAGGACTGTAGACCCCTGTGATACTGATACCACCATGTCACCACACAGCACAGTGATATCTGTACCCTATATACAGACCCCTCACTGACTCCAGGACTGTAGACCCCTGTGATACTGATACCACCATGTCACCACACAGCACAGTGATATCTGTATCCTATATACAGACCCCTCACTGACTCCAGGACTGTAGACCCCTGTGATACTGATACCACCATGTCACCACACAGCACAGTGATATCTGTATCCTATATACAGACCATTCACTGACTCCAGGACTGTAGACCCCTGTGATACTGATACCACCATGTCACCACACAGTACAGTGATATCTGTACCCTATATACAGACCCCTCACTGACTCCAGGACTGTAGACCCCTGTGATACTGATATCACCATGTCACCACACAGCACAGTGATATCTGTATCCTATATACAGACCACTCACTGACTCCAGGACTGTAGACCCCTGTGATACTGATACCACCATGTCACCACACAGCACAGTGATATCTGTACCCTATATACAGACCCCTCACTGACTCCAGGACTGTAGACCCCTGTGATACTGATACCACCATGTCACCACACAGCACAGTGATATCTGTACCCTATATACAGACCACTCACTGACTCCAGGACTGTAGACCCCTGTGATACTGATACCACCATGTCACCACACAGCACAGTGATATCTGTATCCTATATACAGACCCCTCACTGACTCCAGGACTGTAGACCCCTGTGATACTGATACCACCATGTCACCACACAGTACAGTGATATCTGTATCCTATATACAGACCCCTCACTGACTCCAGGACTGTAGACCCCTGTGATACTGATACCACCATGTCACCACACAGCACAGTGATATCTGTACCCTATATACAGACCCCTCACTGACTCCAGGACTGTAGACCCCTGTGATACTGATACCACCATGTCACCACACAGCACAGTGATATCTGTATCCTATATACAGACCCCTCACTGACTCCAGGACTGTAGACCCCTGTGATACTGATACCACCATGTCACCACACAGCACAGTGATATCTGTATCCTATATACAGACCACTCACTGACTCCAGGACTGTAGACCCCTGTGATACTGATACCACCATGTCACCACACAGCACCGTGATATCTGTACCCTATATACAGACCCCTCACTGACTCCAGGACTGTAGACCCCTGTGATACTGATACCACCATGTCACCACACAGCACAGTGATATCTGTATCCTATATACAGACCCCTCACTGACTCCAGGACTGTAGACCCCTGTGATACTGATACCACCATGTCACCACACAGCACAGTGATATCTGTATCCTATATACAGACCATTCACTGACTCCAGGACTGTAGACCCCTGTGATACTGATACCACCATGTCACCACACAGTACAGTGATATCTGTACCCTATATACAGACCCCTCACTGACTCCAGGACTGTAGACCCCTGTGATACTGATATCACCATGTCACCACACAGCACAGTGATATCTGTATCCTATATACAGACCACTCACTGACTCCAGGACTGTAGACCCCTGTGATACTGATACCACCATGTCACCACACAGCACAGTGATATCTGTACCCTATATACAGACCCCTCACTGACTCCAGGACTGTAGACCCCTGTGATACTGATACCACCATGTCACCACACAGCACAGTGATATCTGTACCCTATATACAGACCACTCACTGACTCCAGGACTGTAGACCCCTGTGATACTGATACCACCATGTCACCACACAGCACAGTGATATCTGTATCCTATATACAGACCCCTCACTGACTCCAGGACTGTAGACCCCTGTGATACTGATACCACCATGTCACCACACAGCACAGTGATATCTGTACCCTATATACAGACCACTCACTGACTCCAGGACTGTAGACCCCTGTGATACTGATACCACCATGTCACCACACAGCACAGTGATATCTGTACCCTATATACAGACCACTCACTGACTCCAGGACTGTAGACCCCTGTGATACTGATACCACCATGTCACCACACAGCACAGTGATATCTGTATCCTATATACAGACCCCTCACTAACTCCAGGACTGTAGACCCCTGTGATACTGATACCACCATGTCACCACACAGCACAGTGATATCTGTACCCTATATACAGACCCCTCACTGACTCCAGGACTGTAGACCCCTGTGATACTGATACCACCATGTCACCACACAGCACAGTGATATCTGTATCCTATATACCGACCCCTCACTGACTCCAGGACTGTAGACCCCTGTGATACTGATACCACCATGTCACCACACAGCACAGTGATATCTGTATCCTATATACAGACCCCTCACTGACTCCAGGACTGTAGACCCCTGTGATACTGATACCACCATGTCACCACACAGCACAGTGATATCTGTATCCTATATACAGACCACTCACTGACTCCAGGACTGTAGACCCCTGTGATACTGATACCACCATGTCACCACACAGCACAGTGATATCTGTACCCTATATACAGACCCCTCACTGACTCCAGGACTGTAGACCCCTGTGATACTGATACCACCATGTCACCACACAGTACAGTGATATCTGTACCCTATATACAGACCACTCACTGACTCCAGGACTGTAGACCCCTGTGATACTGATACCACCATGTCACCACACAGCACAGTGATATCTGTATCCTATATACAGACCCCTCACTGACTCCAGGACTGTAGACCCCTGTGATACTGATACCACCATGTCACCACACAGCACAGTGATATCTGTATCCTATATACAGACCACTCACTGACTCCAGGACTGTAGACCCCTGTGATACTGATACCACCATGTCACCACACAGCACAGTGATATCTGTACCCTATATACAGACCCCTCACTGACTCCAGGACTGTAGACCCCTGTGATACTGATACCACCATGTCACCACACAGCACAGTGATATCTGTATCCTATATACAGACCACTCACTGACTCCAGGACTGTAGACCCCTGTGATACTGATACCACCATGTCACCACACAGTACAGTGATATCTGTATCCTATATACAGACCCCTCACTGACTCCAGGACTGTAGACCCCTGTGATACTGATACCACCATGTCACCACACAGTACAGTGATATCTGTATCCTATATACAGACCCCTCACTGACTCCAGGACTGTAGACCCCTGTGATACTGATACCACCATGTCACCACACAGTACAGTGATATCTGTATCCTATATACAGACCCCTCACTGACTCCAGGACTGTAGACCCCTGTGATACTGATACCACCATGTCACCACACAGTACAGTGATATCTGTACACTATATACAGACCCCTCACTGACTCCAGGACTGTAGACCCCTGTGATACTGATACCACCATGTCACCACACAGCACAGTGATATCTGTATCCTATATACAGACCCCTCACTGACCCCAGGACTGTAGACCCCTGTGATACTGATACCACCATGTCACCACACAGCACAGTGATATCTGTATCCTATATACAGACCCCTCACTGACTCCAGGACTGTAGACCCCTGTGATACTGATACCACCATGTCACCACACAGCACAGTGATATCTGTACCCTATATACAGACCACTCACTGACTCCAGGACTGTAGACCCCTGTGATACTGATACCACCATGTCACCACACAGCACAGTGATATCTGTATCCTATATACCGACCCCTCACTGACTCCAGGACTGTAGACCCCTGTGATACTGATACCACCATGTCACCACACAGCACAGTGATATCTGTACCCTATATACAGACCACTCACTGACTCCAGGACTGTAGACCCCTGTGATACTGATACCACCATGTCACCACACAGCACAGTGATATCTGTACCCTATATACCGGCCCCTCACTGACTCCAGGACTGTAGACCCCTGTGATACTGATACCACCATGTCACCACACAGCACAGTGATATCTGTATCCTATATACAGACCCCTCACTGACTCCAGGACTGTAGACCCCTGTGATACTGATACCACCATGTCACCACACAGCACAGTGATATCTGTACCCTATATACAGACCCCTCACTGACTCCAGGACTGTAGACCCCTGTGATACTGATACCACCATGTCACCACACAGCACAGTGATATCTGTATCCTATATACAGACCCCTCACTGACTCCAGGACTGTAGACCCCTGTGATACTGATACCACCATGTCACCACACAGCACAGTGATATCTGTATCCTATATACCGGCCTCTCACTGACTCCAGGACTGTAGACCCCTGTGATACTGATACCACCATGTCACCACACAGCACAGTGATATCTGTACCCTATATACAGACCCCTCACTGACTCCAGGACTGTAGACCCCTGTGATACTGATACCACCATGTCACCACACAGCACAGTGATATCTGTATCCTATATACAGACCCCTCACTGACTCCAGGACTGTAGACCCCTGTGATACTGATACCACCATGTCACCACACAGCACAGTGATATCTGTACCCTATATACAGACCACTCACTGACTCCAGGACTGTAGACCCCTGTGATACTGATACCACCATGTCACCACACAGCACAGTGATATCTGTATCCTATATACAGACCCCTCACTGACTCCAGGACTGTAGACCCCTGTGATACTGATACCACCATGTCACCACACAGCACAGTGATATCTGTACCCTATATACAGACCACTCACTGACTCCAGGACTGTAGACCCCTGTGATACTGATACCACCATGTCACCACACAGCACAGTGATATCTGTACCCTATATACCGGCCACTCACTGACTCCAGGACTGTAGACCCCTGTGATACTGATACCACCATGTCACCACACAGCACAGTGATATCTGTACCCTATATACAGACCCCTCACTGACTCCAGGACTGTAGACCCCTGTGATACTGATACCACCATGTCACCACACAGCACAGTGATATCTGTACCCTATATACAGACCCCTCACTGACTCCAGGACTGTAGACCCCTGTGATACTGATACCACCATGTCACCACACAGCACAGTGATATCTGTACCCTATATACAGACCCCTCACTGACTCCAGGACTGTAGACCCCTGTGATACTGATACCACCATGTCACCACACAGCACAGTGATATCTGTACCCTATATACAGACCACTCACTGACTCCAGGACTGTAGACCCCTGTGATACTGATACCACCATGTCACCACACAGCACAGTGAGTATCTGTAGCCCTATATACCGGCCTCTCACTGACTCCAGGACTGTAGACCCCTGTGATACTGATACCACCATGTCACCACACAGCACAGTGATATCTGTATCCTATATACAGACCACTCACTGACTCCAGGACTGTAGACCCCTGTGATACTGATACCACCATGTCACCACACAGCACAGTGATATCTGTATCCTATATACAGACCCCTCACTGACTCCAGGACTGTAGACCCCTGTGATACTGATACCACCATGTCACCACACAGCACAGTGATATCTGTACCCTATATACAGACCCCTCACTGACTCCAGGACTGTAGACCCCTGTGATACTGATACCACCATGTCACCACACAGCACAGTGATATCTGTATCCTATATACCGACCACTCACTGACTCCAGGACTGTAGACCCCTGTGATACTGATACCACCATGTCACCACACAGCACAGTGATATCTGTATCCTATATACAGACCACTCACTGACTCCAGGACTGTAGACCCCTGTGATACTGATACCACCATGTCACCACACAGCACAGTGATATCTGTATCCTATATACAGACCACTCACTGACTCCAGGACTGTAGACCCCTGTGATACTGATACCACCATGTCACCACACAGCACAGTGATATCTGTATCCTATATACAGACCCCTCACTGACTCCAGGACTGTAGACCCCTGTGATACTGATACCACCATGTCACCACACAGCACAGTGATATCTGTACCCTATATACAGACCACTCACTGACTCCAGGACTGTAGACCCCTGTGATACTGATACCACCATGTCACCACACAGCACAGTGATATCTGTACCCTATATACAGACCCCTCACTGACTCCAGGACTGTAGACCCCTGTGATACTGATACCACCATGTCACCACACAGCACAGTGATATCTGTATCCTATATACAGACCACTCACTGACTCCAGGACTGTAGACCCCTGTGATACTGATACCACCATGTCACCACACAGCACAGTGATATCTGTATCCTATATACAGACCACTCACTGACTCCAGGACTGTAGACCCCTGTGATACTGATACCACCATGTCACCACACAGCACAGTGATATCTGTACCCTATATACAGACCCCTCACTGACTCCAGGACTGTAGACCCCTGTGATACTGATACCACCATGTCACCACACAGCACAGTGATATCTGTACCCTATATACAGACCCCTCACTGACTCCAGGACTGTAGACCCCTGTGATACTGATACCACCATGTCACCACACAGCACAGTGATATCTGTACCCTATATACAGACCACTCACTGACTCCAGGACTGTAGACCCCTGTGATACTGATACCACCATGTCACCACACAGCACAGTGAGTATCTGTAGCCCTATATACCGGCCTCTCACTGACTCCAGGACTGTAGACCCCTGTGATACTGATACCACCATGTCACCACACAGCACAGTGATATCTGTATCCTATATACAGACCACTCACTGACTCCAGGACTGTAGACCCCTGTGATACTGATACCACCATGTCACCACACAGCACAGTGATATCTGTATCCTATATACAGACCCCTCACTGACTCCAGGACTGTAGACCCCTGTGATACTGATACCACCATGTCACCACACAGCACAGTGATATCTGTATCCTATATACAGACCACTCACTGACTCCAGGACTGTAGACCCCTGTGATACTGATACCACCATGTCACCACACAGCACAGTGATATCTGTATCCTATATACAGACCACTCACTGACTCCAGGACTGTAGACCCCTGTGATACTGATACCACCATGTCACCACACAGCACAGTGATATCTGTATCCTATATACAGACCCCTCACTGACTCCAGGACTGTAGACCCCTGTGATACTGATACCACCATGTCACCACACAGCACAGTGATATCTGTACCCTATATACAGACCACTCACTGACTCCAGGACTGTAGACCCCTGTGATACTGATACCACCATGTCACCACACAGCACAGTGATATCTGTACCCTATATACAGACCCCTCACTGACTCCAGGACTGTAGACCCCTGTGATACTGATACCACCATCTCACCACACAGCACAGTGATATCTGTACCCTATATACCGACCCCTCACTGACTCCAGGACTGTAGACCTCTGTGATACTGATACCACCATGTCACCACACAGTACAGTGATATCTGTATCCTATATACAGACCCCTCACTGACTCCAGGACTGTAGACCCCTGTGATACTGATACCACCATGTCACCACACAGCACAGTGATATCTGTATCCTATATACAGACCCCTCACTGACTCCAGGACTGTAGACCCCTGTGATACTGATACCACCATGTCACCACACAGTACAGTGATATCTGTATCCTATATACAGACCACTCACTGACTCCAGGACTGTAGACCCCTGTGATACTGATACCACCATGTCACCACACAGCACAGTGATATCTGTATCCTATATACAGACCCCTCACTGACTCCAGGACTGTAGACCTCTGTGATACTGATACCACCATGTCACCACACAGCACAGTGATATCTGTACCCTATATACAGACCCCTCACTGACTCCAGGACTGTAGACCTCTGTGATACTGATACCACCATGTCACCACACAGCACAGTGATATCTGTACCCTATATACAGACCTCTCACTGACTCCAGGACTGTAGACCCCTGTGATACTGATACCACCATGTCACCACACAGCACAGTGATATCTGTATCCTATATACAGACCCCTCACTAACTCCAGGACTGTAGACCCCTGTGATACTGATACCACCATGTCACCACACAGCACAGTGATATCTGTACCCTATATACAGACCCCTCACTGACTCCAGGACTGTAGACCCCTGTGATACTGATACCACCATGTCACCACATAGTACAGTGATATCTGTATCCTATATACAGACCCCTCACTGACTCCAGGACTGTAGACCCCTGTGATACTGATACCACCATGTCACCACACAGCACAGTGATATCTGTATCCTATATACAGGCCCCTCACTGACTCCAGGACTGTAGACCCCTGTGATACTGATACCACCATGTCACCACACAGCACAGTGATATCTGTACCCTATATACAGACCCCTCACTGACTCCAGGACTGTAGACCCCTGTGATACTGATACCACCATGTCACCACATAGTACAGTGATATCTGTATCCTATATACAGACCCCTCACTGACTCCAGGACTGTAGACCCCTGTGATACTGATACCACCATGTCACCACACAGCACAGTGATATCTGTATCCTATATACAGACCCCTCACTGACTCCAGGACTGTAGACCCCTGTGATACTGATACCACCATGTCACCACACAGCACAGTGATATCTGTATCCTATATACAGACCACTCACTGACTCCAGGACTGTAGACCCCTGTGATACTGATACCACCATGTCACCACACAGCACAGTGATATCTGTACCCTATATACAGACCCCTCACTGACTCCAGGACTGTAGACCCCTGTGATACTGATACCACCATGTCACCACACAGTACAGTGATATCTGTACCCTATATACAGACCACTCACTGACTCCAGGACTGTAGACCCCTGTGATACTGATACCACCATGTCACCACACAGTACAGTGATATCTGTATCCTATATACAGACCACTCACTGACCCCAGGACTGTAGACCCCTGTGATACTGATACCACCATGTCACCACACAGTACAGTGATATCTGTATCCTATATACAGACCACTCACTGACTCCAGGACTGTAGACCCCTGTGATACTGATACCACCATGTCACCACACAGTACAGTGATATCTGTACCCTATATACAGACCCCTCACTGACTCCAGGACTGTAGACCCCTGTGATACTGATACCACCATGTCACCACACAGCACAGTGATATCTGTATCCTATATACAGACCACTCACTGACTCCAGGACTGTAGACCCCTGTGATACTGATACCACCATGTCACCACACAGCACAGTGATATCTGTATCCTATATACAGACCACTCACTGACTCCAGGACTGTAGACCCCTGTGATACTGATACCACCATGTCACCACACAGCACAGTGATATCTGTACCCTATATACAGACCCCTCACTGACTCCAGGACTGTAGACCCCTGTGATACTGATACCACCATGTCACCACACAGCACAGTGATATCTGTATCCTATATACAGACCACTCACTGACTCCAGGACTGTAGACCCCTGTGATACTGATACCACCATGTCACCACACAGCACAGTGATATCTGTACCCTATATACAGACCCCTCACTGACTCCAGGACTGTAGACCCCTGTGATACTGATACCACCATGTCACCACACAGCACAGTGATATCTGTACCCTATATACAGACCACTCACTGACTCCAGGACTGTAGACCCCTGTGATACTGATACCACCATGTCACCACACAGCACAGTGATATCTGTACCCTATATACAGACCACTCACTGACTCCAGGACTGTAGACCCCTGTGATACTGATACCACCATGTCACCACACAGCACAGTGATATCTGTACCCTATATACCGGCCCCTCACTGACTCCAGGACTGTAGACCCCTGTGATACTGATACCACCATGTCACCACACAGCACAGTGATATCTGTACCCTATATACAGACCACTCACTGACTCCAGGACTGTAGACCCCTGTGATACTGATACCACCATGTCACCACACAGCACAGTGATATCTGTACCCTATATACAGACCACTCACTGACTCCAGGACTGTAGACCCCTGTGATACTGATACCACCATGTCACCACACAGTACAGTGATATCTGTACCCTATATACAGACCACTCACTGACTCCAGGACTGTAGACCCCTGTGATACTGATACCACCATGTCACCACACAGCACAGTGATATCTGTACCCTATATACAGACCCCTCACTGACTCCAGGACTGTAGACCCCTGTGATACTGATACCACCATGTCACCACACAGCACAGTGATATCTGTATCCTATATACAGACCCCTCACTGACTCCAGGACTGTAGACCCCTGTGATACTGATACCACCATGTCACCACACAGCACAGTGATATCTGTATCCTATATACAGACCACTCACTGACTCCAGGACTGTAGACCCCTGTGATACTGATACCACCATGTCACCACACAGCACAGTGAGTATCTGTAGCCCTATATACCGGCCTCTCACTGACTCCAGGACTGTAGACCCCTGTGATACTGATACCACCATGTCACCACACAGCACAGTGATATCTGTACCCTATATACAGACCACTCACTGACTCCAGGACTGTAGACCCCTGTGATACTGATACCACCATGTCACCACACAGCACAGTGATATCTGTACCCTATATACAGACCCCTCACTGACTCCAGGACTGTAGACCCCTGTGATACTGATACCACCATGTCACCACACAGCACAGTGATATCTGTATCCTATATACAGACCCCTCACTGACTCCAGGACTGTAGACCCCTGTGATACTGATACCACCATGTCACCACACAGCACAGTGATATCTGTATCCTATATACAGACCCCTCACTGACTCCAGGACTGTAGACCCCTGTGATACTGATACCACCATGTCACCACACAGCACAGTGATATCTGTACCCTATATACAGACCACTCACTGACTCCAGGACTGTAGACCCCTGTGATACTGATACCACCATGTCACCACACAGCACAGTGATATCTGTATCCTATATACAGACCACTCACTGACTCCAGGACTGTAGACCCCTGTGATACTGATACCACCATGTCACCACACAGCACAGTGATATCTGTATCCTATATACAGACCACTCACTGACTCCAGGACTGTAGACCCCTGTGATACTGATACCACCATGTCACCACACAGTACAGTGATATCTGTACCCTATATACAGACCACTCACTGACTCCAGGACTGTAGACCCCTGTGATACTGATACCACCATGTCACCACACAGCACAGTGATATCTGTACCCTATATACAGACCACTCACTGACTCCAGGACTGTAGACCCCTGTGATACTGATACCACCATGTCACCACACAGTACAGTGATATCTGTACCCTATATACAGACCCCTCACTGACTCCAGGACTGTAGACCCCTGTGATACTGATACCACCATGTCACCACACAGCACAGTGATATCTGTACCCTATATACAGACCCCTCACTGACTCCAGGACTGTAGACCCCTGTGATACTGATACCACCATGTCACCACACAGTACAGTGATATCTGTACCCTATATACAGGCCACTCACTGACTCCAGGACTGTAGACCCCTGTGATACTGATACCACCATGTCACCACACAGTACAGTGATATCTGTACCCTATATACAGACCCCTCACTGACTCCAGGACTGTAGACCCCTGTGATACTGATACCACCATGTCACCACACAGCACAGTGATATCTGTATCCTATATACAGACCCCTCACTGACTCCAGGACTGTAGACCCCTGTGATACTGATACCACCATGTCACCACACAGCACAGTGATATCTGTACCCTATATACAGACCACTCACTGACTCCAGGACTGTAGACCCCTGTGATACTGATACCACCATGTCACCACACAGCACAGTGATATCTGTATCCTATATACCGGCCCCTCACTGACTCCAGGACTGTAGACCCCTGTGATACTGATACCACCATGTCACCACACAGTACAGTGATATCTGTATCCTATATACAGACCACTCACTGACTCCAGGACTGTAGACCCCTGTGATACTGATACCACCATGTCACCACACAGCACAGTGATATCTGTACCCTATATACAGACCACTCACTGACTCCAGGACTGTAGACCCCTGTGATACTGATACCACCATGTCACCACACAGCACAGTGATATCTGTACCCTATATACAGACCACTCACTGACTCCAGGACTGTAGACCCCTGTGATACTGATACCACCATGTCACCACACAGCACAGTGATATCTGTATCCTATATACCGGCCCCTCACTGACTCCAGGACTGTAGACCCCTGTGATACTGATACCACCATGTCACCACACAGTACAGTGATATCTGTATCCTATATACAGACCACTCACTGACTCCAGGACTGTAGACCCCTGTGATACTGATACCACCATGTCACCACACAGTACAGTGATATCTGTACCTTATATACAGACCCCTCACTGACTCCAGGACTGTAGACCCCTGTGATACTGATACCACCATGTCACCACACAGCACAGTGATATCTGTATCCTATATACAGACCCCTCACTGACTCCAGGACTGTAGACCCCTGTGATACTGATACCACCATGTCACCACACAGCACAGTGATATCTGTATCCTATATACAGACCCCTCACTGACTCCAGGACTGTAGACCCCTGTGATACTGATACCACCATGTCACCACACAGCACAGTGATATCTGTACCCTATATACAGACCACTCACTGACTCCAGGACTGTAGACCCCTGTGATACTGATACCACCATGTCACCACACAGCACAGTGATATCTGTATCCTATATACAGACCCCTCACTGACTCCAGGACTGTAGACCCCTGTGATACTGATACCACCATGTCACCACACAGCACAGTGATATCTGTATCCTATATACAGACCCCTCACTGACTCCAGGACTGTAGACCCCTGTGATACTGATACCACCATGTCACCACACAGTACAGTGATATCTGTACCCTATATACAGACCCCTCACTGACTCCAGGACTGTAGACCCCTGTGATACTGATACCACCATGTCACCACACAGCACAGTGATATCTGTACCCTATATACAGACCCCTCACTGACTCCAGGACTGTAGACCCCTGTGATACTGATACCACCATGTCACCACACAGCACAGTGATATCTGTATCCTATATACAGACCACTCACTGACTCCAGGACTGTAGACCCCTGTGATACTGATAACACCATGTCACCACACAGCACAGTGATATCTGTACCCTATATACAGACCCCTCACTGACTCCAGGACTGTAGACCCCTGTGATACTGATACCACCATGTCACCACACAGTACAGTGATATCTGTATCCTATATACAGACCACTCACTGACTCCAGGACTGTAGACCCCTGTGATACTGATAACACCATGTCACCACACAGCACAGTGATATCTGTATCCTATATACCGGCCCCTCACTGACTCCAGGACTGTAGACCCCTGTGATACTGATACCACCATGTCACCACACAGCACAGTGATATCTGTACCCTATATACAGACCACTCACTGACTCCAGGACTGTAGACCCCTGTGATACTGATACCACCATGTCACCACACAGCACAGTGATATCTGTATCCTATATACAGACCCCTCACTGACTCCAGGACTGTAGACCCCTGTGATACTGATACCACCATGTCACCACACAGTACAGTGATATCTGTAGCCCTATATACAGACCCCTCACTGACTCCAGGACTGTAGACCCCTGTGATACTGATACCACCATGTCACCACACAGCACAGTGATATCTGTACCCTATATACAGACCCCTCACTGACTCCAGGACTGTAGACCCCTGTGATACTGATACCACCATGTCACCACACAGTACAGTGATATCTGTATCCTATATACAGACCACTCACTGACTCCAGGACTGTAGACCCCTGTGATACTGATAACACCATGTCACCACACAGTACAGTGATATCTGTATCCTATATACAGACCACTCACTGACTCCAGGACTGTAGACCCCTGTGATACTGATAACACCATGTCACCACACAGCACAGTGATATCTGTATCCTATATACCGGCCCCTCACTGACTCCAGGACTGTAGACCCCTGTGATACTGATACCACCATGTCACCACACAGTACAGTGATATCTGTATCCTATATACAGACCACTCACTGACTCCAGGACTGTAGACCCCTGTGATACTGATACCACCATGTCACCACACAGCACAGTGATATCTGTACCCTATATACAGACCACTCACTGACTCCAGGACTGTAGACCCCTGTGATACTGATACCACCATGTCACCACACAGCACAGTGATATCTGTACCCTATATACAGACCACTCACTGACTCCAGGACTGTAGACCCCTGTGATACTGATACCACCATGTCACCACACAGCACAGTGATATCTGTATCCTATATACAGACCACTCACTGACTCCAGGACTGTAGACCCCTGTGATACTGATACCACCATGTCACCACACAGCACAGTGATATCTGTATCCTATATACAGACCCCTCACTGACTCCAGGACTGTAGACCCCTGTGATACTGATACCACCATGTCACCACACAGCACAGTGATATCTGTACCCTATATACAGGCCACTCACTGACTCCAGGACTGTAGACCCCTGTGATACTGATACCACCATGTCACCACACAGCACAGTGATATCTGTATCCTATATACAGACCCCTCACTGACTCCAGGACTGTAGACCCCTGTGATACTGATACCACCATGTCACCACACAGTACAGTGATATCTGTACACTATATACAGACCCCTCACTGACTCCAGGACTGTAGACCCCTGTGATACTGATACCACCATGTCACCACACAGCACAGTGATATCTGTACCCTATATACAGACCCCTCACTGACTCCAGGACTGTAGACCCCTGTGATACTGATACCACCATGTCACCACACAGCACAGTGATATCTGTACCCTATATACAGACCACTCACTGACTCCAGGACTGTAGACCCCTGTGATACTGATACCACCATGTCACCACACAGCACAGTGATATCTGTATCCTATATACAGACCCCTCACTGACTCCAGGACTGTAGACCCCTGTGATGAGAGTTAGTGGACACACCGTGATTTAATATGTCCCTCTTATCACATTATTTTCAGGGGTCCCATCATTTCTGTCCAGGCCGATTTCATGAGGTTTTTTTTTTGTTCTGTGGAAGCATGGTGGAAAAGCAATGTCTGACCTTCATTTGTTCATTTTCATAGATCTTTTATTTATTATTACTTTTGTCAGATTCAAGTTATTCCTGTGACCATTGTGGTTTTTTCTGTCATTAAACGAGGGGGACAAACAATTTTGACCACGTGTGTATCATACATACCTGTCACCTATACATTATATCATACACACCTGTCACCTACACATCTC
The DNA here is from genome assembly GCF_051348905.1 of Ranitomeya variabilis. Taxonomy (NCBI): domain Eukaryota; kingdom Metazoa; phylum Chordata; class Amphibia; order Anura; family Dendrobatidae; genus Ranitomeya; species Ranitomeya variabilis. The sequence continues at coordinate 814,300 of NC_135236.1, read as the reverse complement.
ATACACACCAGCACCTATACATTATATCATACACAACAGCACCTATACTGTACATTATATCATACACACCAGCACCTACACATTATATCATACACACGAGCACCTACACATTATATCATACACACCAGCACTTATACATTATATCATACACACCAGCACCTACACATTATATCATACACACCTGTCACCTACACATCTCATACACACCAGCACCTATACATTATATCATGCACACCAGCACCTATACTTTATATCATACACACCAGCACCTACACTTTATATCATACACACCAGCACCTACACATTATATCATACACACCAGCACCTACACATTATATCATACACACCAGCACCTACACATTATATCATACACACCAGCACCTACACTTTATATCATACACAACAGCACCTACACATTATATCATACACACCAGCACCTACACATTATATCATACACACCAGCACCTACACATTATATCATACACACCTGTCACCTACACATCTCATACACACCAGCACCTATACATTATATCATGCACACCAGCACCTATACTTTATATCATACACACCAGCACCTATACTTTATATCATACACACCAGCACCTACACTTTATATCATACACACCAGCACCTACACTTTATATCATACACACCAGCACCTACACATTATATCATACACAACAGCACCTACACATTATATCATACACACCAGCACCTACACATTATATCATACACACCAGCACCTACACATTATCATACACACCAACACCTACACATTATATCATACACACCAGCACCTACACATTATATCACACACCAGCACCTACACATATATCATACACACCTGTCACCTACACATTATATCATACACACCAGCACCTACACATTATATCATACACACCAGCACCTATACATTATATAATACACACCAGCACCTACACATTATATCATACACACCAGCACCTACACATTATATCATACACACCAGCACCTACACATTATATCACACACCAGCACCTACACATATATCATACACACCAGCACCTACACATTATATCATACACACCAGCACCTATACATTATATAATACACACGAGCACCTACACATTATATCACACACCAGCACCTACACATTATATCATACACACCAGCACCTATACATTATATCATACACACCAGCACCTATACATTATATCATACACACCTGTCACCTACACATATATCATACACACCAGCACCTACACATTATATCATACACACCAGCACCTACACATTATATCATACACACCAGCACCTACACATTATATCATACACACCAGCACCTACACATATATCATACACACCAGCACCTACACATTATATCATACACACCAGCACCTACACATTATATCATACACACCAGCACCTACACATTATATAATACACACGAGCACCTACACATTATATCACACACCAGCACCTACACATTATATCATACACACCAGCACCTATACATTATATCATACACACCAGCACCTATACATTATATCATACACACCTGTCACCTACACATATATCATACACACCAGCACCTACACATTATATCATACACACCAGCACCTACACATTATATCATACACACCAGCACCTATACATTATATCATACACACCAGCACCTATACATTATATCATACACACCTGTCACCTACACATATATCATACACACCAGCACCTACACATTATATCATACACACCAGCACCTACACATTATATCATACACACCAGCACCTACACATTATATCATACACACCAGCACCTACACATATATCATACACACCAGCACCTACACATTATATCATACACACCAGCACCTACACATATATCATACACACCAGCACCTACACATTATATCATACACACCTGTCACCTACACATATATCATACACACCAGCACCTACACATTATATCATACACACCAGCACCTACACATTATATCATACACACCAGCACCTACACATATAATACACACCAGTACCTATACATTATATCATACACACCAGCACCTACACATATAATACACACCAGCACCTACACATTATATCATACACACCAGCACCTACACATATATCATACACACCAGCACCTACACATTATATCATACACACAAGCACCTATACATTATATCATACACACCTGTCACCTACACATCATACACACATGTCACTTATACATTATATCATACACACCAGCACATTATATCTTACACACCAGCACCTATACATTATATCATACACACCAGCACCTACACATCATATCATACACACCAGCACCTATACATCATACACTCCTGTCACTTATACATTATATCATACACACCAGCACCTACACATATATCATACACACCAGCACCTACACATATATATCATTCACACCAGCACCTATACATTATATCATACACACCTGTCACTTATACATATCATACACACCAGCACCTACACATATATATATCATACACACCAGCACCCATACATTATATAATGACATAGATATCACAACTCCTTATATAATACCACACACCTCCACATTATATAATGACACATACATGACAGCACGTATACATTATATAAGGGACACATGCATGTCCCAATTCCTTCTGCAGAAGCTTAGCTACAAGTAGAATGCAAGCAGCAGATCTAACTTTGGGTTTGTGCGGCATTTAGAGGGGATGTACAGGGGAGTCATCTTATGTGGGGATGAATGACGTATTGTCATCCAACCACCATGAGACTCATCTATAGGAACTCATCTATATGGGGACTCCTACATGTTCTGCTTCTTACCGTCTCATTTACTGCACTTTTAACCTTCTGAAGACAATAAACAGAAAAGAGACTGAGACTTCAGAGAGAAGAGACAGAATGTGAGCGTCTACCTCAGACGTTCCTGCACTCACCTTCCCGGAACAGTTCACGGTGATAGAAGTCAGAGATATCTCCGGAATTGGCTCTGGCAAGAAATTTATTACCTGCAGAAAGACATGGGAAATTACCATCATGAAGAACTAAGGATTAGTGATGAGCGAGCTCGGGTTTTCCCCAAGAGCACGCTCGGGTGATCTCTGAGTATTTGTTAGTGCTCTTGTTAGTTTTCGTTGCCTCAGCTGCATGATTTACGGCTGCTGGGCAGCCTGAATACATGTGGGAATTTCCTAACAAACAGGCATTCCTCACATGTATTCAGCCTGTCTAGCAGCTGTAAATCTTGAAGCTGAGACGAGGAAATCTAAATGTCCAAGCACTAACAAATACTCGGAGACAATCCGAGAGTGTTAGGGAAAACATGAGCAACGAGTAAACTCGCTCATCACTACTAAGGATCAGAAGTGGCCCTGTGGAAGAGAGAAGAGCGGACCGGCAGAAGAAGGAGGGAAGAGCGGACCGGCAGAAGAAGGAGGGAAGAGCGGACCAGCAGAAGAAGGAGGGAAGAGCGGACCGGCAGAAGAAGGAGGGAAGAGCGGACCGGCAGAAGAAGGAGGGAAGAGCGGACCGGCAGAAGAAGGAGGGAAGAGCGGACCGGCAGAAGAAGGAGGGAAGAGCGGACCGGCAGAAGAAGGAGGGAAGAGCTGACCGGCAGAAGAAGGAGGGAAGAATGGACCAGCAGAAGAAGGAGGGAAGAACGGACTGGCAGAGGAAGAACGAGTGGGAAAGTGGAAGAAGGGAGAGCAGACTCAAGGAAGAATGGAACAGTAGAGGAGAAATGAGTGGATTGGTGGAGGGAGGAACGAGTGAAGCAATGGGGGGCACAGATGAGAAAGGACATGCGGATCAGCTGGGAGTGAAATGAAGAGAATGTGCAGATCGGTGGCAGAGGAAGAGTGGTCTGGAAGAAGAGCTGACCGCTTTGTGGGGGGGGGGGGGGCTGGGGGCGGACAGGAAAACTGGCTGGGGGCAGGGACCAGACTGGACATGTGGATCGACTGGAAATGAAATGGAGAGGATGTGTGGACTGCTGTGAAAGGAAGAGCGGTAAGGGGGGAGTGGATGAGCGTACAGGCGGGGGCGAGAAAGGACATGCAGATCAGCTGGGAGTGAAATGGAGAGGATGTGTGGAAAGGAGGAGCGGACCGGCAGAAGAGCGGACCGGTGGAAGCAGGGACAAGACAGGACATGTGGATCAGCGGGAAGGGGAATGGAGAGAACGTATGGTCAGGTGAGAAGGGAAAGGACGGGATACATTAGGAGCATGATTGATGTGATGATGTAGGCTCACCCTGTTCATCTTTATGAGCACACATGGTGTGCCATCTTTATATCCAAACGTTGGGTCATCAATACCAGAACAGTTCTCCAGCTTTTGGCGCAGAAACCAGCAGGCTTTCTTTGGGTAATTTCTCACATCTCCAGTGTCTTCTTGATTGTTGTACACCCCGCTGGTGCAGTTGATGCCTCTCTCCTCCTGGACGGTAGTGTTATAGTCTTTGCAAGAGTGAAAAGTGAATCTTATTATTTTCCATTTCATGGGGAAGTCATAGCCAAGAGGCATGGAAGTAGGTGAGGTGACAAATGTCTCACCTTTAGACATTTACCACCCCACAGACATCTGTCTGAGATGGTTTAGTGAATCCTGCATTGAGCTGGGGGTTGGACACGATGACCCTGGAGGTCCCTTCCAACTCTAACATTCTAGGATTCTGTAATTCCATGGGAAGGTCTAATTGTCCTCTTACCTTCCAGCAGGGTCCGGAGGCTTTCCTTATAACTCTCCCAGGTGCTGTTCTGTGATGTTAGGCTATACACTACCTCCAGGGTGTCCAGCTTTGGGCGGATCATGAGCCCTGATGAAAAGATGAGAGCAGTAAATAATAGAAAAAAACATTTCTGATAGGTTCTTTAAAGGGCTATTCTCAAAATCACAATGCTGTCTCATAATATTTATTGTTTGGCCAAAAACCCATTTCAGATCTGCTCCTGGCTCGATTTAGCCTTTGTCATTGCATCCGTCCTACTGTAGTTCCAGTGCTCCTGGTTAATAATGCACAGTGCAGCCTCTCTCCCGCTAGCTTTCTGCACAGTGTGGATTTTATCTTCTGCCATCTACATCAGTATAGCTACTGTCGCTTTACATCACTGTTAGCTGGTTTATAGCAGAGCTCGACTCCCCTGCACTCCTCCACAGTGGTGCTGAAAACAGCTAGGCAGTGCAGAGCTGCTGAGCTGAGCTGTATTTGATGCCTGCTGCTGGCAGATCAGTCACATGACGCTGCAGATGCTGTGCTGTTGCATATAGCAGAAGATAATCCTCTGACATATGAATCAACAGAGCAGCATTTGGTGTTTTCAATTATAGATCTGACCGCAGCAGCTAAAAATCATGCAAAACCACACAGCGGCCATATTGATTTAGACAACAGCAGATAAGATCGGTCACAGAGCATTTCCCTTTCTGATAAAAAGTAGATTGTAATCTCTTACGGGCAGGGTCGCCATTATCTTGCTTTAATTATTGTATTACTTTGAATGTTGTTACTTATGACTTACATATGAACTGTTGGCCCTATATAAATAAAGATTATTATTATTATTATTAGATAAGACATCATCCAGCCGGTGGTAGAAAATATAGCAATAACTTTATAACATTACATCTACATTTCAGGAGGTCTTTATCAAGCTTCACGGATTGATGCCATCTTATCTGCTTTCTAACGTTGGTCGGATTACTTAGATTGGATCCCTTGGGACTTAGGGTACCGTCACACAGTGCCATTTTCATCGCTACGACGGCACGATTCGTGACGTTGCAGCGTCGTATAAGTATCGCTCCAGCGTCGTATACTGCGGTCACACGTTGCAATACACGGCGCTGGAGCGATAATTTCATGACGTATTTGCGATGTAGAAGCCGTTGGTTACTGTGCGCACATCGTATACAACCTGTGTCACACAATGCAATCATGCCACCACAGCGGGACACTAGACGACGAAAGAAAGTTTCAAACGATCTGCTACGACGTACGATTCTCAGCGGGGTTCCGGATCGCAGTAGCATGTCAGACACAGCGATATCGTAAATGCATCGCTGGAACGTCACGAATCGTGCCGTCGTAGCGATCAAAATTGCACTGTGTGACGGTACCCTTAGGGTTAGGGTGCGTCCTGATACATGCAGACAGTGTGAGCAGACAACCATCTACACTGACACCTCACAGTCAGCGAGTCCCAAGGTAGAGCAGCTTGTTGCTCTACTGGCTCCACCACTTGGGACACATGCCTGTTAGCTCCAACCTCACCATTCTCACCAGGAGAACAACTTTTCTTTCTCTTAAACAAGGTCAGAAGCAAGAGCCAGTGTCACACCCCTTACTCTCGAAAACTATGATTTACCTGGATTAGCGAGTCGATCTGAGTATTTCGGATTATACTCATCAATGGTCTGCAGCATCACCCACATACTCAATGAGAAGATAGCCGTGAGGAAGGCATAAAACACTATGTAAAACGACACAATCAGCACTGCAGGAAAGAAAGGGTTAAAGAAATTAATACAGCATAGTCATACAAAAGGGGGCAGATACTAGCACACCTGCTCAATGCCATTCCAGAGGGGCAGGAACACAAAGGCAGTGGGGGCAAGAACATGGTCCTGATAGGTGGTACAACATGGACACATTCAATGGATTGGGCATATTCTCCATACGATGCCAGATATAACTTCCATCCATGATGCTGCCTGTGATGCCCACTCCCAGAAGAGTTAGTGGTTATGATAAGTTCCTCCCATGATGCCCCCCATGCAGGGCTGTGGAGTTGGAGTCGTGGAGTCTGAGTCAGAGCACATTTTGGTGGAGTCGGAGTTGGAGTCAGTATAAAATGGACCAACTCCTAAAATATATAATTAATTGAGTACAGTAGTTCAATGCAGTTTGTGGTGAATGTTTTTTTCATAAGAATTTGGGAAAGTTATGAAATGTCCTATAAATGTCTGTCCTATTCCTGATCTAAGGTCTAGACTTTTAGCTGAGATTAATCTATGCTGCAGTTTATATTCATGATAAGTAGTGAAGCTCCTCAAACACATAACAAACACACAGGGAAGGAATGCCTGCATTAATCTCAGAACTTCTGGGGTGAACAGGAAAGCAGGATTAAGGCAAGTACTTCTTAAAGCATATCTAAACTTTCAATAAATTGTGCATAAATCAATAGTCCAGTATATATTGATTGTCTCTGTATGCTTGATGTCTTAGTTTGTTTTTCCTCTTAGCTCCTGATTGGAGAAATTAACTGCTCTTATATACGCTATACATAGAATAAAAGGGGGGAAACTGTTTTCTAACATCTCAAATTCAGAAATACAGTAACAAGATCGATGAGGATATATATATATATATATATATATATATATATATATATATATATATATATATATATATATATATATATATATATATATATATATTATATAGATCTCCCTACTTCCTCTTCATAGACTGTGAAGAAATATGATGTGAAGCATTTAGTGAGCTGTACCCTGACACAAGCCTGAATTGTAAGTTAAGAGTAAGGCTATCTAACAACATATTTTACAAACTTCATACTTATTATCTGTCCTATTGATTTATGCAAACATTGTTTTATTTCTATCCTAAATTATACAGTGCATGATTCTTGCAAGAATTTCAATATACCTTTTTTTTTTACAGGACAAAATTAATTTTAGAGCGAATTTACATAATTACAAAATGTCTAAGAAGCATCTTATGAAGTCAGCTGTATTTGAGAATTTCACAGTGACTCAAGATAAAAAAACATTTTGTGTGTCAGTGTATAAGTGACCCAGTTGAAAACAAATGGTGTGATGCCAAAATTACTGCATACTCAGGCAGTGATAAAAATGTTCCTTCCACCCAGAAGTTTACAAAGCTATGATTGAAAAAGATCACAGCAGCACCAAGAAACCAGAGCCCAGCACTTTCCACCAGGCAAAGAAGGAGGAAAGAGCATCTCAAACATCAGTTACAAGATATTTTGTAAGTGACAAAGTTACTGTAACAATGACAGCAGATGTGTTGAAAAGATAGCTCATCGAGCTTGTTGTGAAGGACTGTGCACCATTATCATTATTTGCACAAACAGCTTTTACAGCTCTTAATGGAGAAATGGATCGCAAACTTGGTGTTTCTCTGGAAAGAGAAAGTATTAGAAAATTAGTGATTGAAAAAGCCCTTAACCAAATGGAAGATCTTAAAAAGATTCTCAAGAGACGCTTTGTGTTTATTAAAATGGATGCCTGCTCACAGAGTAAACTATTTCGCTATCAACATTCGATATGTTTGTGACAACAAAAAAATTGTTGCTAAGACGCTGGCAGTAAAAGATACTAAAGCTCATCACAGCAGCCAGTTTCTCCAGACCTTAGTGGAAAAAGTTCTGCAAGTTTATGCACTCACAAAAGAACAGGTTCTTGCAATTGTAACTGATAATGCTTCAAACATGATATGTACAATTAAATTAATGAATGAGAATAATGAAGGTGAACAGCAGCTAGAAGAACATTTCACATTCAGTATGTTGGAGATGGAAGGCCACAGTCCTGTTCCCATAATGGAGGAACAAATAGACTGTCATGATTCCAGTGCAGGGTTTCACCTGCACGCCAGGGGTTAATGTGTTGATCAGTGCAGGCTCTGACCGACACACCTGGTGCTTATTATTGGCCTCTCTTTGGTTCGGGGTGAGCTTCTTATAGCCCTGGGAAGCTCCAATCTCTGTCAGTTATACTTTTGCTTTTGGCTGAGTGTGTTGACCTCTGTTTGCTTGTGCCTTGTGCTTAAATTCTAGTTTGCTTGTATGGTTTTGACTCGGTTCTGTTCCCTGGTGTGATTTTGCCTTTTGATTCTGTACTGTGTCTGCTTCTCTGGCTTTCTGACTCCTGCCTCGTCCCTGACTATTCTTTATTTCCTTGCTCCTTGTGTACTGCGTTGCCGCTCCCGTTTATTGACCTTGTCTTGTCTTGCTTCTCCCTCTGCCTTTCCCTGGTGTCCAGTGACTCCCTTTCCCTTCTCCTGTACCTTTGTTCCTGTAATATCCTGCATACTCCTGCTACAGGACACTAAGCCCTGCCCCCTGTTGTCACGTGACCACAGGTCCTTTCAGTACACTGACCACCAGGCGTTCTGCCCACTCTAGCTCTGCTGTAACGGTGTTTTCTTGCCCAGCTCTCGGGCGCTTTGAGTACAGTAGTCACAGGCTGTCTGAGACTCTGGGTTCTCACTGTCAGGGCAGCAGAAACCGCTCGGGAGTGCCACCTGGCAGTTTCTCCTGATAGTTTGCCCTGATATAGATATTAATACAGAAGAGCAGCAAAATGATTCTTTACAATTAGATGATCTTGTTGAAGCTGCTTCACACCTCTTTCCTATTCATCATGTGCTGTGTTGTGCACACGCTGCAGCTGGCAATAAGAGATCTGCTAGTAGGACATGCTGGAACTCTGACTAGCAAAGTGAGGAAATTTGCTATTGCTGCCAGAACCCCTAAAATTGATTCCATCTTGAAGAGACGTGCTGGAAAAGGGGCCATTGTGGAGCAAGCCACTCGGTGGGGCAGCACCTATTTAATGGTTGATTGATTGCTTAAGCTGAAACCCTTCCTTGTAGATATGGCCAACCCTCAGGTAACACTACATGAAGGTCAATGGACACAGGTGGCTGAATTGAAGGAATTTCTTCATCACCCATTTACAGTTACAAGCTGAGGATTTAACTCCTGGCATTTTTATAAAGGAGTGGAAGAACTTGATGTTTTGCCTGTTCCAAAGAGGAGGTTTAATCGCAGATGGTATTGCTGCTTTAATGAAACAGAGAGAGGCACTGCTACTAGAAAATAAAATTCTTCTGGCAGCTGTTTATGTGGACCCGAGTCATCGTATATTGCTGGATGATCAACAGCTTACTAAAGGAAAAGAAGCTCTGATTGAGGTAGCAGTTAGGATGAGTCGCTACAGGACGGCCAAGAGCAAGAGGACTCGGGTCCTGCCAGTGCTGCTGCTGCTGCCGTTTCTTCATCCTCATCAGATGAGGAGTTTGATTTTGACAAGTATTTGAACGACATGGAGCAGGCAAAATGTTGCTGCAGGAAAAAAATTCCACTCCAATAGAAAACAGATTGATAGTGTTGAGCGATACCGTCCGATACTTGAAAGTATCGGTATCGGAAAGTATCGGCCGATACCGGCAAAGTATCGGATCTCGCCGATACCGATACCCGATACCAATACAAGTCAATGGGACTCAAGTATTGGAAGGTATCCCTGATGGTTCCCAGGGTCTGAAGGAGAGGAAACTCTCCTTCAGGCCCTGGGATCCATATGAATGTGTAAAATAAAGAATTAAAATAAAAAATATTGATATACTCACCTCTCCGACGCAGCCTGGACCTTACCGCTGTGAACCGGCAGCCTTCTTTGCTTAAAATGAGCGCGTTCAGTACCTTCCATGACGTCACGGCTTCTGATTGGTCGCGTGCCGCTCATGTGACTGCCACGTGACCAATCACAAGCCGTGACGTCATCCCTCAGGTCCTAAATTCCTAGAAGGGAATTTAGGACCTGAGGGATGACGTCGCGGCTTGTGATTGGTGGCGTGGCGGTCACATGAGCGGCACGCGACCAATCAGAAGCCGTGACGTCATGGAAGGTGCTGAACGCGCTCATTTTAAGCAAAGCAGGCTGCCGGTTACTACCAGGGCGCGTCAGAGGGTGAGTATATCCCTATTTTTAATTTTAATTATTTATTTTTTACATTGATATGGATCCCAGGGCCTGAAGGAGAGTTTCCTCTCCTTCAGACCCTGGGAACCATACACTGGGAGCTTCCGATTCCGATTCCCGATACCACAAAAGTATCGGATCTCGGTATCGGAATTCCGATACCGCAAGTATCGGCTGATAGACGATACTTGCGGTATCGGAATGCTCAACACTACAGATTGACCATATTTCAGCAACATTTTTCACTTCCTCTCAAAGAAGTAGAAGAGATCAATCATTCATCAAAACTGACTGTGCACGAGGCAATTCTTTTACACCTGGAGACGTCCATGTGGCCACTGCTTTAACACCAACCCAAGTTAGTGTAGAGAGGTTGTTCTCTAGCCTTAAAATAATTAGGTCAGATTTGAGGTCATCTATGGAGGATGATCTGAAGGAGGCGATACTATTTCCCAGAACAAATTCATAGACTGCACAAATGCTATTCAGCACGTTTTTGTTGAAAACTGTTTTTTTTCCCCACTTACTGCACAGTGTATAATAAATTGTAAATATGCAAAAGTTTTTTTGTTCTAAAGTTGTATTCCAATAAATATATGTTATGTTCTATCTCAATGGCTTGATTATTGTATCATAATAAAGATTAAAAGCCTGATGTTCCCATTTTACTACAGTAAACTTACCACTTAAACATGACCCGTTTATGAGGGAGTCGGAGTCGTGGAGTCGGAGTTGGAGTCGGAGGTTTGGCTTACCGACTCCACAGCCCTGCCCCCCATGTTGCTAACTCCAAGAAAATGTAACAGATATAAGTTCCCTCAATGATGCTCACTCCAAGAAGATTTAGTGGATGTGATACATTTCCTCTATGATGCCACCTCCCAGAAAATGTAACAGATACAAGTTCCCCTATTATGCCCACTCCCTGAAGACTTAGTGGATATAATAAGTTCCCCCTACTAGGCACACTTACATATGATGTAGCAGACATGATAAAATTCCTACATGATGCCCCCTATGAGGCCAACTGCTAGAAGATTTACTGAGTTTGGCACATTTCCCTCAGGATGGCAGATGCCACATATTTTAATGATCGTCACCCCACCTCAAGGATAAGAATCACCACTGGCACCATCGATTACTAATGCACCATATCAAAGACATGGCAAAACAAAAGATTCAGAGCATTACTGGCCCTTCTTCTGAAGGTAGGGGGGACTTTAGTGTCACATTCATTCCTTGTGCCTTATCCAATGTAAGGCAAGTGGTAATAAGTGGCTCAAGAATTGGTGTAGGAAGGAGGGGTTTGGGTTCCTGCAGAACTGGGCCGACTTCTCAGTTGGCTACAGGCTCTACGCTAGGGACGGGCTGCACCTCAATGGGGAAGGTGCAGCTGTACTGGGGGAGAAAATGGTTAGAAGGTTGGAGGAGTGTTTAAACTAGGGATTGGGGGGAGGGTATTCATTTTATAGGAGGGGAAGATAGTGCAGATAGAGACCTGGGCACAAATAAGGAAGTTGGGGGTGGCGGTGGCATGGGGGGTGGGGTTAGAACAGTTAATAATTTAAGAAAGAATAGAGGTACAGAGAGTAACATCAAGTGCATGTATACTAATGCCAGAAGCCTCGCCAACAAAATGGATGAATTAGAACTAATGTTGTTGGAGCATAATTATGACATGGTGGGGATATCTGAGACGTGGCTGGATGAGAGCCATGACTGGGCTGTTAACTTGCAGGGCTATAGCCTGTTCAGAAATGACCGTACAGATAAGCGAGGGGGTGGGGTGTGTCTATATGTAAAATCTTCCTTAAAACCCATCCTGCGTGATAATATAGGTGAATTTAATGAAAATGTAGAGTCCCTGTGGGTGGAGATAAGGGGAGGGGGAAAAAATAATAAATTACTGATAGGGGTTTGTTATAAATCTCCAAAAATAATGGAAGCAATGGAGAATATCCTCGTAAAGCAAATAGATGAAGCTGCGACTCAAGGAGAAGTCATTATTATGGGGGACTTCAACTACCCTGAAATAGATTGGGGAACAGAAACCTGCAGTTCCAGCAAAGGTAATCGGTTTTTGACAACTATGAGAGACAATTACCTTTCACAGCTGGTTCAGGACCCAACAAGGAGGGGGGCACTGCTAGACCTAATATTAACCAACAGGCCAGACCGCATATCAAATATAAGGGTTGGGGGTCACTTGGGGAATAGTGATCACAAAATAGTAAGTTTTCATGTATCCTTTAATAAGATGGGTAGTAGGGGGGTGACAAGGACACTAAACTTCAGGAGGGCAAATTTCCAACGGATGAGAGAGGATCTTGGTGCAATTAACTGGGACGATATCCTGAGACACAAAAATACACAAAGAAAATGGGAGACATTTATTAGCATCCTGGATAGGACCTGTGCACAGTATATACCGTATGGGAATAAACATACTAGAAATAGGAGGAAACCAATATGGCTAAATAGAGCTGTTAGGGGCGCAATAAGGAACAAAAAGAAAGCATTTAGAGAATTAAAGGAAGTAGGTAGTGATGAGGCATTAAATAAATACAGAAAATTAAATAAATTCTGTAAAAAGCAAATCAAGGCAGCAAAGATTGAGACAGAGAGACTCATTGCTAGAGAGAGCAAAAATAACCCCAAAATATTCTTTAACTACATAAATAGTAAGAAACTAAAAAATGACAGTGTTGGCCCCCTTAAAAATAGTCTGGGTGAAATGGTGGATGAGGATGAGGAAAAAGCCAATCTGCTAAATGACTTTTTTTCATCAGTATTTACAAAAGAAAATCCCATGGCAGCCAATATGACTAGTGATAAAAATTCCCCATTAAATGTCACCTGCTTAACCCAGCAGGAAGTACAGCGGCGTCTAAAAATCACAAAAATTGACAAATCTCCGGGCCCGGATGGGATACACCCCCGAGTACTGCAGGAACTAAGTACAGTCATTGATAGACCATTATTTTTAATCTTTAAAGAGTCCATAATAACAGGGTCTGTACCACAGGACTGGCGTATAGCAAATGTGGTGCCAATATTCAAAAAAGGGGCAAAAACTGAACTCGGTAATTATAGGCCAGTAAGTTTAACCTCTACTGTGGGTAAAATCCTGGAGGGCATTCTAAGGGATGCTATACTGGAGTATCTGAAGAGGAATAACCTCATGACCCAGTATCAGCACGGGTTTACTAGGGACCGCTCATGTCAGACTAATTTGATCAGCTTCTATGAAGAGGTAAGTTCCGGACTGGACCAAGGGAACCCAGTGGACATAGTGTATATGGACTTTTCCAAAGCTTTTGATACGGTGCCACACAAAAGGTTGATACATAAAATGAGAGTAATGGGGATAGGGGAAAATATGTGTAAGTGGGTTGAGAGCTGGCTCAGGGATAGGAAACAAAGGGTGGTTATTAATGGAGCACACTCGGACTGGGTCGCGGTTAGCAGTGGGGTACCACAGGGGTCAGTATTGGGCCCTCTTCTTTTTAACATATTTATTAATGACCTTGTAGGGGGCATTCAGAGTAGAATTTCAATATTTGCAGATGACACTAAACTCTGTAGGGTAATCAATACAGGGGAGGACAATTTTATATTACAGGATGATTTATGTAAACTAGAAGCTTGGGCTGATAAATGGCAAATGAGCTTTAATGGGGATAAATGTAAGGTCATGCACTTGGGTAGAAGTAATAAGATGTATAACTATGTGCTTAATTCTAAAACTCTGGGCAAAACCATCAATGAAAAAGACCTGGGTGTATGGGTGGATGACAGACTCATATTCAGTGGCCAGTGTCAGGCAGCTGCTACAAAGGCAAATAAAATAATGGGATGTATTAAAAGAGGCATAGATGCTCATGAGGAGAACATAATTTTACCTCTATACAAGTCACTAGTTCGACCACACTTAGAATACTGTGCACAGTTCTGGTCTCCGGTGTATAAGAAAGACATAGCTGAACTGGAGCGGGTGCAGAGAAGAGCGACCAAGGTTATTAGAGGACTGGGGGGTCTGCAATACCAAGATAGGTTATTACACTTGGGGCTATTTAGTTTGGAAAAACGAAGACTAAGGGGTGATCTTATTTTAATGTATAAATATATGAGGGGACAGTACAAAGACCTTTCTGATGATCTTTTTAATCATAGACCTGAGACAGGGACAAGGGGGCATCCTCTACGTCTGGAGGAAAGAAGGTTTAAGCATAATAACAGACGCGGATTCTTTACTGTAAGAGCAGTGAGACTATGGAACTCTCTGCCGTATGATGTTGTAATGAGTGATTCATTAATTAAATTTAAGAGGGGACTGGGATACCTTTCTGGAAAAGTATAATATTACAGGGTATATACACTAGATTCCTTGGTAAGGCGTTGATCCAGGGAACTAGTCTGATTGCCGTATGTGGAGTCGGGAAGGAATTTTTTTCCCCATGGTGGAGTTACTCTTTGCCACATGGGTTTTTTTTGCCTTCCTCTGGATCAACATGTTAGGGCATGTTAGGTTAGGCTATGGGTTGAACTAGATGGACTTAAAGTCTTCCTTCAACCTCAATAACTATGTAACTATGTAACTATGTAATGTCCCACAGCTCGTACAGAAGGACCCTACATAGACAGAAAAGTCTTCAGAGAAGATGCAAAGTTCAAATGATCTTTTGAAAACAACTCTCCATGTAGAAGTGTCAGATGCCCCATCATCCGCTGCCATCCTCAGCGCCATCTCTATAGCCAGGACCAGAAGGAACGATGGCGGTCATGTGGCGACATCCAGGGCAAGACATCTGTTGTCTTATGCAATCACCTCAATCTCACCAAGATCAAACTTCAATCATTCCACAGATTATTTCTGCCCTTGCACTCGACTTAATGATCCACACAAGAGAGAAAGGACATGATGCAAAAAAGGTTCAAGACATGCGGCAAAGTGGGCACTTACTGCCTGACTGTACCCATCACTAGAGAACTATACCCCACTGTACCCATCATTCCTGCCCTCTACCACCACATGAGAGAGAAAGGAAATGGGGCCAAAAAGGTTCAAGACATGCGGCAAAGTGGGCACTAACTGCCTGACTGTACCCATCAATAGAGAACTATACCTCACTGTACCCATCATTCCTGCCCTCTACCACCACACAAGAGAGAAAGGAAATGGGGCCAAAAAGGTTCAAGACATGCGGCAAAGTGGGCACTTACTGCCTGACTGTACCCATCACTAGAGAACTATACCCCACTGTACCCATCATTCCTGCCCTCTACCACCACACAAGAGAGAAAGGAAATGGGGCCAAAAAGGTTCAAGACATGCGGCAAAGTGGGCACTAACTGCCTGACTGTACCCATCAATAGAGAACTATACCTCACTGTACCCATCATTCCTGCCCTCTACCACCACACGAGAGAGAAAGGAAATGGGGCCAAAAAGGTTCAAGACATGCGGCAAAGTGGGCACTAACTGCCTGACTGTACCCATCAATAGAGAACTATACCTCACTGTACCCATCATTCCTGCCCTCTACCACCACATGAGAGAGAAAGGAAATGGGGCCAAAAAGGTTCAAGACATGCGGCAAAGTGGGCTCTAACTGCCTGACTGTACCCATCAATAGAGAACTATACCCCACTGTACCCATCATTCCTGCCCTCCACCACCACATGAGAGAGAAAGGAAATGGGGCCAAAAAGGTTCAAGACATGCGGCAAAGTGGGCTCTAACTGCCTGACTGTACCCATCAATAGAGAACTATACCCCACTGTACCCATCATTCCTGCCCTCTACCACCACACAAGAGAGAAAGGACATGGGGCAAAAAAGCTCAAGACATGCGGCAAAAGGGAGACTAACTGCTTGACTGTACCCATCATTAGAGCACTATACCCCACTGTACCCATCATTCCTGCCCTCTACCACCACATGAGAGAGAAAGGAAATGGGGCAAAAAAGGTTCAAGACATGCAGCAAAGTGGGCTCTAACTGCCTGACTGTACCCATCAATAGAGAACTATACCCCACTGTACCCATCATTCCTGCCCTCTACCACCACACAAGAGAGAAAGGACATGGGGCAAAAAAGCTCAAGACATGCGGCAAAGGGGAGACTAACTGCTTGACTGTACCCATCATTAGAGCACTATACCGCACTATACCCATCATTTCTGCCCTCTACCACCACACGAGAGAGAAAGGAAATGGGGCAAAAAAAGCTCAAGACATGCGGCAAAGTGGGCACTAACTGCCTGACTGTACCCATCACTAGAGCACTATACCGCACTGTACCCATCATTCCTGCCCTCTACCACCACACGAGAGAGAAAGGAAATGGGACAAAAAAAGCTCAAGACATGCGGCAAAGTGGGCACTAACAGCCTGACTATACCCATCACTAGAGCACTATACCACACTGTACCCATCATTCCTGCCCTCTACCACCACACGAGAGAGAAAGGAAATGGGGCAAAAAAGCTCAAGACATGCAGCAAAGTGGGCACTAACAGCCTGACTGTACCCATCACTACAGCAGTATACCACACTGTACCCATCAATCCTGCTCTCCACCACCACACAAGAGAGAAAGGACATGGGGCAAAAAAAGTTCAAAACATGCGGCAAAGTGGGCACTAACTGCTTGACTGTACCCATCAGAGCACTATACCCCACTGTACCCGTCATTCCTGCCCTCTACCACCACATGAGAAAGGAAATGGGGCAAAAAAGCTCAAGACATGCGGCAAAGGGGAGACTAACTGCTTGACTGTACCCATCATTAGAGGACTATACCCCACTGTACCCATCATTCCTGCCCTCCACCACCACACAAGAGAGAAAGGACATAGGGCAAAAAAGCTCAAGACATGCGGCAAAGGGGAGACTAACTGCTTGACTGTACCCATCAGAGCACTATACCCCACTGTACCCGTCATTCCTGCCCTCTACCACCACATGAGAAAGGAAATGGGGCAAAAAAGCTCAAGACATGCGGCAAAGGGGAGACTAACTGCTTGACTGTACCCATCATTAGAGGACTATACCCCACTGTATCCATCAATCCTGCTCTCCACCACCACACAAAAGAGAAAGGAAATGGGGCAAAAAAGCTCAAGACATGCAGCAAAGTGGGCACTAACTGCCTGACTGTACCCATCATTAGAGGACTATACCCCACTGTACCCATCATTCCTGCCCTCTACCACCACACGAGAGAGAAAGGAAATGGGGCAAAAAATCTCAAGACATGCAGCAAAGTGGGCACTAACAGCCTGACTGTACCCATCACTACAGCAGTATACCCCACTGTACCCATCATTCCTGCCCGTTCACCCCAGTACCGGCCATTTCGGCACCTTCCCACTGTATCCATGCTTCCATCATCTTTTCCTGTGAGGGAGCAACTATAGACATAACATTGACCATCCTGGCATACTCGACATCTCTCCTCAATCCGCCCCAGCACCTCCTTACTCCAGCTGCCCCAGCACCTCTTTACTCCAGCCGCCCCAGCACCGCTTTATCTCAGTCGCCCCAGCACCGCTTTATCTCAGTCGCCCCAGCACCGCTTTATCTCAGTCGCCCCAGCACCGCTTTATCTCAGCCGCCCCAGCACCGCCTTACTCTGGATGCCCCAGCATCGCTCTGAGTCTCCCCAGTTTCTCCTTACTCCAGCTGCCCCAGCACCTCTTTACTCCAGCTGCCCCAGCACCGCTTTATCTAAGTCACCCCAGCACCGCTTTATCTCAGTCGCCCCAGTTTCTCCTTACTCCAGCTGCCCCAGCACCTCTTTACTCCAGCTGCCCCAGCACCGCTTTATCTAAGTCACCCCAGCATCGCTTTATCTCAGTCGCCCCAGTTTCTCCTTACTCCAGCTGCCCCAGCACCTCTTTACTCCAGCAACCCCAGCACCGCTTTATCTCAGTCTCCCCAGCACCTCCTTACTCCAGCTGCCCCAGCACCTCTTTATCTCAGACGCCCCAGGTTCTCCTTACTCCAGCTGCCCCAGCACCTCTTTATCTCAGACGCCCCAGGTTCTCCTTTCTCCAGCTGCCCCAGCACAGCTTTATCTCAGTCGCCCCAGCACCTCTTAACTCTGGCTGCCCCAGCACTGCTTTACTCTGCTGCCACTGCACCTCTTCTCTTACCCCAGCTGCTGGCTGTCCGGCCCATGAACTCCCGAGTCCTTGGGTTCCACATAAATTCCTTAAACTCATCCATTATTTGGCCGCAGGTCTTCTTCTGGGTGAGAGCAGCCATGATGCTGATGATGTTATCTCCGAGAAGTCCCAGAAGACTAATCCCCAGAACTAGAGCAGCAGCTTATAAATCTCCTCATAGCTCCGCCCCCTCATGAATAATAATCAGCTCCTGCCCAAATGGAAACAATGCAACAGATCAGAAGAAGAAACCTGTAATGTATCACACAGGATAGGATTAGATACACGGCTCAGAAGTCAGTATCACTGAGGAGAGGATTAGATACACGGCTCAGAAGTCAGTATCACTCAGGAGAGGATTAGATACATGGCTCAGAAGTCAGTATCACTGAGGAGAGGATTAGATACACGGCTCAGAAGTCAGTATCACTCAGGAGAGGATTAGATACACGGCTCAGAAGTCAGTATCACTCAGGAGAGGATTAGATACACGGCTCAGCAGTCAGTATCACACAGGAGAGGATTAGATACACGGCTCAGCAGTCAGTATCACACAGGAGAGGATTAGATACACGGCTCAGCAGTCAGTATCACACAGGAGAGGATTAGATACACAGCTCAGCAGACAGTATCACACAGGATAGGATTAGATACACAGCTCAGCAGACAGTATCACACAGTAAAGGATTAGATACACGGCTCAGAAGTCAGTATCACACAGGAGAGGATTAGATACACGGCTCAGCAGTCAGTATCACAGGAGAGGATTAGATACACGGCTCAGCAGTCAGTATCACTCAGGAGAGGATTAGATACACGGCTCACAAGTCAGTATCACACAGGAGAGGATTAGATACACGGCTCAGAAGTCAGTATCACTCAGGAGAGGATTAGATACACGGCTCAGCAGACAGTATCACTCAGGAGAGGATTAGATACACGGCTCAGAAGTCAGTATCACTCAGGAGAGGATTAGATACACGGCTCAGCAGTCAGTATCACTCAGGAGAGGATTAGATACACGGCTCAGAAGTCAGTATCACTCAGGAGAGGATTAGATACACGGCTCAGAAGTCAGTATCACTCAGGAGAGGATTAGATACACGGCTCAGCAGACAGTATCACACAGGATAGGATTAGATACACGGCTCAGCAGTCAGTATCACACAGGAGAGGATTAGATACACGGCTCAGCAGTCAGTATCACACAGGAGAGGATTAGATACACGGCTCAGCAGTCAGTATCACACAGGAGAGGATTAGATACACGGCTCAGCAGATAGTATCACACAGGATAGGATTAGATACACGGCTCAGCAGTCAGTATCACACAGGAGAGGATTAGATACACAGCTCAGCAGTCAGTATCACACAGGATAGGATTAGATACACGGCTCAGCAGTCAGTATCACACAGGAGAGGATTAGATACATGGCTCAGCAGTCAGTATCACATAGGAGAGGATTAGATACACGGCTCAGCAGATAGTATCACACAGGATAGGATTAGATACACGGCTCAGCAGTCAGTATCACACAGGAGAGGATTAGATACACAGCTCAGCAGTCAGTATCACACAGGATAGGATTAGATACACGGCTCAGCAGTCAGTATCACACAGGAGAGGATTAGATACACGGCTCAGCAGTCAGTATCACACAGGAGAGGATTAGATACACGGCTCAGCAGTCAGTATCACACAGGAGAGGATTAGATACACGGCTCAGCAGATAGTATCACACAGGATAGGATTAGATACACGGCTCAGCAGTCAGTATCACACAGGAGAGGATTAGATACACAGCTCAGCAGTCAGTATCACACAGGATAGGATTAGATACACGGCTCAGCAGTCAGTATCACACAGGAGAGGATTAGATACATGGCTCAGCAGTCAGTATCACACAGGAGAGGATTAGATACACGGCTCAGCAGATAGTATCACACAGGATAGGATTAGATACACGGCTCAGCAGTCAGTATCACACAGGAGAGGATTAGATACATGGCTCAGCAGTCAGTATCACACAGGAGAGGATTAGATACACGGCTCAGCAGTCAGTATCACACAGGATAGGATTAGATACACGGCTCAGCAGTCAGTATCACACAGGATAGGATTAGATACACGGCTCAGAAGACAGTATCACTCAGGAGAGGATTAGATACACGGCTCAGCAGTCAGTATCACACAGGATAGGATTAGATACACGGCTCAGCAGTCAGTATCACACAAGATAGGATTAGATACACGGCTCAGAAGACAGTATCACTCAGGAGAGGATTAGATACACGGCTCAGCAGACAGTATCACACAGGAGAGGATTAGATACACGGCTCAGCAGTCAGTATCACACAGGATAGGATTAGATACACGGCTCAGAAGTCAGTATCACTCAGGAGAGGATTAGATACACGGCTCAGCAGACAGTATCACACAGGAGAGGATTAGATACACAGCTCAGCAGACAGTATCACACAGGATAGGATTAGATACACGGCTCAGCAGTCAGTATCACTCAGGAGAGGATTAGATACACGGCTCAGCAGTCAGTATCACTCAGGAGAGGATTAGATACACGGCTCAGCAGTCAGTATCACACAGGAGAGGATCAGATACACGGCTCAGCAGTCAGTATCACTCAGGAGAGGATTAGATACACGGCTCCGCAGTCAGTATCACACAGGAGAGGATTAGATACACGGCTCAGCAGACAGTATCACAGGATAGGATTAGATACACGGCTCAGCAGTCAGTATCACTCAGGAGAGGATCAGATACACGGCTCAGCAGTCAGTATCACACAGGGTAGGATTAGATACACGGCTCAGCAGACAGTATCACACAGGATAGGATTAGATACACGGTTCAGCAGACAGTATCACACAGGAGAGGGTTAGATACACGGCTCAGCAGTCAGTATCACACAGGAGAGGATTAGATACACAGCTCAGCAGTCAGTATCACTCAGGAGAGGATTAGATACACGGCTCAGCAGTCAGTATCACTCAGGAGAGGATTAGATACACGGCTCAGCAGTCAGTATCACACAGGAGAGGATTAGATACACAGCTCAGCAGTCAGTATCACACAGAATAGGATAAGATACACGGCTCCGCAGACAGTATCACACAGGAGAGGACTAGATACACAGCTCAGCAGTCAGTATCACTCAGGAGAGGATTAGATACACGGCTCAGCAGTCAGTATCACACAGAATAGGATAAGATACACGGCTCAGCAGACAGTATCACACAGGAGAGGATTAGATACACGGCTCAGCAGACAGTATCACACAGGAGAGGATTAGATACACGGCTCAGCAGTCAGTATCACACAGGATAGGATTAGATACACGGCTCAGAAGACAGTATCACTCAGGAGAGGATTAGATACACGGCTCAGCAGACAGTATCACACAGGAGAGGATTAGATACACGGCTCAGCAGTCAGTATCACACAGGATAGGATTAGATACACGGCTCAGAAGTCAGTATCACTCAGGAGAGGATTAGATACACGGCTCAGCAGACAGTATCACACAGGAGAGGATTAGATACACAGCTCAGCAGACAGTATCACACAGGATAGGATTAGATACACGGCTCAGCAGTCAGTATCACTCAGGAGAGGATTAGATACACGGCTCAGCAGTCAGTATCACTCAGGAGAGGATTAGATACACGGCTCAGCAGTCAGTATCACACAGGAGAGGATCAGATACACGGCTCAGCAGTCAGTATCACTCAGGAGAGGATTAGATACACGGCTCCGCAGTCAGTATCACACAGGAGAGGATTAGATACACGGCTCAGCAGACAGTATCACAGGATAGGATTAGATACACGGCTCAGCAGTCAGTATCACTCAGGAGAGGATCAGATACACGGCTCAGCAGTCAGTATCACACAGGGTAGGATTAGATACACGGCTCAGCAGACAGTATCACACAGGATAGGATTAGATACACGGTTCAGCAGACAGTATCACACAGGAGAGGGTTAGATACACGGCTCAGCAGTCAGTATCACACAGGAGAGGATTAGATACACAGCTCAGCAGTCAGTATCACTCAGGAGAGGATTAGATACACGGCTCAGCAGTCAGTATCACTCAGGAGAGGATTAGATACACGGCTCAGCAGTCAGTATCACACAGGAGAGGATTAGATACACAGCTCAGCAGTCAGTATCACACAGAATAGGATAAGATACACGGCTCCGCAGACAGTATCACACAGGAGAGGACTAGATACACAGCTCAGCAGTCAGTATCACTCAGGAGAGGATTAGATACACGGCTCAGCAGTCAGTATCACACAGAATAGGATAAGATACACGGCTCAGCAGACAGTATCACACAGGAGAGGATTAGATACACAGCTCAGCAGTCAGTATCACTCAGGAGAGGATTAGATACACAGCTCAGCAGTCAGTATCACTCAGGAGAGGATTAGATACACGGCTCAGCAGTCAGTATCACTCAGGAGAGGATTAGATACACGGCTCAGCAGTCAGTATCACTCAGGAGAGGATTAGATACACGGCTCAGCAGTCAGTATCACACAGGATAGGATTAGATACACGGCTCAGCAGTCAGTATCACACAGGAGAGGAGTAGATACACAGCTCAGCAGACAGTATCACACAGGAGAGGATTAGATACACAGCTCAGCAGTCAGTATCACTCAGGAGAGGATTAGATACACAGCTCAGCAGTCAGTATCACACAGGATAGGATTAGATACACGGCTCAGCAGTCAGTATCACTCAGGAGAGGATTAGATACACGGCTCAGCAGACAGTATCACACAGGATAGGATTAGATACACGGCTCAGCAGACAGTATCACACAGGAGAGGATTAGATACACAGCTCAGCAGTCAGTATCACACAGGAGAGGATTAGATACACAGCTCAGCAGTCAGTATCACTCAGGAGAGGATTAGATACACAGCTCAGCAGTCAGTATCACACAGGATAGGATTAGATACATGGCTCAGCAGTTAGTATCACTCAGGAGAGGATTAGATACACGGCTCAGCAGACAGTATCACACAGGATAGGATTAGAATCACAGCTCAGCAGACAGTATCACAGGATAGGATTAGATACACGGCTCAGCAGTCAGTATCACTCAGGAGAGGATTAGATACACAGCTCAGCAGTCAGTATCACACAGGAAAGGATTAGATACACGGCTCAGCAGTCAGTATCACACAGGATAGGATTAGATACACGGCTCAGCAGTCAGTATCACACAGGATAGGATTAGATACACGGCTCAGAAGTCAGTATCACTCAGGAGAGGATTAGATACACGGCTCAGCAGACAGTATCACACAGGAGAGGATTAGATACACAGCTCAGCAGTCAGTATCACTCAGGAGAGGATTAGATACACGGCTAAGCAGTCAGTATCACTCAGGAGAGAATTAGATACACGGCTCAGCAGACAGTATCACACAGGAGAGGATTAGATACACAGCTCAGCAGTCAGTATCACTCAGGAGAGGATTAGATACACAGCTCAGCAGTCAGTATCACACAGGATAGGATTAGATACACGGCTCAGCAGTCAGTATCACTCAGGAGAGGATTAGATACACGGCTCAGCAGTCAGTATCACACAGGAGAGGATTAGATACACGGCTCAGCAGTCAGTATCACACAGGATAGGATTAGAATCACAGCTCAGCAGACAGTATCACAGGATAGGATTAGATACACGGCTCAGCAGTCAGTATCACTCAGGAGAGGATCAGATACACGGCTCAGCAGTCAGTATCACACAGGGTAGGATTAGATACACGGCTCAGAAGTCAGTATCACTCAGGAGAGGATTAGATACACGGCTCAGAAGTCAGTATCACTCAGGAGAGGATTAGATACACGGCTCAGCAGTCAGTATCACACAGGAGAGGATTAGATACACGGCTCAGCAGACAGTATCACACAGGAGAGGATTAGATACACGGCTCAGCAGACAGTATCACACAGGATAGGATTAGATACACGGCTCAGCAGTCAGTATCACTCAGGAGAGGATCAGATACACGGCTCAGCAGTCAGTATCACTCAGGAGAGGATTAGATACACGGCTCAGCAGTCAGTATCACTCAGGAGAGGATCAGATACACGGCTCAGCAGTCAGTATCACACAGAATAGGATTAGATACACGGCTCAGCAGTCAGTATTACACAGAATAGGATTAGATACACGGCTCAGTGGACAGTATCACTCAGGAGAGGATTAGATACACGGCTCAGCAGTCAGTATCACACAGGATAGGATTAGATACACGGCTCAGCAGACAGTATCACACAGGAGAGGATTAGATACACGGCTCAGCAGACAGTATCACACAGGATAGGATTAGATACACGGCTCAGCAGACAGTATCACACAGGATAGGATTAGATACACGGCTCAGCAGTCAGTATCACACAGGACAGGATTAGATACATGGCTCAGCAGACAGTATCACACAGGAGAGGATTAGATACACGGCTCAGCAGTCAGTATCACTCAGGAGAGGATCAGTTACACGGCTCAGCAGTCAGTATCACACAGGAGAGGATTAGATACACGGCTCAGCAGTCAGTATCACACAGGAGAGGATTAGATACACGGCTCAGCAGTCAGTGTCACACAGGAGAGGATTAGATACACAGCTCAGCAGTCAGTATCACACAGGAGAGGATTAGATACATGGCTCAGCAGTCAGTATCACACAGGAGAGGATTAGATACACAGCTCAGCAGTCAGTATCACACAGGAGAGGATTAGATACACGGCTCAGAAGTCAGTATCACACAGGAGAGGATTAGATACACGGCTCAGCAGACAGTATCACACAGGATAGGATTAGATACACGGCTCAGCAGACAGTATCACACAGGGGAGGATTAGATATACGGGTCAGCAGTCAGTATCACTCAGGAGAGGATAACATACACGGCTCAGCAGTCAGTATCACACAGGATAGGATTAGATACACAGCTCAGCAGACAGTATCACACAGGAGAGGATGAGATACACGGCTCAGCAGTCAGTATTACACAGGATAGGATTAGATACATGGCTCAGCAGACAGTGTCACACAGGAGAGGATTAGATACACAGCTCAGCAGTCAGTATCACACAGGATAGGATTAGATACACGGCTCAGCAGTCAGTATCACACAGGATAGGATTAGATACACAGCTCAGCAGACAGTATCACACAGGAGAGGATTAGATACACGGCTCAGCAGTCAGTATCACACAGGATAGGATTAGATACACGGCTCAGCAGTCAGTATCACACAGGATAGGATTAGATACACGGCTCAGCAGTCAGTATCACACAGGAGAGGATTAGATACACGGCTCAGCAGTCAGTATCACACAGGAGAGGATTAGATACACGGCTCAGCAGTCAGTATCACACAGGAGAGGATTAGATACACGGCTCTGCAGTCAGCATACACAGGAGAGGATTAGATACACGGCTCAGCAGTCAGTATCACACAGTAGAGGATTAGATACACGGCTCAGCAGTCAGTATCACACAGGATAGGATTAGATACACGGCTCAGCAGTCAGTATCACACAGGAGAGGATTAGATACACAGCTCAGCAGTCAGTATCACACAGGAGAGGATTAGATACACGGCTCAGCAGTCAATATCACACAGGATAGGATTAGATACACGGCTCAGTAGTCAGTATCACACAGGAGAGGATAGGATACACGGCTCAGCAGACAGTATCACACAGGACAGGATTAGATACACGGCTCAGCAGTCAGTATCACTCAGGAGAGGATTAGATACACGGCTCAGCAGTCAGTATCACACAGGAGAGGATTAGATACACGGCTCAGCAGACAGTATCACACAGGACAAGATTAGATACACGGCTCAGCAGACAGTATCACTCAGGACAGGATTAGATACACGGCTCAGCAGACAGTATCACACAGAATAGGATAGGATACACGGCTCAGCACACAGTATCACACAGGATAGGATTAGATACACGGCTCAGCAGACAGTATCACACAGGATAGGATTAGATACACGGCTCAGCAGTTAGTATCACTCAGGAGAGGATCAGATACACGGCTCAGCAGTCAGTATCACACAGGAGAGGATTAGATACACGGCTCAGCAGTCAGTATCACACAGGAGAGGATTAGATACACGGCTCAGCAGTCAGTGTCACACAGGAGAGGATTAGATACACGGCTCAGCAGTCAGTATCACACAGGATAGGATTAGATACACGGCTCAGCAGTCAGTATCACACAGGAGAGGATTAGATACATGGCTCAGCAGTCAGTATCACACAGGAGAGGATTAGATACACGGCTCAGCAGTCAGTATCACACAGGAGAGGATTAGATACACAGCTCAGCAGTCAGTATCACACAGGAGAGGATTAGATACACAGCTCAGCAGTCAGTATCACACAGGAGAGGATTAGATACACAGTTCAGCAGTCAGTATCACACAGGAGAGGATTAGATACACAGCTCAGCAGTCAGTATCACACAGGAGAGGATTAGATACACGGCTCAGCAGTCAGTATCACAGGAGAGGATTAGATACACGGCTCAGCAGACAGTATCACACAGGAGAGGATTAGATACACGGCTCAGCAGTCAGTATCACACAGGATAGGATTAGATACACGGCTCAGCAGACAGTATCACTCAGGAGAGGATTAGATACACGGCTCAGCAGTCAGTATCACACAGGATAGGATTAGATACACGGCTCAGCAGTCAGTATCACAGGAGAGGATTAGATACACGGCTCAGCAGACAGTATCACTCAGGAGAGGATTAGATACATGGCTCAGCAGACAGTATCACACAGGAGAGGATTAGATACACGGCTCAGCAGACAGTATCACACAGGAGAGGATTAGATACACGGCTCAGCAGACAGTATCACACAGGATAGGATTAGATACACGGCTCAGGAGACAGTATCACACAGGAGAGGATTAGATACACGGCTCAGCAGTCAGTATCACACAGGAAAGGATTAGATACACAGGTCAGCAGTCAGTGTCACACAGGATAGGATTAGATACACGGCTCAGCAGACAGTATTACACAGGATAGCATTAGATACACAGCTCAGCAGTCAGTATCACACAGGATAGGATTAGATACACGGCTCAACAGTCAGTATCAAACAGGAAAGGATTAGATACACGGCTCAGCAGTCGGTATCACACAGGATAGGATTAGATACACGGCTCAGCAGTCAGTATCACACAGGACAGGATTAGATACACGGCTCAGCAGTCAGTATCACACAGGAGAGGATTAGATACACGGCTCAGCAGACAGTATCACACAGAAGAGGATTAGATACACGGCTCAGCAGTCAGTATCACACAGGAGAGGATTAGATACACGGCTCAGCAGTCAGTATCACATAGGATAGGATTAGATACACAGCTCAGCAGTCAGTATCACACAGGATAGGATTAGATACACAGCTCAGCAGTCAGTTTCACACAGGATAGGATTAGATACACGGCTCAGCAGACAGTATCACACATTATAGGATTAGATACACGGCTCAGCAGACAGTATCACACAGGAGAGGATTTGATACACGGCTCAGCAGACAGTATCACACAGGAGAGGATTAGATACACGGCTCAGCAGACAGTATCACACAGGAGAGGATTAGATACACGGCTCAGCAGACAGTATCACACAGGATAGGATTAGATACACGGCTCAGGAGACAGTATCACACAGGAGAGGATTAGATACACGGCTCAGCAGTCAGTATCACACAGGAAAGGATTAGATACACAGGTCAGCAGTCAGTGTCACACAGGATAGGATTAGATACACGGCTCAGCAGACAGTATTACACAGGATAGCATTAGATACACAGCTCAGCAGTCAGTATCACACAGGATAGGATTAGATACACGGCTCAACAGTCAGTATCAAACAGGAAAGGATTAGATACACGGCTCAGCAGTCGGTATCACACAGGATAGGATTAGATACACGGCTCAGCAGTCAGTATCACACAGGACAGGATTAGATACACGGCTCAGCAGTCAGTATCACACAGGAGAGGATTAGATACACGGCTCAGCAGACAGTATCACACAGAAGAGGATTAGATACACGGCTCAGCAGTCAGTATCACACAGGAGAGGATTAGATACACGGCTCAGCAGTCAGTATCACACAGGAGAGGATTAGATACACGGCTCAGCAGTCAGTATCACACAGGACAGGATTAGATACACGGCTCAGCAGACAGTATCACACAGGAGAGGATTAGATACAAGGCTCAGCAGACAGTATCACACAGGATAGGATTAGATACACGGCTCAGCAGTCAGTATCACACAGGATAGGATTAGATACACGGCTCAGCAGTCAGTATCACACAGGGGTGGATTAGATACACGGCTCAGCAGACAGTATCACACAGGATAGGATTAGATACACGGCTCAGCAGTCAGTATCACACAGGATAGGATTAGATACACGGCTCAGCAGTCAGTATCACACAGGACAGGATTAGATACACGGCTCAGCAGACAGTATCACACAGGAGAGGATTAGATACACGGCTCCGCAGTCAGTATCACACAGGATATGATTAGATACACAGCTCAGCAGTCAGTATCACACAGGAGAGGATTTGATACACGGCTCAGCAGACAGTATCACACAGGATAGGATTAGATACACGGCTCAGCAGTCAGTATCACACAGGAGAGGATTTGATACACGGCTCAGCAGACAGTATCACACAGGATAGGATTAGATACACGGCTCAGCAGACAGTATCACTCAGGACAGGATTAGATACACGGCTCAGCAGTCAGTATCACACAGGACAGGATTAGATACACGGCTCAGCAGTCAGTATCACACAGGACAGGATTAGATACACGGCTCAGCAGTCGGTATCACACAGGAGAGGATTAGATACACGGCTCAGCAGACAGTATCACACAGGATAGGATTAGATACACGGCTCAGCAGTCGGTATCACACAGGAGAGGATTAGATACACTGCACAGCAGTCAGTATCACACAGGATAGGATTAGATACACGGCTCAACAGTCAGTATCAAACAGGAGAGGATTAGATACACGGCTCAGCAGTCAGTATCACACAGGACAGGATTAGATACACGGCTCAGCAGACAGTATCACACAGGAGAGGATTAGATACAAGGCTCAGCAGACAGTATCACACAGGATAGGATTAGATACACGGCTCAGCAGTCAGTATCACACAGGATAGGATTAGATACACGGCTCAGCAGTCAGTATCACACAGGGGTGGATTAGATACACGGCTCAGCAGACAGTATCACACAGGATAGGATTAGATACACGGCTCAACAGTCAGTATCAAACAGGAAAGGATTAGATACACGGCTCCGCAGTCGGTATCACACAGGATAGGATTAGATACACGGCTCAGCAGTCAGTATCACACAGGATAGGATTAGATACACTGCTCAGCAGACAGTATCACATATGGCTTAGATGTAGGTTTTCTGTGAGGGATGATGATTAGATACCCCAGCTGTTGTCCTTCCTCCGCAGGTTCGGTGGGGCAGGGGAGCTGACTTGCAGCAGGGAGTTGTCAGTCCAGTTTGGGCTGATTAGAGCAGATTCTTGGGGAATTTTCCTGTTGTTCTGGGTAAAGCACTTGGGACAGTTTCTTCTCTCCAGAGAGTGGTATAAAGGGCGGCAGGAGACATTGTGTGCCGTGTCTGCCACACCCGGCTCCTGGAACCTGCCCGGCCACTTCTTGCTGTGTCAGGTGCAGACTGGATCTCTCTGTCCTGCTCTCTTCACATCCTTATTAAAATACCTTAGCTGATGTGTATCTAACCCACAGATCACCCCTCTAGGGCGCAGGAGCTGACACTCATACGGGCTTACGATGAAGCGTGACAGGTGTACGCAGCAGCCGTGAAAAGTAGTGGCACCGACTTCAGGGGGCAGAACTAGTGGTCAACCCAAAAGTAAGAAGTGGAGTGGAGAGATCTGATCCAGTGCTCAACCCAAAAATAAAAAGTGGGGAAAATAAACCTAATCTAGTGCTCAACCCAACATAAGAAGTAGAGTGGAGAGACCTATTCTAGTGGTCAACCCAAAAATAACAAGTGGAGTGAAGAAACCTAATCTAGTATTAAACCCAACAATAACAAGTGGGAAAAACAAACCTAATCTAGTGCTCAACCCGAGAATAAGAAGTGGGGAAAATAAACCTAATCTAGTGCTCAACCCAACATAAGAAGTAGAGTGGAGAGACCTATTCTAGTGGTCAACCCAAAAATAACAAGTGGAGTGAAGAAACCTAATCTAGTACTAAACCCAACAATAACAAGTGGGAAAAACAAACCTAATCTAGTGCTCAACCCAACAATAACAAGTGGGAAAAATAAACCTAATCTAGTGCTCAACCCAACATAAGAAGTAGAGTGGAGAGACCTATTCTAGTGGTCAACCCAAAAATAACAAGTGGAGTGAAGAAACCTAATCTAGTATTAAACCCAACAATAACAAGTGGGAAAAACAAACCTAATCTAGTGCTCAACCCGAGAATAAGAAGTGGGGAAAATAAACCTAATCTAGTGGGCAACCCAAAAATAACAAGTGGAGTGAAGAAACCTAATCTAGTACTAAACCCAACAATAACAAGTGGGAAAAACAAACCTAATCTAGTGCTCAACCCGAGAATAAGAAGTGGGGAAAATAAACCTAATCTAGTGGTCAACCCAAAAATAACAAGTGGAGTGAAGAAACCTAATCTAGTATTAAACCCAACAATAACAAGTGGGAAAAACAAACCTAATCTAGTGCTCAACCCGAGAATAAGAAGTGGGGAAAATAAACCTAATCTAGTGGGCAACCCAAAAATAACAAGTGGAGTGAAGAAACCTAATCTAGTACTAAACCCAACAATAACAAGTGGGAAAAACAAACCTAATCTAGTGCTCAACCCAAGAATAAGAAGTGGGGAAAATAAACCTAATCTAGTGGTCAACCCAAAAATAACAAGTGGAGTGAAGAAACCTAATCTAGTACTAAACCCAACAATAACAAGTGGGAAAAACAAACCTAATCTAGTGCTCAACCCAAGAATAAGAAGTGGGGAAAATAAACCTAATCTAGTGGTCAACCCAAAAATAACAAGTGGAGTGAAGAAACCTAATCTAGTATTAAACCCAACAATAACAAGTGGGAAAAACAAACCTAATCTAGTGCTCAACCCGAGAATAAGAAGTGGGGAAAATAAACCTAATCTAGTGGGCAACCCAAAAATAACAAGTGGAGTGAAGAAACCTAATCTAGTACTAAACCCAACAATAACAAGTGGGAAAAACAAACCTAATCTAGTGCTCAACCCAACATAAGAAGTAGAGTGGAGAGACCTATTCTAGTGGTCAAACCAAAAGTAAGAAGTGGAGTGAAGAAACCTAATCTAGTACTAAACCCAACAATAACAAGTGGGAAAAATAAACCTAATCTAGTGCTCAACCCAACATAAGAGGTAGAGTGGAGAGACCTATTCTAGTGGTCAAACCAAAAGTAAGAAGTGGGGTGAAGAAACCTAATCTAGTGCTCAACCCAAAAATAAAAAGTGGGGAAAATAAACCTAATCTAGTGCTCAACCCGAGAATAAGAAGTAGAGTGGAGAGACCTATTCTAGTGGTCAAACCAAAAGTAAGAAGTGGGGTGCAGAAACCTAATCTAGTGCTCAACCCGAGAATAAGAAGCAGAGTGGAGAGACCTATTCTAGTGGTCAAACCAAAAGTAACAAGTGGAGTGAAGAAACCTAATCTAGTACTAAACCCAACAATAACAAGTGGGAAAAACAAACCTAATCTAGTGCTCAACCCGAGAATAAGAAGCAGAGTGGAGAGACCTATTCTAGTGGTCAAACCAAAAGTAAGAAGTGGGGAAAATAAACCTAATCTAGTGCTCAACCCAAAAATAAAAAGTGGGGAAAATAAACATAATCTATTGCTCAACCCGAGAATAAGAAGTAGAGCGGAGAGACCTATTCTAGTGGTCAAACCAAAAGTAAGAAGTGGGGTGCAGAAACCTAATCTAGTGCTCAACCCGAGAATAAGAAGTAGAGTGGAGAGACCTATTCTAGTGGTCAAACCAAAAGTAAGAAGTGGGGTGCAGAAACCTAATCTAGTGCTCAACTCGAGAATAAGAAGTAATTGGAGAGACCTATTCTAGTGGTCAAACCAAAAGTAAGAAGTGGGGTGCAGAAACCTAATCTAGTGCTCAACCTGAGAATAAGAAGTAGAGTGGAGAGACCTATTCTAGTGGTCAAACCAAAAGTAAGAAGTGGGGTGAAGAAACCTAATCTAGTGCTCAACCAATAAAAATAAAAAGTGGGGAAAATAAACCTAATCTAGTGCTCAACACGAGAATAAGAAGCAGAGTGGAGAGACCTATTCTAGTGGTCAAACCAAAAGTAAGAAGTGGGGAAAATAAACCTAATCTAGTGCTCAACCCAAAAATAAAAAGTGGGGAAAATAAACCTAATCTAGTGCTCAACCCGAGAATAAGAAGTAGAGTGGAGAGACCTATTCTAGTGGTCAAACCAAAAGTAAGAAGTGGGGTGCAGAAACCTAATCTAGTGCTCAACCCGAGAATAAGAAGTAGAGTGGAGAGACCTATTCTAGTGGTCAAACCAAAAGTAAGAAGTGGGGTGCAGAAACCTAATCTAGTGCTCAACTCGAGAATAAGAAGTAGAGTGGAGAGAGCTATTCTAGTGGTCAAACCAAAAGTAAGAAGTGGGGTGCAGAAACCTAATCTAGTGCTCAACCCGAGAATAAGAAGTAGAGTGGAGAGACCTATTCTAGTGGTCAAACCAAAAGTAAGAAGTGGGGAAAATAAACCTAATCTAGTGCTCAACCCAAAAATAAAAAGTGGGGAAAATAAACCTAATCTAGTGCTCAACCCGAGAATAAGAAGTAGAGTGGAGAGACCTATTCTAGTGGTCAAACCAAAAGTAAGAAGTGGGGTGCAGAAACCTAATCTAGTGCTCAACCCGAGAATAAGAAGTAGAGTGGAGAGACCTATTCTAGTGGTCAAACCAAAAGTAAGAAGTGGGGTGCAGAAACCTAATCTAGTGCTCAACTCGAGAATAAGAAGTAGAGTGGAGAGAGCTATTCTAGTGGTCAAACCAAAAGTAAGAAGTGGGGTGCAGAAACCTAATCTAGTGCTCAACCCGAGAATAAGAAGTAGAGTGGAGAGACCTATTCTAGTGGTCAAACCAAAAGTAAGAAGTGGGGTGCAGAAACCTAATCTAGTGCTCAACCCGAGAATAAGAAGTAGAGTGGAGAGACCTATTCTAGTGGTCAAACCAAAAGTAAGAAGTGGGGTGAAGAAACCTAATCTAGTGCTCAACCCAACATAAGTAGAGTGGAGAGACCTATTCTAGTGGTCAAACCAAAAGTAAGAAGTGGGGTGCAGAAACCTAATCTAGTGCTCAACTCGAGAATAAGAAGTAGAGTGGAGAGAGCTATTCTAGTGGTCAAACCAAAAGTAAGAAGTGGGGTGCAGAAACCTAATCTAGTGCTCAACCCGAGAATAAGAAGTAGAGTGGAGAGACCTATTCTAGTGGTCAAACCAAAAGTAAGAAGTGGGGTGCAGAAACCTAATCTAGTGCTCAACTGGAGAATAAGAAGTAGAGTGGAGAGACCTATTCTAGTGGTCAAACCAAAAGTAAGAAGTGGGGTGAAGAAACCTAATCTAGTGCTCAACCCAACATAAGAAGTAGAGTGGAGAGACCTATTCTAGTGGTCAAACCAAAAGTAAGAAGTGGGGAAAATAAACCTAATCTAGTGCTCAACCCAAAAATAAAAAGTGGGGAAAATAAACCTAATCTAGTGCTCAACCCGAGAATAAGAAGTAGAGTGGAGAGACCTATTCTAGTGGTCAAACCAAAAGTAAGAAGTGGGGTGAAGAAACCTAATCTAGTGCTCAACCCAAAAATAAAAAGTGGGGAAAATAAACCTAATCTAGTGCTCAACCCGAGAATAAGAAGTTGGAAAAAAAAACTAATCTAGTGCTCATCCAAACATAAGAAGAAAAGTGGGGAGACCTAATGTAGTGATCAATTCAAAAGTAAGAAGGGGAGTGAAGAAACCTAATCTAGTGCTCAACCCAAGAATAAGGATTAGGGTGGGGAGACCCAATCTAGTGCTCAACCGAAAAGTAAGAAGTGGAGTGAAAAAGCCTAATCTAGTGCTCAACCTGAGAATAAGAAATGGTGAAAACAAACCTAATCTAGTGCTCAACCAAACATAAGAAGTAAAGTGGGGAGACCTAATCTAGTGTTCAATCCAAAAGTAAGAAGTGGGGTGGAGAGATCTGATCTAGTGCTCCGCCGAAAAATAAGAAATGGGGAAAACAAACCTAATCTATTGCTCAACCCAACATAAGAAATAAAGTGGGGAGACCTAATCTAGTGTTCAATCCAAAAGTAAGAAGTGGGGTGAAGAAACCTAATCTAGTGCTTAACCGAAAAATAAGAAGTGGGGTGGAGAGACCTAATCTAGTGCTCAACCTAAAAATAAGATGTGGATGGGATAGACGTAATATAGTGCTCAACAAAAAAATAAGAAGTGGGGTGGAGAGATCTAATCTAGTGCTAAATCCAAAAATAAGAAGTGGGAAAAACAAACCTAATCTGGTGCTCAACCCAGACATAAGAAGTTAAGTGATGAAACTTTATATACTGCTCAATAGGGTTGAGCGACTTTCATTTTTTAAAGATCGAGTCGGGTTTTGTGAAACCCGACTTTGTCCAGAGTCGAGTCGAGTGCAGTCGGCCGATTACACAGGTCAACAAAAAAAATTTTTTTTTCTGGTGTCCAAAATATTTTAATGAATTTGGGGTATTTTTGGGGTGCTGATTCTGAATATGCTATCAGTTTTGCCAGATTGGCTCAAGTTTTTGAGATTTTTGGTATCTTATTTATAGCACTTGTTGGTAAATGTGACGCATCATCTCATTAATTTCTTTGGATTAGTACTTGAACTGAGCAGTTCTCAATATAGTTTTGTGTTAATTAGTGTTCTAAAAGTTTGTTCATAGCTTGATTTTTGCACTAACTTTATGTTGTTGTCTGTTTTCCAGTGAAAAGCATGAACTCATCAAGAAGAAGTTGTCTTAACGATCCAGACTCATTCTGTTACATTTGTGGTGAATACACACTGCCAAAACATAGAAGAAACATAACAGACTTCGTAAAAAAAGTGTATTTTGCCTATTTTGGGGTGTGGAGAGAGCCAAAAAATCATCATGATGACTGTTATTTCTGTGCAGTGCAAGTGCAAGGATTCAATAAGCATAAGAAACGAAAATGGGAGTAACATGGAATCTGCAAGAAGGCCTGTCCCTCATTGTGAAGATGTGCCTGTACCTGTGTTTACCATAAATAACAGTCATCATGATGATTTTTTGGCTCTCTCCACACCATTGGAACACCAAATTTGAAGCTTTTTCTTTGTCCTTTGCTCCATTTTCGTAATAATTCGATACATGCTTTGCACACTATGTGTGGTGCCCAAAACTTGTCTTGGTCCCCAAGCATAACCCCAAAATAGGCAAAATACACTTTTTTTACGAAGTCTGTTATGTTTCTTCTAAGTTTAGGCAGTGTGTATTCACCACAAATGTAACAGAATGAGTCTGGATCGTTAAGACAACTTCTTCTTGATGAGTTCATGCTTTTCACTGGAAAACAGACAACAACATAAAGTTAGTGCAAAAATCAAGCTATGAACAAACTTTTAGAACACTAATTAACACAAAACTATATTGAGAACTGCCCAGTTCAAGTACTAATCCAAAGAAATTAATGAGATGATGCGTCGCATTTACCAACAAGTGCTATAAATAAGATACCAAAAATCTCAAAAACTTGAACCAATCTGGCAAAACTGATGACATATTCAGAATCAGCACCCCAAAAATACCCTAAATTCGATGAAATATCTTTGGCACCAAAAATGCTGTTGACCAGTGTTATCGCTTAAAATCGGGGATCGACCGAAACACGAAACCCAATGCAAGTCAATGGGGAAGCATAGTCGGCAGCGAGTGGAGGCCAGGAAAACACCTACAGTGCCCATTTTAATGCCAAAAACATCCATTCTTGTTTCTTAAGCTTGTCAATCTTAATTAACTTTATAATAATAGTTGTTCAATGGAACTTGGGTCATTTGGCAAAAGTTGTGGGGGGTAGGGCTGGTTCAAGGTTTTAGTGGGCCCAGGAATCGTGGACTACGTCACGGCGGTGGAGCAGGGAGAGGTAAGTATTTAAACGTTGCAAGTGCTGTGATCCTGAGCAAGCAGGGGGGCACACTTGTTCGCATTGGCACTGGCACAGGGCCCCTCAAAGTACAGCGGTGTGTTTGCACGGCGGGGGCGCCTCCCACCAGCAGCGACACTTTTGCGTACTCTGAGGGGCCCTGTGCCAGTGACGTCGCCAACGAGTATGCCCCCCCCACCTGATGAAGGAACCTGCACTTTCATCTGCACCTTCCTCTTCGTCCCTGTGTAAGGTGGTATAACATGCGGGAAGGGGAACCTTACTTTCAGCAGGGTCAGATTCTGGCTGTGTAGAGTGCAAGGGGAATGTAGTGGTCTAGGTCAATGTACCAGCAGACTCATCTAGCAGTGGCTGGGCAATGGGCAGGATGAGGAGGAAACAGATATAGGGCCAAAGAATAAAGTAGGCTAAATGCAGTTCAAAATTGGTAACAGGACTAAACAGGCGGCATTGCTTTGTTTAGTGGAGTAGCAAACCCAGGAGCAGCAGACACTGTTTTAAGGGCCCAAACACACTAATAGGCCAAATGCAGTTTAATATCTGATACTTTAGGCCAAAAGCCTAAGACTGAAGCTCAGCTTTATTCAGTTGAGGGCAAACACCAGGGAGGGGCAGACACCGTTAGTAGGCCCTAACCACCAATTTTTAAAAACACAGCACTTAATGAGAGCCAGAAGGTTGAAGCTCAGCTTTATTAAGTTGAGGACAAACACCAGGCAGGGGCAGACACCGTTAGTAGGCCGTAACCAAAGTTGAAGGCCAAATGCAGTTTAATATCTGATACTATAGGCCGAAAGCCAGAAGGTGGAAGCTCAGCTTTATTCAGTTGAGGGCAAACACCAGGGAGGGGCAGACACCGTTAGTAGGCCCTAACCACCAATTTTTAAAAACACAGCACTTAATGAGAGCCAGAAGGTTGAAGCTCAGCTTTATTCAGTTGAGGACAAACACCAGGGAGGGGCAGACACCGTTAGTAGGCCCGTAACCAAAGTTGAAGGCCAAATGCAGTTTAATATCTGATACTATAGGCCGAAAGCCAGAAGGTGGAAGCTCAGCTTTATTCAGTTGAGGGCAAACACCAGGGAGGGGCAGACACCGTTAGTAGGCCCTAACCACCAATTTTTAAAAACACAGCACTTAATGAGAGCCAGAAGGTTGAAGCTCAGCTTTATTCAGTTGAGGACAAACACCAGGCAGGGGCAGACACCGTTAGTAGGCCGTAACCAAAGTTGAAGGCCAAATGCAGTTTAATTTCTGATACTATAGGCCGAAAGCCAGAAGGTGGAAGCTCCGATTTAGACAGTGGAGGACAATTTGAATTAGGGACTGCAGACAGACTTAGTAGGCTGTCCCCTGTGGACCATGCATCCACCACATTAACACATTGCGCCTTAATGGACACGTAATCTTCCGTGGCCATGCCTACAGGTCCATGCGTCTGTTGTCAGGTGCACCTTTGTACTCACAGATTGCCAGAGTGCATGGACAATGCGGTCTTTTACATGCTGGTGGAGGGTTGGGATGGCTTTTCTCGCAAAAGAAGTGTCGACTGGTTAGCTTGTAGCATGGTACAGCGTAGTCCATCATGGCCTTATTAATAGTAAATAAAATATATAACTAGGCTCTATGAACTTTTAAATAGGTTCCAGGGGTACACGGGCAGCATTGGTGTGGTCAGTGGAGGAGTATTGCAAGTAGGGGCCGCAGACAGGCTAACAAAGGCCTAAAATAACAAACAATAGGCAGGCATGGCAGTTTTAAATCGGTTACATGGATACACAGGCAGGCAGCATTGTGGTCAGTGGAGGAGTATTGCAAGTAGGGGCCGCAGACAGGCTATCAAAGGCCTAAAATAACAAACAATAGGCAGGCATGGCAGTTTTAAATCGGTTACATGGATACACAGGCAGGCAGCATTGTGGTCAATGGAGGAGTATTGCAAGTAGGGGCCGCAGACAGGCTCACAAAGGCCTAAAATAACAAACAATAGGCAGGCATGGCAGTTTTAAATCGGTTACATGGATACACAGGCAGGCAGCATTGTGGTCAGTGGAGGAGTATTGCAAGTAGGGGCCGCAGACAGGCTATCAAAGGCCTAAAATAACAAACAATAGGCAGGCATGGCAGTTTTAAATCGGTTACATGGATACACAGGCAGGCAGCATTGTGGTCAATGGAGGAGTATTGCAAGTAGGGGCCGCAGACAGGCTATCAAAGGCCTAAAATAACAAACAATAGGCAGGCATGGCAGTTTTAAATTGGTTACATGGATACACAGGCAGGCAGCATTGTGGTCAGTGGAGGAGTATTGCAAGTAAGTGCCGCAGACAGGCTATCAAAGGCCTAAAATAACAAACAATAGGCAGGCATGGCAGTTTTAAATTGGTTACATGGATACACAGGCAGGCAGCATTGTGGTCAGTGGAGGAATATTGCAAGTAGGGGCCGCAGACGGGCTATCAAAGGCCTAAAATAACAAACAATAGGCAGGCATGGCAGTTTTAAATTGGTTACATGGATACACAGGCAGGCAGCATTGTGGTCAATGGAGGAGTATTGCAAGTAGGGGCCGCAGACAGGCTATCAAAGGCCTAAAATAACAAACAATAGGCAGGCATGGCAGTTTTAAATCGGTTACATGGATACACAGGCAGGCAGCATTGTGGTCAGTGGAGGAGTATTGCAAGTAGGGGCCGCAGACAGGCTATCAAAGGCCTAAAATAACAAACAATAGGCAGGCATGGCAGTTTTAAATTGGTTACATGGATACACAGGCAGGCAGCATTGTGGTCAGTGGAGGAGTATTGCAAGTAAGTGCCGCAGACGGGCTATCAAAGGCCTAAAATAACAAACAATAGGCAGGCATGGCAGTTTTAAATTGGTTACATGGATACACAGGCAGGCAGCATTGTGGTCAGTGGAGGAGTATTGCAAGTAAGTGCCGCAGACAGGCTATCAAAGGCCTAAAATAACAAACAATAGGCAGGCATGGCAGTTTTAAATTGGTTACATGGATACACAGGCAGGCAGCATTGTGGTCAGTGGAGGAATATTGCAAGTAGGGGCCGCAGACGGGCTATCAAAGGCCTAAAATAACAAACAATAGGCAGGCATGGCAGTTTTAAATTGGTTACATGGATACACAGGCAGGCAGCATTGTGGTCAATGGAGGAGTATTGCAAGTAGGGGCCGCAGACAGGCTCACAAAGGCCTAAAATAACAAACAATAGGCAGGCATGGCAGTTTTAAATCGGTTACATGGATACACAGGCAGGCAGCATTGTGGTCAGTGGAGGAGTATTGCAAGTAGGGGCCGCAGACAGGCTATCAAAGGCCTAAAATAACAAACAATAGGCAGGCATGGCAGTTTTAAATCGGTTACATGGATACACAGGCAGGCAGCATTGTGGTCAATGGAGGAGTATTGCAAGTAGGGACCGCAGACAGGCTATCAAAGGCCTAAAATAACAAACAATAGGCAGGCATGGCAGTTTTAAATCGGTTACATGGATACACAGGCAGGCAGCATTGTGGTCAGTGGAGGAATATTGCAAGTAGGGGCCGCAGACGGGCTATCAAAGGCCTAAAATAACAAACAATAGGCAGGCATGGCAGTTTTAAATTGGTTACATGGATACACAGGCAGGCAGCATTGTGGTCAATGGAGGAGTATTGCAAGTAGGGACCGCAGACAGGCTATCAAAGGCCTAAAATAACAAACAATAGGCAGGCATGGCAGTTTTAAATCGGTTACATGGATACACAGGCAGGCAGCATTGTGGTCAGTGGAGGAATATTGCAAGTAGGGGCCGCAGACGGGCTATCAAAGGCCTAAAATAACAAACAATAGGCAGGCATGGCAGTTTTAAATTGGTTACATGGATACACAGGCAGGCAGCATTGTGGTCAGTGGAGGAGTATTGCAAGTAGGGGCCGCAGACAGGCTATCAAAGGCCTAAAATAACAAACAATAGGCAGGCATGGCAGTTTTAAATCGGTTACATGGATACACAGGCAGGCAGCATTGTGGTCAGTGGAGGAGTATTGCAAGTAAGTGCCGCAGACAGGCTATCAAAGGCCTAAAATAACAAACAATAGGCAGGCATGGCAGTTTTAAATCGGTTACATGGATACACAGGCAGGCAGCATTGTGGTCAGTGGAGGAGTATTGCAAGAAGTGTCTGACACAGTTAGTACTCCCAAAAAATAAATAGATGTTAATGTCTCGCAAAACAACTATAAATAAAAAAAAGGGTGGCATGCTTAGGTACAGGGGTGGGCTCATCTGCAGAGTTTATGACAAAGTAATTTGGCAGTAAATTATAGGGTTGAGCGACCTTTAGTTTTTTAGGGTTTTGTGAAACCCGACTGTCTTAAAAGTCGAGTCGAGTGAAATCGGCCGACCACCGTGAAAAGTCGGGTTTCGGCCGAAACACGAAACCCAATGAAGGAAATTTTTTTTTTTTTTTTTTTCTCACACAAGCGATAACATGACAATAGGCGTTCACTCCCCTAAGACCTATGTCATCACTCTGCCCACGCTCATTCATTGGCTGAAAAAATGGCGCTAAACGCGTCATACGAAACGCGATTTTGCCGCCAAGATCGCGTACCGCATGGCCGACCCCGCACAGGGATCGGGTCGGGTTTCATGAGAAGCCGACTTTGCCAAAAGTCGGCGACTTATGAAAATGAACGACCCGTTTCGCTCAACCCTAGTAAATTAGTATTTCCTGGTGTCAATATAGGACACTGACCCAGACTACTGTAACTATCATAATAGATGTCAACAAATTGGTATTGTCAGTGCCAGGCATTGAATGATGTCAGCGCATAGACTAAACATTGGTGGAGCTGTGCGAGATAATTTTGCACGTGGTACAGCACAGTTTGAGCTGGGGGGGGGACTCTCTTGTGGCCGGCGGTACCGTCCCAGGGCCCCTCATGTTACAACGGTGTGTCTGACGTTGGGTGCGCACCACCACCGCCAGAGACACTACATTGTACTATGAGGGACCCAGTGGCAGTGCCGTCGACCAAAAGCGAGCACACCCACCTCTTCTGACAAACAGCACTGTAACTAATGGGTGCTTGCGCCAAGTGTCGAGAGTGAGACAACGGCCCCGTGGGGGGAGTTTTCCCATTGGGGGATGTGTAAACATGTCGTATGCTGGTCAAACAGCTGCTGCAAATTAAGAGATTTTAACACTCAGTAAGACCAGTCCACAAGCAAGACCTTTTTATAGGAAAGCTAGGTGTCAGCCGGGAAAGGTGGGGCAAAATAATTTGAAATCCAGGAGTGGTTCATTTTAATGAAGGTGAGATCATCCACATTTCGGGTAGCCAGACGAGTCCTTTTTTCGGTTAATATTGAACCAGCAGCACTGAATACTCTTTCTGATAGGACACTTGCTGCCGGGCAAGCAAGCTCCTGCAACGCATATTCTGGCAATTCAGGCCAGGTGTCTAATTTGGATGCCCAGTAATCAAATGGGAATGACGGTTGAGGGAGAACATCAATAAGGGCTGAAAAATAGTTAGTAACCATACTGGACAAATGTTGTCTCCTGTCACTTTGAATAGATGCTGCAGTACCTGTCCTGTCTGCGGTCATTGCGAAATCACTCCACAACCTGGTCAGCAAACCCCTCTGTCCAACGCCACTTCTGATCTGTGCACCTCTAACACCTCTGCCCTGTAGCCCCCTGCAGCTCGTGTGAGAACCATCACCGGCGCTGTGTGCTGGGAATGCCTGAATCAAACGGTCTATAAGAGTAGCTTGTTTGGTTGCTAATATTTGTTCGAGGTTCTCATGTGGCATGATATTTTGCAATTTGCCTTTATAGCGAGGGTCAAGGATGCAGGCCAACCAGTAATCGTCATCGCTCATCATTTTAATAATGCGTTGGTCCTTTTTGAGGATACGTAAGGCATAATCCGCCATGTGGGCCAAAGTTCCAGTTGGCAAATCTGCGGTTGTGCTGGTTTGAGGGGCAGTTACAGGCAAATCTACGTCACTTGTCTCCCTTACAAAAACAGAACCCGGCCTTGCAACGCCACTAATTTCTGTTGGCCCAGGAGAAGCTTCCTCAGTAAAAAAGTACTCATCCCCATCATCCTCCTCGTCCTCCTCCTCCTCTTCGCCTGCTACCGCGTCCTCTACACGGCCCTGACCAGACAATGGCT
This sequence comes from Ranitomeya variabilis, assembly GCF_051348905.1. NCBI lineage: Eukaryota > Metazoa > Chordata > Amphibia > Anura > Dendrobatidae > Ranitomeya > Ranitomeya variabilis. Next base: position 770,829 of record NC_135236.1, on the reverse strand, counting down.
GACTGTCATCAAGGCTTTCCTCTTCCTCGGCTGCAGACGCCTGCTCCGTTATGTGCGTCAAACTTTGCATCAGCAGATGCATTAGGGGGATGCTCATGCTTATTATTGCATTGTCTGCACTAACCAGCCGTGTGCATTCCTCAAAACACTGAAGGACTTGACACAGGTCTTGTAGCTTCGACCACTGCACACCTGACAACTCCATGTCTGCCATCCAACTGCCTGCCAGTGTATCCTCCCACAAATACATAACAGCACGCCTCTGTTTGCACACTCTCTGAAGCATGTGCAGTGTGGAGTTCCACCTTGTTGCAACGTCGATGATTAGGCGATGCTGAGGAAGGTTCAAAGAACGCTGATAGTTCTGCATACGGCTGGAGTGTACGGGCGAACGGCGGATATGCGAGCAAAGTATGCGCACTTTGAGGAGCAGGTCGGGTAACCCCGGATAACTTTTCAGGAAGCACTGCACCACCAGGTTTAAGGTGTGAGCCAGGCAAGGAATGTGTTTCAGTTGGGAAAGGGCTATGGCAGCCATGAAATTCCTTCCGTTATCACTCACTACCTTGCCTGCCTCAAGATGTACAGTGCCCAGCCATGACTGAGTTTCTTTCTGCAAGAACTCGGACAGAACTTCCGCGGTGTGTCTGTTGTCGCCCAAACACTTCATTGCCAATACAGCCTGCTGACGCTTGCCACTAGCTGTCCCATAATGGCACACCTGGTGTGCAACAGTGGCAGCTGCGGATGGAGTGGATGTGCGACTGCGGTCTGTGGACGAGCTCTCGCTTCTGCAGGAGGAGGAGGAAGAGGAGGAGGGGGGGCGAATGCCTACAGCCAACTCTTTCCTTGACCGTGGGCTAGGCAGAACTGTCCCAATATTGCTGTCCCCTGTGGAGCCTGCATCCACCACATTCACCCAGTGTGCCGTGATGGACACGTAACGTCCCTGGCCATGCCTACTGGTCCATGCATCTGTTGTCAGGTGCACCTTTGTAGTCACAGACTGCCTGAGTGCATGGACGATGCGGTCTTTAACATGCTGTTGGAGGGCTGGGATGGCTTTTCTAGAAAAGAAGTGCCGACTGGGTAGCTCGTAGCGTGGTACAGCGTAGTCCATCAGCGCTTTGAAAGCTTCGCTTTCAACTAACCGGTAGGGCATCATCTCTAATGAGATTAGTCTAGCAATGTGGGCGTTCAAACCCTGTGTACGCGGTTGCGAGGATGAGTACTTCCTTTTCCTAACAAGAGTCTCATGTAGGGTGAGCTGGACTGGAGAGCTGGAGATCGTGGAACTAGCGGTGGTGCCGGTGGACATGGGTGAGTGAGAGAGGGTTGGAGATGGTATTCTTGCCGGTGCCCTACATGCAGTGTTTCCTACTACTAACCTGGTGATTCCCTGACTGCTTTGGCCTGGCGACGAAAGCTGCACAGATACTGCAGGTGGTGTGGGAAATGGTTGGCTTACAGGGAGGGAAGGGATGTAGCGTTGCTGACTAGCTTCATTGGCCGAGGGTGCTGCAACCTTTAGGGACGTTTGGTAGTTAGTCCAGGCTGGCTTGCAAATGCATGGTGGATAAATGTCTATGCATGCAACTTGTATTTAGACTTTTAAGATTCTGACCTCTGCTTAAGGTAGTTGAACATTTTTGACAGATGACTTTGCGCTGATCATTTGGATGTTGTTTAAAAAAATGCCAGACTGCACTCTTTCTACAATCGGATACCTTTTCAGGCATTGCAGACTGAGCTTCTTTAACTGGATGGCCACGCTGTCCTCCAACTGGTTTTGGTTTTGCCACGCGTTTTTGGCCAGATACGGGCCCGGTAGATGGAACCTGTTGTGATGTTGATGCCTGCTGCGGCTCCTCCTCCTCCGCTTCAGAACTACTGCCGCCTGCACCCTGTTCCCCCAATGGCTGCCAATTGGGGTCCACAACTGGGTCATCTATGACCTCCTCTTCTATGTTGTGTGCAACTTCGTCTGTGTCACCGTGTAAGCAGGTGGTATTGCGTTCGTGACGGAGCACCATAGTCTCAGCTGGTTTTGATTCTGCCTCAGTACCCTGAGAGGGCAATGTTCTGGTCTGAGTCAAAGGAACAGCATAGTAATCTGGCTGTGGCTGTGCATCTGTGCACTCCATGTCCGATTCACCTTCTAATGGGCATAGCCTGTTAACTGTTTCACTGTGTAACCCAGGAACAGTATGTGTAAAGAGCTCCATGGAGTAACCTGTTGTGTCGACTGACGCATCCTTCACTGTTGTTTTTAGTGAAGGACACAAGGAAGCGACTTGTCCCTGACCGGGATCATCCACTGATGATGCACTGCTCTGACATTTGGCACTTTCCGAGGAGGAGGCAAAAGAGTTAGAGGCAGAGTCAGCAATGAAAGCCAATACTTGTTCCTCCTGCTCCGGCTTCAAAAGTGGTTTTCCTACTCCCAGAAAAGAGAGCGTTCGAGGCCTTGTGTAGCCAGACAACGAACCTGGCTCAACAACTCGAGACTTAGGTGCTGTACTGCTTTTACCACAACCACCTGATGCTCCACCACCACTACCATCATTACCAGCTGACAATGACCGCCCACGGCCACGACCTCTTCCACCAGACTTCCTCATTGTTTGCAAAACGTAACCAAAGTAACGCTATTTGTTACTGTAAAACAACTTATCAGGTGAACTCAAACTTCTGTAGGATTTATATATACCTTTATAGGTGCCTGACACTGAAAGGAAAATCAGGCCCAATGTTACACACTAGGTTTTCTGTGCCCCAATAATTTGAGACAGATGGCACACACAGGACCAGCACTCAAGCAGAAATGCCAATCTTAATCTCCCACTATTTTTTTTTTTTTCTGGGAGAATGTACCCCCCCCCCAAAAAAAACTGGCCAAGTATTACACAGTGTTTTCGGTGGCACACAATGAGAGACAGATACCACACACAGCAATGGCACGGAGGCAGACTTGCCAATATTTATCTCCCACTAATTTTTTTTTGGGAAAAGGGAGAATGTACCCCCCTGGGTGGGCTGGGATGGCTTTTCTCGCAAAGAAGTGTCGACTGGGTAGGTCATAGCGTGGTACTGCGTAGGCCATCAGGGCTTTGAAAGCTTCGCTTTCAACCAACCGGTAGGGCATCATCTCTAACGAGATTAGTCTAGCAATGTGGGCATTCGCGGATGAGAGGATGAGTACTTTCTTTTCGTAACGAGAGTCTCTTGTAGGGTGAGCTGGACTGGAGAGCTGCATATGGTGGAACTAGCAGTGGTGGTGGTGGTGGACATGGCAGATTGAGAGAGGGTTGGTGAGGGTATTCTTGCTGTTGGCCTACATACAGTGTTTCCTACCAACAACCTGGTGATTCCCTGACTGCTTTGTCCTTGCGACGATACCTCCACATTTGAGGCAGGTGGTGTCCTAAATGGTGGGCTTACAGTGAGGGAAGCAATGTAGCGTTGCTGACTAGCTTCATTCTGAGCGGGTGCAACAATGTTACGGAACGTTTGGTAGTTAGTCCAGGCTTGCAAGTGCATGCTGGTTAAATGTCTACGCATGCATGTCGTATTAAAATTTTTGACATTCTGCCCTCTGCTAAAGGTCTTTGAGCATTTTTTACAGATAACTTTGCACTGATCATTCGGATCTTGGTTAAAAAATTGCCAGACTGCACTCTTCCTACTATCGGATACCTTTTCAGGCATTGCACGCTGTGCTACTTTCACCGGATGGCCACGCTGTCCTAAAACTGTTTTTGGTTTAGACACACGTTTTTGGCCAGATACGGGCCCGGTAGATGGAACCTGTTGCGATGTTGATGCCTGCTGCAGATCATCCTCCTCCGCTTCAGAGCTACTGCCAGCGGCACCCTGTTCCCCCAATGGCTGCCAATCTGGGTCAACAACTGGGTCATCTATTACGTCCTCTTCAATGTCCTGTGCACCTTCCTCTGTGTCACCGTGTAAGGTGCTATAGCGTTCTGGGCGGGGTCAGATTCTGGCTGAGTACACTGCGAGGGCAATGTAGTGATCTGAGTCAATGGAACAGCATAATAATCTAGCTGTGGCTGTGCATCTGTGCACTCCATGTCCGATTCATCTTGTAATGGGCTGTTAACAATTTCCCTTTCTAACCCAGGCACGGTATGTGTAAAGAGCTCCATGGATTAAAGTGTAGTGTCGCCTGACGCATCCTTCACTTTTGGTTTGGGTGAAGGACACAAGGAAAAGTCTTGTTCCTGACCGGGAGCATCCACTGACGACTCGCTGCTTTTATATTTGGAACTTTCTGAAGAGGAGGCAAAAGAGCTAGAGGCTGAGTCAGCAAGGAAAGCCAAAGCTTTTTCCTGCTGCTGCAGGTTTAAAAGCTGTTTTCCTACTCCCAGAAAAGGGAGCCTTTGAGGCCTTGTGTAGCCAGACGATGACGCTGGCTCAACAACTCGAGACTTAGGGACGATATTGCTTTTCCCACTACCACCAGATGCTCCACCACCACCATCAGTACCAGCTGGCAATGACCGCCCACTGCCTCTTCCACCAGACTTCCTCATTCTTGGGGAAATCTAACCAAACTAACAACCGTTATATGGTACTGTAAAACAAGGTAGAAGGTGTATATAAACTTGTTGTGAATTTAAATCTCCCTTTCTATATGTGTGGGAGACTGCTGCAAAAATCAGGCCCGCTGTATTACACTACACAATGTAAGTGGCAGAAAGTGGCTGGAAGATATATATATATAAAAAAGGGACTGTACTACAATAACAATCTCCCTACAATGATCTCAGGACAAGTATGGCAGCAATAAAAAGGACTGCTGCACACAAAAGTGTGGACAAATAAACAAGATAACTGCAAAAAGGAGCAACAGGATTTTTGCTTTTAAAAAAGCAGTTGGTTTGCACAGCGGCGTACAGACAGCAATGCAGCTATCAGGCAGCCTTATAAGCTACAGAGCTGATGCACAGAAATCTAGCCTCCACTGTCCCTGCAAAGAAAAGGTGGTGTTGGACAGTGGAAATCGCTACAGCACAAGGGGTTAATATTTCCTCCCTAACTATATCCCTTCTTCTGACGAAGCTGCAGCAACCTCTCCCTATGCTCAGATCGGCAGAAGTAAGATGGCAGTCGGCGTGCACGCCCCTTTATAGCCCCTGTGACGCCGCAGAAAGCAAGCCAATCACTGCCATGCCCTTCTCTAAGATGACCTATGTCATCACGCTGCCCACACTCTGCGTCCACGTTCATTGGCTGAGAAATGGCCCTGAAAGCATCATACGAAATGCAACTTTGGAGCGAAGATCGCTGACAGCATGGCCTATCCCACGCTGGGATCGGGTCGGGTTTCACGAAACCCGACTTTGCCGAAAGTCGGCGATTATTGAAAATGTCCGATCCGTTTCGCTCAACCCTAGTAGCATTACATGAACACTCGATTTCTTATGGCTGGTCATGACAATGAGAGCAATTGTTACCATACACCTTTCGCGTCTCCCCTATTTCCTCTTAGATTGTAAGCTTGCAAGCAGGGTCCTCTTGGTATCTGTTGTTTATGTGATTATTGTTATTCTGTAATGTCTTTTAGTGTCTGTACAAGTCCCATCTAAAATGTAAAGTGCTGCGGAATATGTTTGCGCTACAGAAATAAAATTATTATTATTATTATAGTGGTCAACCCAAAAAGTGGGGAAAACAAAACTAATCTAGTGCTCAGCTCAAAAATAAGAAGTTGGGTGAAAAAACCTAATCTAGTGCTCAACCCAAAAATAAGCAGTTGGGAAAACAAACCTAATCTAGTGCTCAACTTAAGGTACCGTCACATTAAGCGACGCTGCAGCGATAGCGACAGCGATGCCGATCGCTGCAGCGTCGCTGTTTGGTTGCTGGAGAGCTGTCACACAGACCGCTCTCCAGCGACCAACGATGCCGAGGTCCCCGGGTAACCAGGGTAAGCATCGGGTTGCTAAGCGCACGGCCGCGCTTAGTAACCCGATGTTTACCCTGGTTACCAGCGTAAAAGTTAAAAAAACAAACAGCACATACTCACCAGCGCGTCCCCCAGCCTCTGCTTCCTGACACTGACTGAGCTCCGGCCCTAACAGCACAGCGGTGACGTCACCGCTGTGCTTTCACTTTCAGTTTAGGGCCGGCGCTCAGTCAGTGTCAGGAAGCAGAGGCTGGGGGACGCGCTGGTGAGTATGTGCTGTTTGTTTTTTTAACTTTTACGCTGGTAACCAGGGTAAACATCGGGTTACTAAGCGCGGCCCTGCGCTTAGTAACCCGATGTTTACCCTGGTTACCAGTGTAAAATATCGCTGGTATCCTTGCTTTTGCTGTCAAACACGGCGATACACGGCGACCTAGCGACCAAATAAAGTGCAGACCTTCTAGCAGCGACCAGCAATTTCACAGCGGGATCCAGATCGCTGCTGCGTGTCAAATACAGCGATATCGCTATCCAGGTCGCTGCAACGTCACGGATCGCTGGCGATATCGCCTAGTGTGACGGTACCTTTAAAAAGTGGAGTGAAGAAACCTAATTTAGTGCTCAACCCAAAAGAAAGAAAGAAAAAAGGGGGGAGAAGAAACCTAATCTAGTGGTCAACCCAAAAGTAAGAAGTGGGGTGAAGAAACCTAATCTAGTGCTCAACCCAAAAGTAAGAAGTGGGGTGAAGAAACCTAATCTAGTGCTCAACCCAAAAGTAAGAAGTGGGGAGAAGAAACCTAATCTAGTACTCAACCCAAAAGTAAGAAGTGGGGAGAAGAAACCTAATCTAGTGGTCAACCCAAAAGTAAGAAGTGGGGTGAAGAAACCTAATCTAGTGCTCAACCCAAAAGTAAGAAGTGGGGAGAAGAAACCTAATCTAGTGCTCAACCCAAAAGTAAGAAGTGGGGTGAAGAAACCTATTCTAGTGGTCAACCCAAAAGTAAGAAGTGGGGAGAAGAAACCTAATCTAGTGCTCAACCCAAAAGTAAGAAGTGGGGTGAAGAAACCTAATCTAGTGGTCAATCCAAAAATGTGACGTGGTGTGAAAAAACCCTAATCTGGTTATTAAGTCAAAAATAATCTAAAAAATAAACTTATCACTCCAAAGTTAATGCAAAAAAGTGGTAGAATGGTAGAATTTCCTACCAAATTCTACCACTTTTTCGCATTAACTTTGGACTGTTAAGTTATTTTTCATGCTATTTTTGGATTGGAATCTTATTTGTGCACCCATTATAAGTAGTGCCACGCAGCCTTCTGCAACCCAAAATAAGACGTGAGATGAAGAAACCTAATTTGGTGGTCAAACAAAAAATATGAAGTGGGGTGAAGAAACCTAATCTAATGTTCAACACGAAATAAGCAGCGGTATGTAGAAACGGTAATGGTCAACCCACAAATATATAAAGGATGAAAAAACCTAATAAGATGTGTGTGTGTGTGGGGGGGACCAAATCTAGAAGTCTATCCCAAAAATAAGTATGGTGAAGAATCCTAATGTACTGCTGAACCCCCAAAATAAGAAGTGAAGAATCAAACTCTAGTGGTATATCCAAAAATAGAAAGTGGAATGAAAAAATCATATCTAGTGCTCAACCCCAAAAACAAGAAGTGAGGTGAAGAAACCAAATCTTATGGTCTGCCCAATGTAAGAAATAGGGTGAAGAAGCTTAATCTAGTGACCAACCCAAAAACATGAAGTTGGGTAAAGAAACCTAATCTAGTAATCAACGAAAATATGAAGTAAGATGAATAAAGATAATCTAATGTTCAACACAAAATAAGAAGCGGTATGTAGAAACCTAATCTAATGGTCAACCCACAAATATATAAAGGATGAAGAAACCTAATAAGAAGTTGGGGGGAAGAAACCTAATATAATGTTCAACCCAAAATATGAAGTAGCATAAATAAATCTAATCTAGTGTTCAACCCCCAAAACAAGAAGTAGACTGAAAAAATCTAGTGATCAACCTAAAAATAAGATGTGAAGTAAAGAAACCTAATGTCACAGTTTTACCGCGACAGCGGAGCTAGAAGGCCGCAGCCTCTGATTTCTCCTACTCCTGTGCTGATTAGAAGCACTTCACCTTCATATTAAAAGTGTTAGTTTCTTCTAGCAGTTCAGGGGTTAATCTGCTCAGTTGAGAGCTCCTGGAAGCTTTCCTGCCCAAAGGCTCTCAGCTGTGCACTGTTAGCCACTCCCATCTCCTATATAAACTGAGCCCTGGCTAGCACTCATTGTCATCTAGATATAGCTTATGCTGCATGGCTGAAGGTTGCTGTTGGTTCTTATTGGAGAAGGCGTTTGGTGGATTTATCTGTGACTGTTGCGAGGTTTTGAGTGTGTGATAATTCCCTTTCTTCTCCTGCTTTGGTTTAACTCCATCCTCCACTCCCTGGTGTTTTCCTCTGTTGTTTATGTGTGTATATTTGAATGATTGGTATTTTCCTTTATCCCTGTTCATATTACCTTCTTAGTCTGGTTGGTGTATTATGGTACACTACTACTCCATGCTTCCCTGGGTGGGGGAAGAGAACAGACTGAGGGCGGATTCAAAAGCTAAGGTAAGGTATGTGGCCCTGGCATCTTCACCATCAGAAGATATCAATGGAACAGGGCAAGCTAGGGCACCCCTAGTGTTAGGGACAGGGAAGGTGCCCCTGGTCCTGGGAGACCAGACAACAGAGTCATGACATTAACTCTGACCGAAACTGTTTTTTGATCCATTATGGATCCTATAACTGCTCTGACAGGGCAAAATGCAGTAGCTCAGCCTGTAGGTGGCAGATTTATGCACTGTTATTTTGCAGCACCCCAACACATTAGGTTTGGGGACCGTGAGTCTCAGGCAACCCTTCGTGGAGCCAAAGATCGCTTTGCCCAACAGGTTCTCTAGGGAGCGTGACAAATTTGTTGTTTTCAGGGAGACCTGTAAGCTATACTTATAATAATAATAATAATAATTTTATTTATATAGCGCCAACATATTCCGCAGCGCTTTACAAATACTTCAGGTTATGTCCTTGTTCCCTCAGTCAGGAATCGAGGAGCAATGGGTGGGGATATTAACCTCTCTCCTTCTTGGTGACCCCCCAAGCATGGGCATTTTCTCTCTCAGTCGCTCCAGGTGGAGGAATTTTTTCTGGCACTGGGTTATACAGTGGGGCAAAAAAGTATTTAGTCAGTCAGCAATAGTGCAAGTTCCACCACTTAAAAAGATGAAAGGCGTCTGTAATTTACATCATAGGTAGACCTCAACTATGGGAGACAAACTGAGAAAAAAAAAACCAGAAAATCACATTGTCTGTTTTTTTTATCATTTTATTTGCATATTATGGTGGAAAATAAGTATTTGGTCAGAAACAAAATTTCATCTCAATACTTTGTAATATATCCTTTGTTGGCAATGACAGAGGTCAAACGTTTTCTGTAAGTCTTCACAAGGTTGCCACACACTGTTGTTGGTATGTTGGCCCATTCCTCCATGCAGATCTCCTCTAGAGCAGTGATGTTTTTGGCTTTTCGCTTGGCAACATGGACTTTCAACTCCCTCCAAAGGTTTTCTATAGGGTTGAGATCTGGAGACTGGCTAGGCCACTCCAGGACCTTGAAGTGCTTCTTACGAAGCCACTCCTTCGTTGCCCTGGCGGTGTGCTTTGGATCATTGTCATGTTGAAAGACCCAGCCACGTTTCATCTTCAATGCCCTTGCTGATGGAAGGAGGTTTGCACTCAAAATCTCACGATACATGGCCCCATTCATTCTTTCATGTACCCGGATCAGTCGTCCTGGCCCCTTTGCAGAGAAACAGCCCCAAAGCATGATGTTTCCACCACCATGCTTTACAGTAGGTATGGTGTTTGATGGATGCAACTCAGTATTCTTTTTCCTCCAAACACGACAAGTTGTGTTTCTACCAAACAGTTCCAGTTTGGTTTCATCAGACCATAGGACATTCTCCCAAAACTCCTCTGGATCATCCAAATACTCTCTAGCAAACTTCAGACGGGCCCGGACATGTACTGGCTTAAGCAGTGGGACACGTCTGGCACTGCAGGATCTGAGTCCATGGTGGCTTAGTGTGTTACTTATGGTAGGCCTTGTTACATTGGTCCCGGCTCTCTGCAGTTCATTCACTAGGTCCCCCCGCGTGGTTCTGGGATTTTTGCTCACCATTCTTGTGATCATTCTGACCCCACGGGGTGGGATTTTGCGTGGAGCCCCAGATCGAGGGAGATTATCAGTGGTCTTGAATGTCTTCCATTTTCTAATTATTGCTCCCACTGTTGATTTCTTCACTCCAAGCTGGTTGGCTATTGCAGATTCAGTCTTCCCAGCCTGGTGCAGGGCTACAATTTTGTTTCTGGTGTCCTTTGACAGCTCTTTGGTCTTCACCATAGTGGAGTTTGGAGTCAGACTGTTTGAGGGTGTGCACAGGTGTCTTTTTATACTGATAACAAGTTTAAACAGGTGCCATTACTACAGGTAATGAGTGGAGGAAAGAGGAGACTCTTAAAGAAGAAGTTACAGGTCTGTGAGAGCCAGAAATCTTGATTGTTTGTTTCTGACCAAATACTTATTTTCCACCATAATATGCAAATAAAATGATAAAAAAACAGACAATGTGATTTTCTGGATTTTTTTTTCTCAGTTTGCCTCCCATAGTTGAGGTCTACCTATGATGTAAATTACAGATGCCTCTCATCTTTTTAAGTGGTGGAACTTGCACTATTGCTGACTGACTAAATACTTTTTTGCCCCACTGTATATACGACAACCCCGACCGCATCTCCCTGGCTGAGTCCACACTACTTCAGCTTCAGCAGGGATACCTGCTGGCAGAGAATTATTGCTCCAAGTGTCAGAGGTGGTCCACTGATACTAAGTGGAACAACCCCGTGTTCCGTAGCCAGTTCTGTGAAAGGCTATCAGTAAGGGTGAAGGATGATTTAGCCCTGTATGAGACTCCAGTTTCCCTTGAGGCGGCCATGTCTCTGGCTATCCAGGTGGATCACCATCTTCACCAGAGACATAAAGAGACACTCCAATGTGCGGGAGATCAGGGGCCAAGGGAAACATGGTCTGAGTCATCTGAGGAACCTATACAGTTGCGTGGGGCAACTCGTTCTGGAAAGCAGTCTGCTGTTTGAGACCAGGGTATTCTACTCAAGTCATCTGAGGGTTACATCTACATGTAGGTGCCATGCACTCAGAAGGTATTGACTGCTATATGCTAGAGGGTCTGGTCTGCCTTCTCCTGTGGTTCCTGGACTTTCTTGGCTCACTCTGCACAACCCTGTGTTAGATTGGCAGACTCGGGAGGTGGTAAAGTGGAGAGAGTATTGTTAAAGGACAGTGCTTGGGCACCTGACTTGCAAGGGTGGATAACCAGTTTGTGCCTAAACACCTGTCTGACTTTGGGGATGTGTTTTCGGAGCAGGGGTGCCAAGAACTTCCTCCCCATCATCCTTATGACTGCACCATTAATCTTGTCCCCGGTGCCAAGCTGCCAAAGAGCAGACTGTGTAATATCTTTGTTAAGGAGAGACAGGCCATGAAGTATATCGCGGAAAGTTTGGCAAAGGGTCATATCAGACCATCCACATCCCCCATTGCTGCCATTTTTTTCTTTTGTAAAGAAGAAAGATGGGGGGTTACACCCCTGCCTAGATTACAGCAAACTCAATCAGATCACGGTCTGGGATTTGTATCTGCTCCTGCTCATCTTGGACCTCTTTTATCAGATTGTATGAGCAAAATAATTTTCCTAACTGGATCTCAGGGGGCGTATAATCTCATTCATATTAAAGAGGGGGATGAGTGGAAACTGCTTTTAATACGCCTGTGGGACACTATTAGAACCTTGTGATGCCATTTTGGTAGACTATTGCTCCCAACGTTTTTCAGCACTTTGTGAATGGCTAGTGATGATCGAATAGTGAAATATTCTGATTCGGGAAAATCGGTCCAAATAATTTCTAATATTCGAGTTTTCGTACCGAATAATGAATACAATGCAAGTCAATGGGAAAGCTGAATATTTTTCTGCTGAGCCCAGCAAACAAGTCTGGAGGCCTGAGAAAAAGGCTAAAATGGATGGCAGAGTGCTAAAACTAAATGTGAACAGCATGGAGAAGATACATGCATGCATTTCTGACTCACATATGGTATCTAGGAATAATGTTGTCAGACTATTGCGTCGGTTTTGCGGATTTATGAGAAGACCTACCAAAAAAAAGTAAATAGTTTTTTACAGGGAAAAATGCTAAGAAACAATTTTTCCTCCAAAATTACTTATATATAATGGATATATATATAGATGTGGTGATAGCGCTACCTGAGTGGGTTGGGGGACACTCGCTTGGCACGGGATTAAAGCACTCAGACCTGTGTATAGGAATACAGATCCTCACTGTGCTGTGTGGTGACATGGTGGGTATCACATACAACATGGACCAGTGGAAGCGAAGGAAAGAGTTGTCACAGGAGATTAGAAAGAACATTATAGACAAACACGTTAAAGGTAAAAGTTATAAGGCCATCTCAAAGCAGCCTGATGTTCTTGTGACTACAGCTGCACATATTATTCAGAAATGTAATTTCCATGGGACTGTAGCCAACCTCCCTGGACGTGGCCGCAGGAGGAACATTGGTGACAAATCAAAGAGACGGATAATACGAATGGTAACAAAAGAACCCAGAAAAACCTCTGTACAGATTAAAGGTGAACTTCAAGCTCAAGGAACATCAGTGTCAGATCGCACCATCCGTCTTATGAGCCAAAGTGGACTTCATGGGAGACGACCAAGGAGAACACCATTGTTAAAAAAATCATAAAAAAGCCAGACTGGAATTTGCCAAACTTCATGTTGACAAGCCACAAAGCTGGGAAAATGTCCTATGCACAGATTAGACAAAAATTGAACTTTTTGGCAAGGTACATCGGCTCTATGTTCACAGATGGAAAAATGGAGCATATCAAGAAAATAACACTGTCCCTACTGTAAAACATGGAGGAGGCTCTGTTATGTTCTGGGGCTGCTTTGCTGCATCTGGCACAGGGGGTCTAGAATCTGTGCAGGGTACAATGAAATCTCAAGACTTCTAGAGAGAAGTGTGCTGCCCAGTATCAGAAAGCTTGGTCTCAGTCGCAGGTCATGGGTCTTGCAACAGGATAATGACCCAAAACACACAGCTAACCAAAAAGAAGAGAAAGATCATGCCCATAAAATACGGGAGCACCTCAACTTATAGAAATCATATATTTTTATTGATGAGCAAAAAAGTACAACATACTTGTGTCAGGACATTTCACACAAAACAGATTAAAAACATCTAAAAGTGTAACAAACAACACAAGCCTATACAAAAGTCATACCCTGGTATAAGGGAAATGACATCCCACATCCGTCCCCAAAAGAAGCAATCATTAGTTACAATGTAATAGGATATATCCATATACAGTCGTGGTCAAAAGTATTGACACCCCTGCAATTCTGTCAGATAATACTCAGTTTCTTCCTGAAAATGATTGCAAACACAAATTCTTTGGTATTATTATCTTCATTTAATTTGTCTTAAATGAAAAAATACAAAAGAGAATGAAGCAAAAAGCAAAACATTGATCATTTCACACAAAACTCCAAAAATGGGCCAGACAAAAGTATTGGCACCCTCAGCCTAATACTTGGTTGCACAACCTTTAGCCAAAATAACTGCGACCAACCACTTCCGGTAACCATCAATGAGTTTCTTACAATGCTCTGCTGGAATTTTAGACCATTCTTCTTTGGCAAACTGCTCCAGGTCCCTGCTATTTGAAGGGTGCCTTCTCCAAACTGCCATTTTAAATCTCTCCACAGGTGTTCTATGGGATTCAGGTCTGGACTCATTGCTAGCCACCACTGTCATGGTTCCCAATGGCAGGGGAACGTCAGGACACATAAATAACGGACGAGCTCTTGGGTGATGGAATCTCGAGCTGACCGTGAGCTAAACCTACCACACAACTAATAGTGGCCGGGGGGCGTGCCTACGTTTTATCCCTAGATGTCTCTCGCCAGCCGGAGGACTAACTAACCCTAGTAGAGGAAAAAACAGACCTGGCTTACCTCTAGGGAAATTCCCCCGAAAAGGAGACAGAAGCCCCCCACATATATTGACGGTGAGTTCAGAGGAAAAGACATACGCAGTATGAAGGTAGGTTCAGCAAAGCGAGGTCCGCTTACTAGATAGTAGAAAGATACAAAAGGGAACTGCACGGTCAGCTGAAAACCCTTTTAAAATACCATCCTGAAATTACTTTAAGACTCATGTGTCAACTCATGACACCGGAGTGGTAATTTCAGCCCACAAGAGCTTCCAGCTACAGAGAATGATATAACTGTAAACTGGAACAAAAAATGCAAACAAACTTAGGACTAAGAGTCCAACTTAGCTGATCAGTAGTCTAGGAGCAGGAACATGCAACAGAAAGGCTCTGGTTACATTGATGGCCGGCAAGGCAATGACTGAAGAGCAGGAATAAATAGGAACTCCCCACTACTGATGAAAACAGGTGAACTGAGAAAGAAAACACACCCGAGTCACCAGTACCACTAGCCACCACCAGAAGGAGCCCAAAAGCAGATTCACAACAGTACCCCCCCCTCAAGGAGGGGGCACCGAAACCTCACAAGAACCACCAGGGCGATCCGGATGAGCCCTATGAAAGGCACGAACCAAATCAGAGGCGTGAACATCAGAAGCAGTTACCCAAGAATTATCTTCTTGACCATAACCCTTCCACTTAACCAGATATTGTAGTCTCCGTCTGGAAATACGGGAGTCCAAGATTTTCTCCACAACATACTCCAATTCACCCTCAACCAGCACAGGAGCAGGAGGCTCGGTAGAAGGAACAACCGGCACCTCATACCTCCGCAACAACGACCGATGGAAGACATTATGGATAGCGAAAGATGCCGGAAGGTCTAAACGAAAGGATACAGGGTTAAGAATCTCCAAAATCCTATAAGGACCGATGAACCGAGGCTTAAACTTAGGAGAAGAAACCCTCATAGGGACAAAACGGGAAGACAACCACACCAAGTCCCCAACACGAAGACGAGGACCAACACGACGACGGCGGTTGGCAAAATGCTGAGTCTTCTCCTGGGACAACTTCAAATTGTCCACCACCTGTCCCCAAATCCGATGCAACCTATCCACCATAGTATCCACTCCAGGACAATCCGAAGACTCCACCTGACCGGAAGAAAAACGAGGGTGAAACCCCGAATTGCAAAAGAAAGGAGAAACCAAAGTGGCAGAACTAGCCCGATTATTGAGGGCAAACTCTGCCAACGGCAAAAAGGCAACCCAGTCATCCTGATCCGCAGACACAAAACACCTCAAATAAGTCTCCAAGGTCTGATTAGTTCGCTCCGTCTGGAAATTAGTCTGAGGATGGAACGCAGACGAAAAAGACAAATCAATGCCCATCCTAGCACAGAATGCCCGCCAATATCTAGACACGAACTGGGTCCCCCTGTCAGAAACGATATTTTCCGGAATACCATGCAAGCGAACCACATTTTGAAAAAACAGAGGGACCAATTCGGATGAGGAAGGCAACTTAGGCAAAGGTACCAAATGAACCATCTTTGAAAAACGGTCACACACCACCCAGATGACAGACATTTTCTGAGAAGCAGGGAGATCAGAAATAAAATCCATAGAGATGTGAGTCCAAGGCCTCTTCGGAATAGGCAAAGATAACAACAATCCGCTAGCCCGAGAACAACAAGGCTTGGCCCGAGCACAAACATCACAAGACTGCACAAAAACTCGTACGTCTCGAGACAGGGAAGGCCACCAGAAGGACCTAGCCACCAAATCCCTAGTACCAAAGATTCCAGGATGACCTGCCAACGCAGAAGAATGAACCTCCGAGATGACTCTACTGGTCCAATCATCAGGAACAAACAGTCTACCAGGCGGGCAACGATCAGGTCTATCCGCCTGAAACTCCTGCAAAGCCCGTCGCAGGTCTGGGGAAACAGCAGATAATATCACCCCATCCTTAAGGATACCTGTAGGTTCAGAATCACCAGGGGAATCAGGCTCAAAACTCCTAGAAAGGGCATCTGCCTTCACATTTTTAGAACCTGGTAGGTATGAGACCACAAAATTAAACCGAGAGAAAAACAACGACCAGCGCGCCTGTCTAGGATTCAGGCGCTTGGCAGACTCAAGATAAATCAGATTCTTGTGATCGGTCAATACCACCACCTGATGTCTAGCCCCCTCAAGCCAATGACGCCACTCCTCAAAAGCCCACTTCATAGCCAAAAGCTCCCGATTACCAATATCATAGTTTCGCTTGGCGGGCGAAAATTTTCGAGAAAAGAACGCATAAGGTCTCATCACGGAGCAGTCGGAACTTTTCTGCGACAAAACCGCCCCAGCTCCGATCTCGGAAGCGTCGACCTCAACCTGAAAAGGAAGAGCAACATCAGGCTGACGCAACACAGGGGCAGAAGAAAAGCGGCGCTTAAGCTCTCGAAAGGCCTCCACAGCAGCAGGGGACCAATCAGCAACATCAGCATCCTTTTTAGTCAAATCAGTCAAAGGTTTAGCAACATCCGAAAAACCAGAAATAAATCGACGATAAAAATTAGCAAAGCCCAAGAATTTCTGAAGGCTCTTAAGAGAAGTAGGTTGCGTCCAATCACAAATAGCCCGAACCTTGACAGGATCCATCTCAATGGAAGAAGGGGAAAAAATGTACCCCAAAAAAGAAACCTTTTGAACCCCAAAAATACACTTAGAACCCTTCACACACAAGGAATTAGCCCGCAAAACCTGAAAAACCTTCCTGACTTGTTGGACATGAGAGTCCCAGTCATCCGAAAAAATCAAAATATCATCCAGATACACAATCATAAATTTATCCAAATATTCACGGAAAATGTTATGCATAAAGGACTGAAAGACTGAAGGGGCATTTGAAAGACCAAAAGGCATTACTAAATACTCAAAATGGCCCTCGGGCGTATTAAATGTGGTTTTCCACTCATCCCCCTGCTTAATTCGCACCAAATTATACGCCCAACGAAGATCAATCTTAGAGAACCACTTAGCCCCCTTTATTCGAGCAAACAAATCAGTCAGCAGTGGCAAAGGATACTGATATTTGACTGTAATTTTATTCAAGAGTCGATAATCAATACACGGCCTCAAAGAGCCATCTTTTTTAGACACAAAGAAAAAACCGGCTCCTAAGGGAGATGAAGAAGGACGAATATGTCCCTTTTCCAGGGACTCCTTAATATACTCTCGCATAGCAACATGTTCAGGTACGGATAAATTAAACAAACGACCCTTTGGAAATTTACTGCCTGGAATCAGATCTATGGTACAATCGCAATCTCTGTGAGGAGGGAGTGAACCAAGCTTAGGCTCCTCAAAAACATCACGATAATCAGACAAAAATACCGGAATCTCAGAGGGAATAGATGATGAAATGGAAACCAAAGGTACATCCCCATGAGCCCCCTGACATCCCCAGCTTAACACAGACATTGCTTTCCAGTCAAGGACTGGATTATGAGATTGTAACCATGGCAATCCGAGCACCAAAACATCATGTAGATTGTACAACACAAGGAAGCGAATCACCTCCTGATGGTCTGGAGTCATACGCATAGTCACTTGTGTCCAGTATTGTGGTTTATTACTAGCCAATGGCGTAGAATCAATACCCTTCAGAGGTATAGGGACTTCCAGAGGCTCTAGATTAAACCCACAGCGCCTGGCAAAGGACCAATCCATAAGACTCAAAGCGGCGCCAGAGTCGACATAGGCGTCCGCGGTAATTGACGATAATGAACAAATCAAGGTCACAGATAGAATAAACTTAGACTGTAAAGTGCCAATTGAAACAGACTTATCAACCTTCTTTGTGCGTCTAGAGCATGCTGATATAACATGAGTTGAATCACCACAATAGAAGCACAACCCATTTTTTCGCCTAAAATTCTGCCGTTCGCTTCTGGACAGAATTCTATCACATTGCATATTCTCTGGCGCCGTCTCAGAAGACACCGCCAAATGGTGCACAGGTTTACGCTCCCGCAAACGCCGATCAATCTGAATAGCCATTGTCATGGACTCATTCAGACCTGTAGGCGCAGGGAACCCCACCATAACATCCTTAATGGCATCAGAGAGACCCTCTCTGAAATTCGCCGCCAAAGCGCACTCATTCCACTGAGTAAGCACAGACCATTTACGAAATTTTTGGCAGTATATTTCAGCTTCATCTTGCCCTTGAGACAGGGCCATCAAGGCCTTTTCAGCCTGAATCTCTAAATTAGGTTCCTCATAAAGCAACCCCAAAGCCAGAAAAAACGCATCCACATTGAGCAACGCAGGATCCCCTGGTGCCAATGCAAAAGCCCAATCTTGAGGGTCACCTCGCAGCAAGGAAATTACAATCTTAACCTGCTGTGCGGGATCTCCAGCGGAGCGAGGTCTCAGAGAAAGAAATAATTTACAATTATATTTGAAATTCAAAAAACGAGATCTATCTCCGGAGAAAAATTCTGGTATAGGAATTCTAGGTTCAGATATAGGAGCATGTATAACAAAATCCTGTAAATCTTGAACTTTTGTGGCAAGATTATTCACCCCTATAGCCAAACTCTGAGGATCCATTTTAAGCAGGTGAGATCAGAGCCATTCAAGGGTTAGAAGGAGAGGGAGACAAAGACTGCAATTAGAGCTGAAATGCAACTGATTCAACTATAGAGCAAACACCAAGGAAAAAAAAAAAAAATCTGCAGACTTCTTTTTCTCTCCTTTCTTCTGCCAACAGTTTTAACACTTGGCCGGCCATACTGTCATGGTTCCCAATGGCAGGGGAACGTCAGGACACATAAATAATGGATG
Organism: Ranitomeya variabilis; assembly: GCF_051348905.1. Taxonomy (NCBI): domain Eukaryota; kingdom Metazoa; phylum Chordata; class Amphibia; order Anura; family Dendrobatidae; genus Ranitomeya; species Ranitomeya variabilis. The sequence continues at coordinate 751,903 of NC_135236.1, read as the reverse complement.
AGCTCTTGGGTGATGGAATCTCGAGCTGACCGTGAGCTAAACCTACCACACAACTAATAGTGGCCGGGGGGCGTGCCTACGTTTTATCCCTAGACGTCTCTCGCCAGCCGGAGGACTAACTAACCCTAGTAGAGGAAAAAACAGACCTGGCTTACCTCTAGGGAAATTCCCCCGAAAAGGAGACAGAAGCCCCCCACATATATTGACGGTGAGTTCAGAGGAAAAGACATACGCAGTATGAAGGTAGATTCAGCAAAGCGAGGTCCGCTTACTAGATAGTAGAAAGATACAAAAGGGAACTGCACGGTCAGCTGAAAACCCTTTTAAAATACCATCCTGAAATTACTTTAAGACTCATGTGTCAACTCATGACACCGGAGTGGTAATTTCAGCCCACAAGAGCTTCCAGCTACAGAGAATGATATAACTGTAAACTGGAACAAAAAATGCAAACAAACTTAGGACTAAGAGTCCAACTTAGCTGATCAGTAGTCTAGGAGCAGGAACATGCAACAGAAAGGCTCTGGTTACATTGATGGCCGGCAAGGCAATGACTGAAGAGCAGGAATAAATAGGAACTCCCCACTACTGATGAAAACAGGTGAACTGAGAAAGAAAACACACCCGAGTCAGCAGTACCACTAGCCACCACCAGAAGGAGCCCAAAAGCAGATTCACAACACACCTTAGAAGTCTCCAGTGCTTTCTCTCAAACCTTTTTCTAGTGCTTTTTGAAGTGTGTTTTGGGTCATTGTCCTGCTGGAAGACCCATGACCTCTGAGGGAGACCCAGCTTTCTCACACTGGGCCCTACATTATACTGCAAAATTTTTTGGTAGTCTTCAGACTTCATAATGCCATGCACACGGTCAAGCAGTCCAGTGCCAGAGGCAGCAAAGCAACCCCAACACATCAGGGAACCTCTGCCATGTTTGACTGTAGGGACCGTGTTCTTTTCTTTGAATGCCTCTTTTTTTCTCCTGTAAACTCTATGTTGATGCCTTTGCCCAAAAAGCTCTACTTTTGTCTCATCTGACCAGAGAACATTCTTCCAAAAGGTTTTAGGCTTTTTCAGGTACGTTTTGGAAAACTCCAGCCTGGCTTTTTTATGTCTCGGGGTAAGAAGTGGGGTCTTCCTGGGTCTCCTACCATACAGTCCCTTTTCATTCAGACGCCGACGGATAGTACGGGTTGACACTGTTGTACCCTCAGACTGCAGGGCAGCTTGAACTTGTTTGGATGTTAGTCGAGGTTCTTTATCCAACATCCGCACAATCTTGTGTTGAAATCTCTTGTCAATTTTTCTTTTCCGTCCACATCTTGGGAGGTTAGCCACAGTGCCATGGGCTTTAAACTTCTTGATGACACTGCGCACGGTAGACACAGGAACATTCAGGTCTTTGGAGATGGACTTGTAGCCTTGAGATTGCTCATGCTTCCTCACAATTTGGTTTCTCAAGTCCTCAGTGTCACAAGAAGCCTAGGTAGGCAAGAGCTAATATCCCAGGCCCCTGCGATTTCCCTCTACTCTGGGAAACCCTGACTGACCCTTCTCCCAGAGTTTACACTGATGGTGTGCATGTCTGGGCCTCCTCCCTCACCCTGTCTCCTGTTTCAACCCTAGGCTGAAACCACCACCCAGTGAAGAGACCACACACCAATACCCACAGTTAGCACAGACAAGGGTAACGGAAAATATGCACCACACCGTTGTCACACAGGAATACACTATAAGTGCACAGGGCAAAACAATACAAATAAAGGAAGGAGAAAATATGACAAAGGGAAATACACCACCGGATACGAAACTCCTTCTCCTAGACCACCACTCCAGACCGAGATAACCAAGCACAGGACAGAAGCTATAATCGGCGACGCCCAAAGCCCAGCAAAACTATTTAAAGGCAGTGGGAGTGACTCAGCCCTCAACCCGAGTACCAGCCAGATTAACCCCGGATAATCTGGATCAAATCTAACCGGCGCCACTGAGCATATAGTGGACGAATGAGGAATTACCGCTGTCTGTCGGACGCCCTAGTGTGAACAGTGTCCGACATGACAGTACCCCACCTTCTACGAGGGACCCCAGAGCCCTCACGACTTATAGGACCCGGCTTGTCCGGATTGCAGCGGTGAAACATACTGACCAGCCGGTCCGCATGTATGTCCGAAGCTGGTACCCAAGACCTCTCCTCCGGCCCATAACCACGCCAGTGTACCAAGTACTGTAATGTGCGGCGCACCACACGAGAGTCAACCACCTTGGAGACTTCAAACTCTAAATTGCCATCCACCAAGACTGGAGGAGGCATCGGCACCGCGTCCACAGAACCCACCACCATTTTTAATAACGATCTGTGGAACACGTTGTGAATCTTATATACCGTAGGGAGCTCCAATCGGTAAGCTACCGGGTTAACGATGGCGGCGACCCTAAACGGACCAATAAACCTAGGACCCAATTTAAGGGATGGTATTTTAAGTCTTATGTTTTTTGTGGACAACCACACCCAGTCACCCACACTCAGGTCCGGACCTGGCACACATCTACTGCCAGCCACACGTTTGTACCTTGCACCCACGCTCAACAGGCGCTGTTTCACTTTCCTCCAGACGGATGACAGTTGTGCTCCTAACATGTCCTCCTCCGGAACGCCGGAAGAGCCGTCCTGACTCAAAGTACAAAATTGAGGATGATGCCCGTAAACACAAAAGAACGGAGACTCCCCAGAAGATTACTGGCGGTGATTATTTATGGCAAACTCAGCTAAAGGAAGGAACGTCAACCACTCCTCCTGGTTGTCGGAAACAAAACAGCGTAAGTACTGCTCCAAATTTTGGTTCATACGCTCGGTCTGACCATTTGACTGAGGATGAAACGCCGAAGAATGCGACAACTTGATCCCCAGCCGTGAGCAAAATGCTTTCCAAAATTTTGCCACAAACTGAGTACCCCTATCAGACACGATGTCAGACGGGACCCCGTGAAGTCTGACCACCTCCTGCACAAATACCTGAGCCAGAGTCTTAGCGTTAGGCAACGAAGGCAAAGACACAAAGTGCGACATTTTTGAGAAACAATCAACAATCACCAAGATGACCGTGTTCCCAGCAGAGGAAGCAAGTCTGTGATAAAATCCATGGAGCTCTCCGTCCATGGCCTACTGGGTACCTTGAGAGAAAGTAGTGTGCCAGCAGGACGGGAGCGTGGCGTCTGAGCCCTAGCGCACGTGGTGCATGCTGACACGTATGAGACCACGTCCTGTCGGGTTTTGGGCCACCAAAACCGACGCGACACCAACTCCAAGGTACCCCTAACCCCTGGATGGCCAGCCAGGACAGCATCATGATGCTCACCCAACACCTTTAGGCGAAGATGGAGCGGTACAAAGGATTTGTTAACGGGAAGCTCAGGTGGTACCTCCTCCTGAGCCTCGGCAATCTCAGCCTCAACCTCGGTCGTGAGAGCCGAGACTACTACACCCTTTTGGAGGATGGGTACCGGTTCTTCCCGAGGTTCTCCCCCGGAAAACACCTGGACAAAGCATCCGCCTTAGTGTTTTTAGACCCAGGTCGGTAAGTGACAAAAAAGTTGAACCGCGTGAAAAACAATGCCCAGCGAGCCTGCCTGGGGGACAGACGCTTGGCTGACTCCAAATACAGCAGATTCTTATGGTCGGTAATAACAGTAACCTGGTGAACCGACCCCTCCAAAAAGTGTCGCCATTCCTCAAAAGCCAACTTGATAGCCAACAACTCCCTGTTGCCTATATCGTAGTTACGTTCGGCGGGCGACAGTTTCTTGGAGAAATAGGCGCATGGACGCAAGTCGCTCAAGGATGAGCCTTGAGACAGCACCGCCCCCACTCCAACCTCAGATGCATCGACTTCCACAATAAATGGTTTCGATACATCCGGTTGCACCAGAATGGGAGCTGAAGCAAAACTGTTTTTCAGAAACTCGAATGCGCGCACAACAGCCTCAGCCCAGGCGGAGAAATCGGTACCTTTTTTTGTCATGTCAGTGAGCGGTTTTGCAATGATAGAAAATTTTGTAATAAACTTTCTATAATAATTAGAAAACCCCAGGAACCGCTGGAGCGCTTTTAGGTTATCAGGACGTTCCCAACGCAGCACCGCTTGCACCTTAGCGGCGTCCATTTTGAACCCTGAAGCGGACACAATATAACCCAAAAAAGGCAACTCCTGAACCGAAAATACACATTTCTCCAGTTTAGCATAGATCTTATTCTCTCTGAGCAGCTGTAACACCTGCCTAGCATGCTCTAAATGAGCATCACGGTCGCATGAATAGATGAGAATGTCATCAAGGTACACAATAACGAATTTTCCCATGACATGAGAGAACACATCGTTTATGAAATGCTGAAAAACAGCAGGCGCGTTTGTCAAACCAAATGGCATCACCAGATTTTCAAAATGACCCTCAGGAGTATTAAAAGCCGTTTTCCACTCATCACCTTGACGGACTCTTATGAGGGTGTACGCCCCCCTGAGGTCAAGCTTAGAGAACCACCTAGCACCAGCCACCTGATTAAACAGATCAGGTATCAGTGGCATAGGGTATGGGTCACGAAATGTAATCTGGTTTAACTCCCTGAAATCCAGACACGGGCGTAATCCGCCATCTTTCTTCTTAACGAAGAAAAACCCCGCTACCACAGGCGAGGACGAAGGCTTGATGTGCCCTTTGCTCAGACTCTCAGCGATGTAGTCTTTTAAGGCTTGCCTCTCAGGACCAGATATGTTAAACATCCTAGCTTTCGGTAATTTGGCCCCTGGTTTTAGCCTAATAGTACAGTCATAGGGGCGATGTGGTGGCAATTCTGAAGAACCCTTCTCTGAGAACACATCCGCGAAGTCCTGCAGTGACTCAGGAATGCTAGGAGTCACAGCGGACACACATGTGGCCAGGCAATTCTCCTGGCAAAATCCGCTCCACTGAATTATGTCCTGAGTTTTCCAGTCAATCACCGGGTTGTGTACAGCCAACCATGGAAAACCCAGAACCATTTGAGCAGGAAGATTACTGAGCACCTTACATGTAACTTGCTCAGCATGTAGGACCCCAATGTGGAGTTTAACCTCAGCCACAAACTCAGTAATCTCCCCCTGTGGGAGAGGAGCGGCATTGATGGTGACCACCCGGATAGGATGAGGCAGTCTTTCGATCCTGAAACCGGCTGTGCGCGCAAACTCCTCATCAATGAGGTTAGTGGCCGAACCACTATCCACAAACACAGTAATAGGTAGCTCTCTGCCAGAGACCACAACCTTGGCAGGGAGCATGCATTGAGAAACCACTATGGAGGATATGCATAAACTCAGATCGGCCTCCTCCACACCCTCTGAGCTTCGTAGTTTTTCCACCATTGCGCTTTTCTTAGATAGCAGAGGACAAGTATCAACATAATGACCAGTTTTACCACAGCTAAAACAGGCTCTCTGCTTCCTGAGCAAAGGGGCAAGATGCTTCACATGTGACACCCCTGCGATCTGCATAGACTCCGTGGGCTCACCTGCAGCAACCTCACGTGTACCCACGCTCTCTCCCATAGGCGGCGTCTCTTGCACCCCCTGACGCAGACGGCGATCAATACGGATAACAAGACTCATAGCGGATTCTAGAGAAACAGGAGTCTCATACATCAAAAGGGCTTTTTTAACCCTTGCTGAAACCCCATTAACAAACTGACTCCGCAGCGCAGGATCATTCCACTGTGTATCTACCGCCTAGCGGCAAAATTCAGAACAGTAATCCTCCGCCATATGCTCCCCCTGGCAAATAGCGCGAATTTTAGATTCTGCTAGACCCATTCTGTCAGGATCCTTATAAATGAGTCCAAGAGCAGAAAAAATACTCTCCACTGAGTTATATGCAGCAGAATCAGATGGTAAAGAAAACGCCCATGCTTGAGGATCCCCGTTCAGTAATGACAACACCAGACCCACACGCTGAGCCTCATTACCTGAGGAGATAGGGCGCATACGAAAATACAGTTTACAAGATTCACGAAAAGTAACAAATTTACTGCGTTCCCCAGCAAACCTTTCAGGCAAAGGAAACTTTGGCTCAGCAACTCTGCCTGCAGATTCAGCTTGCACATTAGATACTACTAGACCCTGTTGCTGAACTGCCCCCTTCAGCTCAGTGACCTGCAGGGACAGCGCCTCCAACTGGCGGGTTTTTTGAAGTTATGGGATCCATGGAATACAAAAATATGGCCGATTATAATGTCACGGGAAGCCTAGGTAGGCAAGAGCTAATAACCCAGGCCCCTGCGATTTCCCTCAACTCTGGGAAACCCTGACTGACCCTTCTCCCAGAGTTTACACTGATGGTGTGCATGTCTCGGCCTCGACCCTCACCCTGTCTCCTGTTTCAACCCTAGGCTGAAACCATCACCCACCACCCAGTGAAGAGACCACACACCAATACCCACAGTTAGCACAGACAAGGGTAAAGGAAAATATGCACCACACCGTTGTCACACAGGAATACACTATAAGTGCACAGGGCAAAACAATACAAATAAAGGAATGAGAAAATATGACAAAGGGAAATACACCACCGGATACGAAACTCCTTCTCTTAGACCACCACTCCAGACCGAGATAACCAAGCACACGACAGAAGCTATAATCGGCGACGCCCAAAGCCCAGCAAAACTATTTAAAGGCAGTGGGCGTGACTCAGCCCTCAACCCGAGTACCAGCCAGATTAACCCCGGATAATCTGGATAGAATCTAACCGGGCCACTGAGCATATAGTGGACGAATGAGGTATTACCGCTGTCTGTCGGACGCCCTAGTGTGAACAGCGTCTGACATGACACTCAGACAGTTCTTTGGTCTTCTTTCTTTTCTCCATGCTCAATGTGGTGCACACAAGGACACAAGACAGAGGTTGAGTCCACTTTAATCCATGTCAACTGGCTGCAAGTGTGATTTAGTTATTGCCAACATCTGTTAGGTGCCACAGGTAAGTTACAGGTGCTGTTAATTACACTAATTAGAGAAGCATCACATGATTTTTAGAACAGTGTCAATACTTTTGTCCACCCCCTTTTTTATGTTTGGTGTGGAATTATATCCAATTTGGCTTTAGGACAATTCTTTTTGTGTTTTTTCATTTAAGACAAATTATATAAAGATAATAATAACAAAGAATTTGTGCTTGCAATCATTTTCAGGAAGAAACTGAGTATTATCTGACAGAATTGCAGGGGTGTCAATACTTTTGACCATGACTGTATATTGTCTGTAATCAATGTAATGGCATGAACAGTATATAAACCAAAGCCAAAACTGCAATGTACCTACATAACCCCACCAATATCACAGAACTATATGGGCCCAAGGGAAGAACCAAGATTAATCGTCACTTCCTAAAGGGCATCAGAGATAGATCTTATAATCAGCATCCGCAATAAAGCCATAGGTACAGAACTGCAAAATAATCATGCACAATGGAGCTACAAGTCCTGGTGTTGGACTGAAGCCCGCTGCATGGTGAAAAAGAAAGGGGGGAGGACAAGGAGAGGATGTGGGATAGGAACCCACGAGTATCGCCGCAAAAATCGCGGCTTCCTCAGGGAAAGGTAGCATAATATGTGAAACGCCCAACGGATATATATACATATGTTAACAACAATCCAATAATGTTCACCTGTGAAAGATTAACAGCAGTACAGCACATGGAGCAATGTGACAGTAACCATCTTGTTCATATCTCCGGTCGGCGTTCTGTCAATAAAGCTGTGCGCTAAAATAAACCACGCATGCGCACTGGGGAGAAGAGGTATGGTGCACGCGCACTGGGAGAAAGAGGTAGTCAACCAGTCGCAACCACGGCCATCTTTGTGTATCCCCAGTTGGAGTTCTGTCAAGAGAATAGTATGCTGACAGAAACCACGCATGCGCATTATGGAAGAAAGTATAACGCACATGCACAAACAACAAATCACAGGGAGCTGACATCAACTACAGCTAAGCCTGCATAGTGGCAAGGAACGTACCTGATAGACCAGTAATGATGGCATAGCGCACTCATGAACTCGGCACATCAAAGGAGACAAATGTATATCCCAAATGTGCCTACATAGACAAAGGAATTGCACAGCCCACATTTGGCATAACCCCAGCCATGCTCATAAGGGATAGAGACAAGGATGCAGGATACAAACCACACAGCTAAAAACACCCAAGAATGGCTAAGAGGAAAACAGTGGGCTATTCTGAACTGGCCTTCTTTGAGCCCTGACCGAAATCCTATTGAGCATCTTTGGAAAGAGCTGAAACCTGCCGTCTGGAAAAGGCAACCATCAGACACGAGACAAATGGAGCAGTTTGCTCTTGAGGAGCGGCCAAAATACCTGTCAAGCGGTGCAGAAGTCTCATTGACAGTTACAGAAATCGTTTGATTGCAGCAATTGCCTCAAAAGGTTGTGCAGTTAAGGGTGCCATCATTTCTGCCCAGGCCGATTTCATGAGTTTTATTTTTTTTTTTAAGTTCTGTGGATGCATGGTTGAAAAGCAATGTCTGACTTTCATTTGTTCATTTACATAGATTTTTTATTTATTATTACTTTTGTCAGATTCAAGCCATTTCCATGACCATTGCGGGTTTTTCTGTCATTAAACGAGGAGTACCAACAATTTTGACCACGTGTGTATTTAACCAATAGCAGAGTAATTATTTATCTATATTACCTTTATGACACCCGCCAACAGCAGACTCAGGTCAATCACTGGTAAATAGTGACGTTTGCATATCTCAGCAGGCTTTACGCCAGTCGCACAACTGCTAGATACATATACGCTATTTAACCAATAGCAGAGTAATTATTTATTTATATTACCTTTATGACGCCCGCCAACAGCAGACTCAGGTCAATCACTGGTAAATAGTGACGTTTGCATATCTCAGCAGGCTTTACGCCAGTCACACAACTGCTAGATACATATACGCTATTTAACCAATAGCAGAGTAATTATTTATCTATATTACCTTTATGACACACGCCAACAGCAGACTCAGGTCAATTACTGGTAAATAGCGATGTCTGCGTATGTGAGCAGGCTTTACGCCAGTCGCACAACTGCTAGATAAATATACTCTATTTAACCAATAGCAGAGTAATTTCTTTTATATCACCTTTATTACACTTGTCAACAGCATACACAGGGATATTACTGGTAAATGGTGATGTCTGTGTATGTGAGTATGCTTTACGCCAGTTGCACAACTAGATAAATGTACGCTACTTCAGCAATAGGTGAGGAATATTATTTAGCTATAAGGAGATCCCTTATCTAGGATATATTTTATCATCCACCATTTTTTGCATGGATCCAGAGAAAGTCCAGGCGCTACTGGATTGGGATTATTGTTATGATCCTTAGTGGTTGAGGATCACAAAATACTCCAGCTAAGTAACAAAACATAGGACAAGCTCTAGGGAGGTGGTAAACTGGACTGACCGCAAATCTGAACTTATCCAACACACTAGAGGTAGCCGGTGAACGTGACTAAAATCCTAGACGTCTCGAGCCAGCCTGAGGAACTAACTACCCCTAGAGAGAAAGAAAGACCTCACTTGCCTCCAGAGAAATAATCCCCAAAGATATAGTAGCCCCCAACAAATAATAACGGTGAGGTAAGAGGAAGGCACATACACAGGGGTGAAAGCAGATTCAGCAAATGAGGCCCACTAATACTAGATAGCAGAAAATAGAAAAGGGGTCTGTGCGGTCAGTAAAAAACCCTTACAAAATATCCACACTGAGATTTCAAGAACCCCCGCACCAACTAACGGTGTGGGGGGAGAAACTCAGTCCCCTAGAGCAACCAGCAAGCGAGGAAATCACATTTTAGCAAGCTGGACAAGAAACATGATGAATGCTGATAATCAAAAAATAAACAAACAAAAACTTAGCTTGTCTTGGAGAGACTGGGAGCAAGGTAGTCACAAAGAATCTGAAGAGCACTGAATACATTGAGAGCAGGCAAGGAACTGAGTATCCAGGTGAGCTAAATAGGAAACCAACCAAGGATAACGAACCAGCTGATGCTGCCAACCTGCAGAAAGACAACACTACACAGTACCGCTTGTGACCACTAGAGGGAGCCCAAAAATAGAGTTCACAACAGTACCCCCCCCTTGAGGAGGGGTCACCGAACCCTCATCAAGACCCCCAGGGCTATCAGGATGAGCCGCGTGGAAGGCACGAACCAAATCGGCCGCATGAACATCAGAGGCGACAACCCAGGAATTATCCTCCTGACCATAGCCCTTTCACTTAACCAAATACTGAAGCCTCCGTCTAGAGATACGAGAATCCAAAATCTTCTCCACCACGTACTCCAATTCGCCCTCGACCAGCACCGGAGCAGGAGGCTCAACAGAAGGAACCACAGGTACCACATACCTCCGCAACAAAGACCTATGGAACACATTATGAATGGCAAACGATGCTGGGAGATCCAAACGAAAAGACACCGGGTTAAGGATTTCCAAGATCTTATAAGGACCGATGAAGCGAGGCTTGAATTTAGGAAAGGAGACCTTCATAGGAACATACCGAGAAGACAGCCACACCAAATCCCCAACACGAAGTCGGGGACCCACACCGCGGCGGCGGTTGGCAAAGCGCTGAGCCTTCTCCTGTGACAACCTCAAATTGTCCACCACATGGTTCCTAATCTGCTGCAACCTATCCACCACAGAATCCACCCCAGGACAGTCAGAAGGCTCAACCTGACCCGAGGAAAAACGAGGATGGAAACCAGAATTGCAGAAAAAAGGCGAAACCAAAGTAGCAGAACTAGCCCGATTATTAAGGGCAAACTCGGCCAATGGCAAAAAAGTCACCCAATCATCCTGATCAGCAGAAACAAAACATCTCAAATAAGTTTCCAACGTCTGATTAGTTCGCTCGGTTTGGCCATTAGTCTGAGGATGGAAGGCCGACGAAAAAGACAAATCAATGCCCATCTTAGCACAAAAAGTCCGCCAAAACCTGGACACAAACTGGGATCCTCTATCAGACACAATATATTCAGGAATGCCGTGCAAGCGAACCACATTCTGAAAAAATAGAGGAACCAAATCGGAGGAAGAAGGCAACTTAGGCAAGGGCACCAAATGGACCATCTTGGAAAAACGATCACACACCACCCAGATGACAGACATTTTCTGAGATACTGGAAGATCCGAAATAAAATCCATGGAAATGTGCGTCCAAGGCAAAGGCAAAAGCAAACCGCTGGCACGAGAACAGCAAGGCTTAGCCCGAGCACAAATCCCACAAGACTGCACAAAGGAACGCACATCCCGCGACAAGGAAGGCCACCAGAAGGACCTAGCCACCAAATCTCTGGTACCAAAAATCCCAGGATGACCCGCCAACACCGAAGAATGAACCTCGGAAATAACTCTGCTGGTCCATCTATCCGGGACAAACAGTCTCTCTGGTGGACAACGGTCAGGTCTATCCGCCTGAAATTTCCGCAGCACTCGTCGCAAATCTGGGGAAATGGCAGACAAAATCACTCCCTCTCTGAGAATACCAGCCGGCTCAGAAACTCCCGGAGAGTCAGGCACAAAACTCCTAGAAAGTGCATCAGCTTTCATGTTCTTCGAACCAGGCAGGTATGAGACCACGAAGTTGAAACGGGAGAAAAACAACGACCAACGAGCCTGTCTAGGATTCAGGCGCTTGGCAGATTCAAGGTAAATCAGATTTTTGTGATCAGTCAAGACCACCACACGATGTTTAGCTCCTTCGAGCCAATGTCGCCACTCCTCAAATGCCCACTTCATAGCCAACAACTCCCGATTACCAACATCATAATTCCGCTCGGCAGGCGAAAACTTTCTTGAAAAGAAAGCACAGTGGGGTACCGCAGGGGTCGGTATTGGGACCTGTTCTCTTCAACATATTCATTAATGATCTGGTAGAAGGTTTACACAGTAAAATATTGATATTTGCAGATGATACAAAACTATGTAAAGCAGTTAATACAAGAGAAGATAGTATTCTGCTACAGATGGATCTGGATAAGTTGGAAACTTGGGCTGAAAGGTGGCAGATGAGGTTTAACAATGATAAATGTAAGGTTATACACATGGGAAGAAGGAATCAATATCACCATTACACACTGAACGGGAAACCACTGGGTAAATCTGACAGGGAGAAGGACTTGGGGATCCTAGTTAATGATAAACTTACCTGGAGCAGCCAGTGCCAGGCAGCAGCTGCCAAGGCAAACAGGATCATGGGGTGCATTAAAAGAGGTCTGGATACACATGATGAGAGCATTATACTGCCTCTGTACAAATCCCTAGTTAGACCGCACATGGAGTACTGTGTCCAGTTTTGGGCACCGGTGCTCAGGAAGGATATAATGGAACTAGAGAGAGTACAAAGGAGGGCAACAAAGTTAATAAAGGGGATGGGAGAACTACAATACCCAGATAGATTAGCGAAATTAGGATTATTTAGTCTAGAAAAAAGACGACTGAGGGGCGATCTAATAACCATGTATAAGTATATAAGGGGACAATACAAATATCTCGCTGAGGATCTGTTTATACCAAGGAAGGTGACGGGCGCAAGGGGGCATTCTTTGCGTCTGGAGGAGAGAAGGTTTTTCCACCAACATAGAAGAGGATTCTTTACTGTTAGGGCAGTGAGAATCTGGAATTGCTTGCCTGAGGAGGTGGTGATGGCGAACTCAGTCGAGGGGTTCAAGAGAGGCCTGGATGTCTTCCTGGAGCAGAACAATATTGTATCATACAATTATTAGGTTCTGTAGAAGGATGTAGATCTGGGGATTTATTATGATGGAATATAGGAATATAGGCTGAACTGGATGGACAAATGTCTTTTTTCGGCCTTACTAACTATGTTACTATGTTACTATGTTCATCACAGAGCCATCAGAGCTTCTCTGCGACAAAACAGCCCCTGCTCCAATCTCAGAAGCATCAACCTCGACCTGGAAGGGGAGAGAGACATCTGGCTGACATAAGACTGGAGCTGAAGAAAACTGGTGCTTCAGCTTCCGAAAGGCCTCCACGGCCGTTGGAGACCAATTAGTCACATCAGAACCCTTCTTGGTCAAATCCGTCAAAGGTTTAACCATGCTAGAAAAATTAGCGATGAAACGACGGTAAAAATTAGCAAAACCCAAGAACTTCTGAAGACTCTTAACAGACGTGGGCTGAGTCCAGTCATGAATAGCCTGGACCTTGACTGGGTCCATCTCCACAGTAGAAGGAGAAAAAATAAAACCCAAAAAGGAGACCTTCTGTACTCCGAAGAGGCATTTTGAGCCCTTCACAAATAAAGCATTAGCACGCAGGACCTGAAACACCATCCTGACCTGCTTCACATGGGACTCCCAATCATCAGAAAAGACCAAAATGTCATCCAGATAAACAATCATAAATTTATCCAGATATTCTCGGAAGATGTCATGCATGAAGGACTGAAACACAGAAGGAGCATTAGAGAGTCCAAAAGGCATCACCAAATACTCAAAATGGCCTTCAGGCGTATTAAATGCTGTCTTCCATTCATCTCCCTGCTTAATGCGCACAAGGTTATACGCACCACGTAGATCTATCTTGGTGAACCAACTGGCACCCTTAATCCGAGCAAACAAATCAGACAATAGTGGTAAAGGATACTGAAATTTGACTGTGATTTTATTCAGAAGACGATAATCTATACAAGGTCTCAAAGAACCGTCCTTCTTGGCCACAAAAAAAAATCCTGCACCAAGAGGGGAAGAGGATGGGCGAATATGTCCCTTCTCCAAAGACTCCTTTATATAACTCCGCATCGCGGCATGCTCTGGTATAGACAGATTAAAAAGTCGTCCCTTAGGGAATTTACTACCAGGAATTAAATTTATAGCACAGTCACAATCCCTATGAGGGGGCAGGGCACTGGACCTGGGCTCATCAAATACATCCTGGTAGTCAGACAAAAACTCAGGGACCTCAGAAGGAGTGGAAGAAGCAATAGACACCAACGGAGCATCGCCATGAATTCCCTGACAACCCCAACTTGACACAGACATAGCTTTCCAATCTAAAACTGGATTATGAGCCTGCAGCCATGGCAGACCCAAAACGACAACATCATGCAAATTATGCAGAACAAGAAAGCGAATCACCTCCTGATGTACGGGAGTCATGCACATGGTCATTTGCGTCCAATACTGAGGCTTATTCTCAGCCAATGGAGTAGCATCAATTCCCCTCAGAGGAATAGGAAATTCCAAAGGCTCCAGGGCAAAACCACAGCGCCTGGCAAATGACAAATCCATCAGATTCAGGGCAGCACCCGAATCCACAAAAGCAATAACCGGGTAGGACGACAAAGAACAAATCAAAGTAACAGACAAAATAAATTTAGGCTGCATAGTACCAATGGTGACAGGTTTAGCGATTTTTTTTAAGCGTTTAGAGCATGCTGAGATAACATGAGTAGAATCACCACAGTAAAAGCACAACCCATTTTGACGTCTATGACTTTGTCGCTCAATTCTGGTCAGAATTCAGTCACATTGCATAGACTCAGGTCTCTGTTCAGAAAATACCGCCAAAGGATGAGCAGATTTGCGCTCCCGCAAACGCCGATCAACCTGAATGGCTAAAGCCATAGAATCACTCAGACTTGTAGGGGTGGGAAACCCCACCATAACATTCTTAACGGCCTCAGAAAGACCTTCTCTGAAATTTGCAGCCAGGGCACACTCATTCCATTGAGTAAGCACCGACCATTTCCGAAATTTTTGACAATACACCTCTGCTTCATCCTGACCTTGAGAGATAGCCAGCAACGCTTTTTCTGCCTGATTCTCAAGATTAGGCTCCTCATAAAGCAGTCCAAGAGCCAGAAAAAAATGCATCTACATTAAGCAATGCAGGATCTCCTGGCGCCAGAGAGAAAGCCCAATCTTGAGGGTCGCCACGCAACAAGGAGATAACAATTTTAACTTGCTGAGCGGAATCACCAGAGGAACGAGGTCTCAGAGATAGAAATAACTTACAATTATTCTTAAAATTTAGAAACCTAGATCTATCTCCAGAAAACAACTCAGGAATGGGTATCTTTGGTTCTGACATAGGGCTATGAATAACAAAATCCTGAATACTTTGCACCCGTGCAGCAAGATGATCCACACTAGAAGCCAGAGTCTGAACATTCATGTCTGCAGCTGAGCTCAAAACCACCCAGAGTTCAAGGGGATGAAAGAAGCTAAACAGACTGCAGCAAAGGAAAAGCGGGAGGAAAAAAAAAAATGTACTCAGGTCTTCTTTTTATCCCACTTCTGCGATGCATTAAACACTTTTAGGCCTGCTCTACTGTTATGATCCTTAGTGGTTGAGGATCACAAAATACTCCATCTAAGTAACAAAACATAGGACAAGCTCTAGGGAGGTGGTAAACTGGACTGACCGCAAATCTGAACCTATCCAACACACTAGAGGTAGCCGGTGAACGTGACTAAAATCCTAGACGTCTCGAGCCAGCCTGAGGAACTAACTACCCCTAGAGAGAAAGAAAGACCTCACTTGCCTCCAGAGAAATAATCCCCAAAGATATAGTAGCCCCCAACAAATAATAACGGTGAGGTAAGAGGAAGGCACATACACAGGGGTGAAAGCAGATTCAGCAAATGAGGCCCACTAATACTAGATAGCAGAAAATAGAAAAGGGGTCTGTGTGGTCAGTAAAAAACCCTTACAAAATATCCACACTGAGATTTCAAGAACCCCCGCACCAACTAACGGTGTGGGGGGAGAAACTCAGTCCCCTAGAGCAACCAGCAAGCGAGGAAATCACATTTTAGCAAGCTGGACAAGAAACATGATGAATGCTGATAATCAAAAAATAAACAAACAAAAACTTAGCTTGTCTTGGAGAGACTGGGAGCAAGGTAGTCACAAGGAATCTGAAGAGCACTGAATACATTGAGAGCAGGCAAGGAACTGAGCATCCAGGTGAGCTAAATAGGAAACCAACCAAGGATAACGAACCAGCTGATGCTGCCAACCTGCAGAAAGACAACACTACACAGTACCGCTTGTGACCACTAGAGGGAGCCCAAAAATAGAGTTCACAACAGATTATCCTGAGGATTTCAAGGCATTACAAATGTTTTGGGGTTTCGCCAACTACTACCGTAAGTTTATCAAAAACTTTTCGGTAGCGGCCAATCCTCTAATGGATATGACCAGGAAAGGGACAGACTTTTCTAAGTGATCCAGTCTGGCCAGGGAGGCATTTGATACCTTGAAGGAGGTAAGGAAGCTGGAGCGAATTAATTGAGCCTATGCTATTGAGGAGGGGAGTTGGAGTAAACAGCAACTGCAGGCTTATGCTACCGGGACTGGGCTAAGCAGTTAACAGATGGTGCTGTATTAACTGATATTGCTTCTTGGTGTGTGGTGATTATGCCCCCTGGAAGACCTGCACATCCCCCTGGAAGACCTGGAGTTATATGGTAATTGAATCACAGGTCTTATTTAGAGATGGTGTTATTCATGTCCTATTTTAAGTGGATTGGGTTTTCTTTGGTGCTGGGAGGGTTACGGACTGTTTCCATGCTGGCTGAGACCATACAGTTTGGCTGTTCTCAGCTGCAACTGCTTATCATTTACTATCTCTATATATACTGGTTCTGGGCAGTTAGTCCCTGCCAGTGAAAGATTCATCTTCCTGTGCTGAGTGCTAAAGCTAAGTGTTTGGAGTGGAGTTGTAGCAGTGACCTGTAGTTTCCTGTAGTACGTGTGTGTTTATCTCTTGGTCCCTATTCCCATTTAGTTTATTCTTCCCTGTCCCTATCCTCCTTTCTATTGTTGGTTAGAGCTTTTGTATGATAGAGGTTTTCTGCTATCCCTGTTTTGTCTTTGTGTCTTGTTTACCTCACTTTTCTGTCCCATGCTTCATGGAGTGTTTGAGGGGACAGATTAGGGTTTATCAGTAACATAGCAAGGTCAGTGACCCAGGCCTCTCTACTTTCAAGAGTACCCCCCCCCCCCGGGACGGGGACAGTTTGAAGCCCCTACCCCTTACCGAAGACTGTCACAGCGTAACATTTTCACCGGCCCCACATTTTTGGGATCTAGTTATGGATCCTGTTGAAGTTATTGCAAAACAATTTCAGGGTCTGTTGCTTGAACTGTCAGACCTGCAAGCTAGGGTCTCACAGCAGCAGACTGTTGGTCTGGCAGCAGTCTGGCTGAATTGGAACCTATCCTGGATAGGTTCTCTGGAGGATGGAATAAATTTGTGGTGTTCCGTAAAGCCTGCAAGCTTTATTTTAGGCTTTGTTTTCAATCTTGGGCCTTTTTACTTCCATCAGACTCACCATTTCTCTGGTCGGTTGATGGGTTTTTTGAGGCTCTAGGCCTCTTGTATGATGACCCTTGCTGAGTCTAAGCTACATAAGCTCCAATATAGAGACTGGCTGGCAAAGGAATTATGATCAGAGTTCCTTAGATGGGCTACTGACACCCAGTGGAATGATCCTGCTCCTAGGAGTCAGTTTTCTCAGGGCCTGTCTGAATAATTAAAAGATGCACTAGTGCTTTACGAAACTCCTGAGTCATTGGAGTTCACCATGGCTTTAGCCAAACCCATAGATAGATGCCTCAGGGATAGAACTGTTGTGACTCTGCCCCCTATGGTACTTCCTAAAACCGAGGTTCTCCCTGTGTGTTCTGAAGAACCAATGCAGTTAGGAGAGGCCTCCTATCGGTATGAATTTATTGCGGTTCGCCGTAAAAAGGGTTTAGTTTTTTCTGTGGTCAAAAAGGGCATTTCATCAGGGTCTGTCCTTCTTTAGTAGTGCATAATGTAAACCTGCCAATAGGGTCTCTTCACAGGGACCTCCTTTCTTGGTATATCTTGGAACGTCTCCCTACTCCTATTGTGTTAGGTCTTCCATGGCTAACTACATAATCCAGTTATTGCAAAAATAATTGCCTAGGTACCATCATTCCTACTGTTTCCAATAAAACTATACCCTTTAGTCTGGCCGATTTTGTGGAGGTTTTCTCAGAAAAGGGGTGCCAGGAACTGCCTCCCCACCGTGTGTATGATTGCCCCGTAAAGTTGCTCCCTGGAGCTAAATTACCCAAGGCCAGACCCTGAAAGGCAGGCTATAAAACATTACATCGCTGAGAGTCTTGCTAAGGGACATATTAGACCCTCCTCTATGGCTGTAGAAGGGGGGTTCTTAATTGTGAAAAAGATAGATAGGGGCCTACATCTCTGTTTAGATTATTGTGAGTTCAATTGGAAAACTATCTGGGACCCTTATATCTCTCACACTCATTTCCGACTTATTTAATCAGATTGTTGGGGCAAAATGGTTCTCTAAACTGGACCACAGGGTAGCTTATAATCTGATTAGAATGAAGGAAGAAGATGAGTGGAAGACGGCCTGTAATACTCCTGAAGGGCATTAAGAAAACCTTGTCATGCCCTTCAGTTTGACTAATGCCCCTGCTGTTTTCCAACATTTTGTTAACTACATTTTTCATCACCATGTCACTGTCATTACTCATTACTGATCATAAAAATATATTGGACCTTGAATCAGCTAAATGTCTTTATCCTAGACAAGCTAGATGGTCTTTGTTTTTTTGCCAGGTTTAAATTTATTGTCACTTACCATCCTGGGATTAACAACGTCAAAGCTGATGCTTTGTCTAAAAGTTTCCCTGGGGGTGCTTGTTTGGATAACTCTCTCTCTATTTTATAGGAAGGGGTGGTCACCTCTGAAATTGTTTTGAGCTGGAGGGTGAGGTATTGAAGGCTCAGGGGAACGCCTGTTGTGAATTCTGTTGTGGGTTCTGCTCTTGGGCTCCCTCCGGTGGTTATAAGTGGTGGTGCTGCTGTTTGTCCTTCACAACAGTCATCAGCTGCTTCCACTTTGGACGGGGCTATTTAGTCTTGCTCCTTCCTTTAGTGAGTGCCAGTTGTCCATTGTTTTCTAGGGATCTACATCTCTGCTTGGTTTCTCCTTCTGGATTGTCCATATCATCAAAGATAAGTCCTGGCTCTGTTTTGCTGTCCACATGCGGTGGACTTAATTGTTCTGTGAATTGCTATGTTTTTTCTTGTCCAGCTTTGTCTGTGTTAAGATTTACTCAGCCAAGTTGGAAGCTCTGGAGTCACAGAGTTACCCTCCATGCCTTTAGTTAGGTGTGGAGATTTTGTATTCTCTGTGGTGGATTTTGTAGTATTTTTTATACTGACCGCACAGTACTCTTTCCTGTCTTTTCTTTCTAGGTAGCGTGGCCTCCTTTGCTAAATTCTGTTTTCAGTCTGCGTTGGTAATTTCCCTCTCCTCTCACAGTCAATATTTGTGGGGGGCTGCCTTTCCTTTGGGGATTTTCTCTGAGGCAAGATAGTATTCCTGTTTCTTTCTTTAGGTGTATTTAGTCCTCCGGCCGTGACGAGGTGTCTAGGGAGTGACAGGAATATCCCACGGCTACTTCTAGTTGATGTGTTAAGTTCAGGGTCTGCAGTCAGTATAGAGGCCACTACTCCAGAGCTCGTCCATGCTGCTCCTAGGCCACCAGTTCATAACAAACGCCCCTCCTTGTTCTTCAGGGAAATTATTTGTACCATTGCATCTGCGTCTAAAAGTTTTAGGGGCACATCATAGCTGGGCTCTTGCTGGTCATCCAGGTAATAACGCAACCTTGGACCTCCTTTCTCATCTTTCTTGTTGACCAAGGTTGCATCTGGATGTAGTCGACTTTGTGTCTTCATGTAATGTTTGTGCGCATTCTAAAACCCCGCATACTCGTCCATCTGGGGCTCTTCTTCCATTAAGCATACCCAACTGGCCATGGACACATTTAGCCATGGATTTTATTACAGATCTACCTTCCACCTTTGGTAAGACTGTTATCTTAGTTGTGGTGGATAGGCTTAGTAGAATGGCGCACTTCATTGATTTACCTGCTTTCCCTAATGCCAAGACCCTGGCTCAGGTGTTTGTCATCGAGATTGTGAAACTTCAAGGAGTTCCCTCCGATGTTGTGTCAGATTAGGGGGCCGAGTATCTAAATGGAGGGTATTTTGTTCTTACCTGGGGATGCATCTATCCTTTTTTTGACGTTTCATCCTGAATCTAATGGTCAGACTGAACATCTAAACCAAAGTCTGGAGACATACATCAGGTGTTCTGTGTCAGATAACCAGGGGGATTGGTCAACTTTTTTTTACCATTAGCTGGGGGAAGACACCACGCCCATCTGACCAGACCAGCCTGATTGACAGGTGAAAACGGCTACTTTGGTAACGTATTTCGGCAGCATAGGTAGGGAATCGGGGTCCACAAAATACACTATTGTAATGCACAGCTCAGACCCTATTTAACAGTATTTTTATCTCATACGGAAAAAACGGGGTGACAGGTTCCCTTTAAACAATCATCACAGTGAGTCCACTAGTATGTCGCCATTTTTTGGTGCATATGGCTTCCATCCACAGTTCTGCACCTTCATTAAAGATGTGTTTTCAGGAGTTCCAGTGGAGGAATGATTCTCTTCCTCACTCTCATCTGTATGCCAAGGGGTTCAGAACAACTTAAAAATCATGGGGGACTGAAACGGTTGTCAGGTCCGGACCTGGGTGTGAATGATTTAGTAAGGCTGTCTACCAGAATTATTAAACTGAAGATTCCTTCCTGGAAATTAGGTCCTAGGTTCATTGGTCCTGACAAGGTGGTCGCTGTAATTAACCCTGTGACATTTCGTCTTGACATTCCTGTAACTCTTAAAATCAAAAACGTTTTCCACAGGTCATTGCGCAAAAAATATGTAGCTCCTGTGGAGCCGTCACCCTTGCCACTGCCACCGCCAACTGCTCATCATTTACTCCCTCTATAGATACTGCTTCTGGGTTATTAGTCCCTGCCAGTGAAAGATTTGTCTTCCTGTGCTGAATGCTAAAGCTAAGTGGTTGAAGTGGAGTTGTTATAGTTGTTATAGTAGTGATCTGTAGTTTACTGTAGTGCCTGTGTTTATCTCCTGGCCCCTATTCTTATTTAGTTTATTCCACCCTGTCCCTATCCTCCTAATTGTTGGTTTGTGCTTTTGTATGATAGAGGTTTTCTGTAATATCTGTTTTGTCTCTGAATCTTGTTTACTGCACTTTTCTGTCCCATGCCTCATGGGGTGGATGAGGGGACATATTAGGGTTGAACAAGAGTACAGCAAGGTCAGTGACCCTGGCCTCTCTACCTTCAAAAGTATCCCTGGACAGGAATAGATAGGGTCTCCGCTCCAGGGACAGTTTGAGGCACTACTCCCTTACCAATGACTGTCACAATATGACACCACTACAGCTTCAAACGTGACACTACCATAATTTTATAGACAGTCATCTTTGCGATCTTATACATAAATTTGACTTGCAACTATTTAGCATATGATGGTTGTCTCTCCATAGAATACATAACACATGGATATTAATCCTTTTCTGACATGCTGTATTTATTGAAATGTATACATGATTAATTATATTTAAATACATTTAATAAAGATTAATTTTTATTGAATTCATTTGGATAGATTTATGTTGTTGGTATTTTTGTTCTTTAGCATATGATTAGTCAAAGTCATTATCTTCAGGTAAACCTGAATTCACCTGCCCAGGGGGAAAGCTTGACCTAAAGTCACCCATACACATTGATCTAAAGTTCACCAAACCTGCCGATATCAGCAGGATTGGCCAACAAATTAGTGTGTACAGTATGGGGACCTTCGAATCTCCTCTGACAAATCCAACCTGTTGGATTATCAACTACTGATTCTTTTGTCCTTTTCAGTGATAAGCTGCTGCCAGTGAAGTTTGGAGGAAGGCACAGGCTTGTAAAGGATTGAAAAGAAGTCTGGCAGTTGCTCTCCCATAGAGGAACCGGTATAATGGTTCCCATGGATGAGACATCAAGAGAGCTAGCTGGTCGTCAGACAGGTATCTAATTTGTATGGGTGCATTTGTTGGATGTATATGTAATACTCCCAGTGATTCTTACCATCTCACCCGAGACATATGTCATTCTATGTCCCTGCTCCAGGTTTAATGTCGTAACATGGGAAATTGTCCTTTGCTGCTGTTTAGACATGAAGCATTCTCCCAGAGCTGATGTCCCAACCATACTGATAGGGTTACAAATGTCATAATACTTTGCTACTTTCCTGTGTCTGGTCCATATTTCCTGATGGTGACCATAGTCCTTAAATCTTCTATTTTCTGCTGCGTACTGGTAAAGAACCCTCAGTCCATTCCTGGAGTCTTGTGTTTGCTTAGGACTACATGAGTATAGGGTGGTTCCCCACTAGCTCTTTTCTCTGACTCTGTGCATGAGGCCTAATTCCTGGAAATTAACACAGTTCAGGACATCCAGGAACCCTATTTATAAAGAAAATGAGATGATACAAGATGTTCTATAGAATTGTGCAGTTTGTCCACGCTAGCGAACTCCGGTTTTCTCTAGTTCACTTCATTTTTCTCCTGCCCTAAAGGCCATAGAAAACCATCTTGTTGGACCAGTCTCACAAGTAAAGTCTCTAAAACTGGAAGTGACTGGCAAGAATTGAGAATACATTGTGAATAGAAGATGCTGGTAGATGGATGAACTCTGTGATAAATACAGACAAGAGACACATTCTATGAAGCCAGAAGGTTTCTGAGTATAAGATAGCTCCAGGCAGCAGAGGGAGTGGAAAGGTCGCACGCATATGCCACCGAGTCATAATAGTGTATCTTCAGCCTCGATCTATGAAGTGTAGGGTTCATTCACACATGCTGTGACGGTGATATAGTAAGTTGACGTGCTTGCATGTGTGGCAATCATCTGTATCTGCAAATTGTATGAGGTCGAATGACAGCTTGCTAGTTCTCAGCAGCTCATTTGTCGGCTGATCAATTTTCATATACATGACGGGCAATGACCGATTGTTCCTATGAATGCTCGTTCAGTCCATCCTCGGCCTCTGTACAATAGCCTTACCATGTTAGGCAATGGTGTGAATAGGTATGAAAGGATCCGCAGCAAGGAGAGATCATAGAGAAGGACATTGACAACAGACTGAGATTAGTGGGAGAAGAAGGGATTAAGAGCTCACAGCAGATTAACTGAACCATACAGATTAATGCCTCCAGTTATCTTACAACATGGCTAAAAATTGTCTAATTTTTCCATCTGTGGCTGCCTGCAAAACTAGGGCTGCGAGAACACGTAAAGGCTGGAAACCTTCTCCACATATGGATGAAGGTTACAATGGGCTCACTATTGAGAAAGGCACTCACATATGGCAGGAAAGAATAACCCAGTGAAATCACTGTTTAATACATGGACAGAAACATCCACGGAACCTA
Source organism: Ranitomeya variabilis (assembly GCF_051348905.1). Taxonomy (NCBI): domain Eukaryota; kingdom Metazoa; phylum Chordata; class Amphibia; order Anura; family Dendrobatidae; genus Ranitomeya; species Ranitomeya variabilis. Next base: position 728,459 of record NC_135236.1, on the reverse strand, counting down.
CACAAACTAGAAAACGTGGAACCAAAAATCCTAAGAAGAGCAAAAAAGCACCACAGCAGTATAAATATTCAAAATAGCAAAAAAAATATATTTTATTTATAATAAAAATGGACAGACAGGTACATTTGAAAGCATGGGAACACATGTAACAACACAGCACTAAAGTGCCCAAAGAGAGCTGTGGACGGTATCCATATAGTATCTAAAAAGAGTAACGGTAGAAACAAGGATTTATCATGGCGTGACCCCATATACAGCCATGCTTGGCTACCCAGGTGATGATAGTATAAAATGCATAGAGCAATAAAGTGCACACACTACAATAGCAACATACCAGGGTATAATGTCCGTCACCACGCCGTCCACCCCGATCCCCGACGCGCGTTTCGGTTAAGAAACCTTCCTCAGGGGGCATGTCTAACAACTAAAAAGGGCCGTCTTATATAGTGCGAATGTATGCCGCCTAAGCGGAACCGGAAATCAATTGCCATCACCATTCATTAAGAAACACCACCAACGTAAACCGGAAGTAGTGGGGCGTCCCTGCAGCGTTGCCACGGCGACGCTAATATCATAGTAAGAATCAAAACAACAGGGCATCGCTGAAGCGTCGCGAGGTCATCGCTGGGGTGTCGCCATAGTAACGCAAGTATAGGCTCAGTATGAAACATAATCAGAATAGAACGCAGATACCCACATGGCATACCAAAACCGGAAACGCAGAAGCGTTACTCTTTTTAGATACTATATGGATACCGTCCACAGCTCTCTTTGGGCACTTTAGTGCTGTGTTGTTACATGTGTTCCCATGCTTTCAAATGTACCTGTCTGTCCATTTTTATTATAAATAAAATATATATTTTTTCGCTATTTTGGATATTTATACTGCTGTGGTGCTTTTTTGCTCTTCTTAGTATTTATTGCAGTTTATCCTATTATGGTCCATATATATGAGGGGGACCATTAATTAATCTTTGGCTCTAATGTTGGGCCCTGTACTTAGGTCTTCATTCCCTGTACATATAGGATGTCAATGTTCATATATTTACTGTTGTTCCTTTCTGTGTTATGCACAGGTTTGTTTGATGTCATTATGGACTTTCGAGCCAAAGAACAATCCTGGCTCAATCAGATGGATCAGGTCTTTGGGGGCAGTGGGAGTGGTGCGCAGGGGCCAGGTGACCCGGCATGGGATGAGGAACTGGCATCCATGAAGACAATGATTTCCAGACATACCAGGATGTGGTGGAATAGGTCGTTTATGGAAAAATATGTGGAAAATAAAATGATCCCTAGGGGCCTTAGGGTCCGCGTGATTCCATCATACCCAGTTGAAGATGGTGAATTCATTTCCAAATGGGAGGATGCTTGCAATTTATGTTCACTCACTCTCATGCAGTTATTGATCAATCTTAATTCCACTAATATCACTACACTGGATAATCAGATTGACAAGGCACAAGTGGATTTACGGGCCGGTTGCTCGGACGAAAAAATCCAGCAGTGTGAAAAAGAGATCGATAAAACCATGGATTCGCTGGTCAAAAAGATTCAAGAATCCCAAATTATTAAATATAATAGGGATATTAGGGATTACCAAATGAAAAAAGTATATCTATGGAGGAATACAAATAATCAGGGTATCCATAGGACTGCATCCAATGCCTCCATATCATCTACTAGTGAACGCTCTGATATTTCCTCTGTGTCTGAGGGAGCGACGGGGGGACTTGATAGAACTAGGTTTCGTGATCATTCCTTCCATCCCTACAAAAGATCTGCGGCTACATCATCTTTTTCCAGAAATAGGGATAATAAGGTGATCAATTTGAGTGATTATAATCTGTCTGGGGCCGATCTGCGCCTTCTCGGGAGGGGTCTGTCTTTCTCACCTGCATCCAAATTTGATACCTTCACAGCGGTGAAAGATTTAAATACGGTATCTTCGCTAGGTCATTGCTGTTTAAGCGACATTTTTTTAATAATGATTTACATGTATTATTCCCCACAGAGGAGGAACAAGATGCATTGAGGATCTTGGAGGAGTTGGCGATCGAGCATCTTCATGAAGGAGGTAAGGTTCCTCCTTCTATACGTCCTCATTCCAGGAAGTTTCCCCCCCTTTCCACATGTGCCAATATGGATCTATTTGTCCGGGTGGTGACGGAGGAACTCAATAAGATCCCTGGATTTATTCCTCATGATAATTTATCTCGGGAGGAGAGGATTAGGCTTAGAGCTTTACGTGAGCTGCCGGATGTATTGGTCAAGCCAGCAGATAAAGGTGGCAATGTCGTTCTGTGGCCCACAGCTATGTATGAGAGGGAGGCTTTTCATCAATTAAACAATACTACATGTTATAAGAAACTGACATATAACCCCCTCTCTGCATACTGTGCCCAGCTGGATACCATCATTAAGCGGGCCCTACGGAACGACATTGTCACCAAGGAGCTGGCTTCCGCATTCGTGGTATCCAAACCCACTATTGCCACTCTTTATCTCCTCCCCAAGATACACAAGAGTTCCACATCGCCACCCGGCAGGCCGATTGTATCAGGTAGGGGAAACTTCCTGGAGAATGTGAACAGATGGATCGATTTCCACCTCCAACCCTTGGTTTCCAATCTGCCCTCCTTTCTGAAAGATACGGGGGAGTTGTTGCGCAGGGTCGATGGCTTGTGTTTTGGTAGTGATACTCTACTGGTTTCAGCAGATGTTGAGTCCCTCTACACGAATATTAGACATTGTGACGGCATCATGGCCGTGAAATACTATCTTGAAACTTCCACGTTATCTCGTGGTTTGAGGGACCTTCTGCTGGAACTACTAGAGTTCACTCTCACCCACAATTTTTTTGTCTTTAAGGGGTCTTTCTACCTACAGCTCCAGGGGACAGCGATGGGGGCATCTTTTGCGCCTTCGTATGCTTGTCTTTTCCTGGGGCTGTGGGAGACGGACCTATTCCTGTCCGATGAACAGGGGTCGGTGGACCGTGTACCACTTTGGACACGTTACATCGACGATATCTTCTTCATCTGGCAGGGCACACCCATCGACCTTGCGCAATTTATTTCGACACTTAACAGCAATGACCGTAACATCCATTTGACGTTTGTATGGAGTATGGATAGAATAGACTTTTTGGACGTTACCATCTCCAGAGATGCCGCGGATATGGCTCAGACATATCTTTAGGAAGAGCACCGCTACTAACACACTCCTTCACGCTTCGTCGGGACATCCACCCCATATGATTAGATCTGTCCCCACTGGACAATTTTTGAGACTACGTCGCATCTGTTCTACGGATGTTTACTTTGAGAAAAGAGCCTCGGACTTAAGGGAACGGTTCTTGGCAAGGGGGTACAGTGGTAGAGTAATCAAAAAAGCATACCACCGTGCTAAATATTCCTCTCGCCAACAATTGCTATATGGGACTAGATCTAATACTGGACGGCAAGGTGATCAAGTGAGGTTTATTACTACCTTTAACTCCCAATCCAGTAGGGTGAGGTCTGCGCTTGAAAAAGCATGGCCCATCCTTAAAATTGATCCCATAATCAGCAGGTTTATCCCTGATAAACCACTGATTACTTTTCGTCGCTCTAAAAATCTCAGAGACCATCTGACACAGAGTCACTATGTGGGACCTCGTCCATCGACATTTTTGGATATGGGCCATGGTGGGGTGGGTTGCGTCCCCTGCGGTAGATGTATCGCCTGTACTAATGTCGACCGATGTGCTACCTTCACGGACTCCAGTGGCAAGAGAACTTTTGACATTAGACAGCGTATTACGTGTACGACGAGGTACGTAGTATATTATGCGTCTTGCCCTTGTGGCTTAATATATGTCGGATTAACAACTCGCCAGCTGAAGGTCCGTGTTCGGGAGCACGTCCTAGGCATTCAGGTGGCATCTACGCAGGTGGACGCTTCCACCCTCAAGACACTACCTAGGCACTTTAAGTCGTTCCACGCTTGTGATGGATCACTATTGCGGGCACGCGGCATTGATGCCCTCCGGATCAATATCCGGGGTGGCCAATTATCTAGACGGCTGGGTATGATGGAGTCACGCTGGATATGGACACTAAAGACAGTCCATCCATATGGACTGAACGAGAATCTTCCTTTTGCTCCCTTCCTATAGTCCCCCCGCCCCTGCGCACCTATCGTGTGTACAACGCTGCATTATGTTTTTTTATTTAGTTTTAACATATGTGTCTTTTATCTTTAGTATTTGTATGCCTTCTCTGGGTTCGTGACCGGAGATATACTCTTTGCAAGGATGATATCAGCAAACATGCAGGGTTTCACGTTATCTACCGGATCTGCTTTTTTCATCTGGATTCATTGCTGTTATTCTTATTGGAGATTGTTGATACGTTTGGACATTTTTTATACATATATTATATTGTGATACTTTATATATTGTTGTTTCATATTTCTCTCTCCGTATATATACAGCTTTGGTCTGTTGATCCGTTTTGATTATCCGTATCATGTTTGCATTTGTTATCTGTACAGTTATATTTATTTATATTATTTACCCTGATATTTATCTTTATACTCTGGTATACCTGGATTATGTTTGAGATCTGAATAAGTTATGCATTTATATATTTATATGCTGTGTTTCTATTTGTATTCGGTCCTTACTCCATAGGCTATTTTTTCCTTCTAATGTCTTCTTCTCTTTCTGTCCGTCTTGCGGTATCTTTCTTGCCTCCTATGCGGCTTATTTCTCTATATGCGCCATTCTGGTGTTGTGACTCCGCCCCTTGCTGTCAGTTTACTGCTCGGTCACATGGGGCCCCATGTGTTCCGGCATTTGCTGACTGGGTAGCAGCGTACCAACTGTGATGCTTTCTATGGTGACGCTTCTGCGTTTCCGGTTTTGGTATGCCATGTGGGTATCTGCGTTCTATTCTGATTATGTTTCATACTGAGCCTATACTTGCGTTACTATGGCGACACCCCAGCGATGACCTCGCGACGCTTCAGCGATGCCCTGTTGTTTTGATTCTTACTATGATATTAGTGTCGCCGTGGCAACGCTGCAGGGACGCCCCACTACTTCCGGTTTACGTTGGTGGTGTTTCTTAATGAATGGTGAGGAAGGTTTCTTAACCGAAACGCGCGTCGGGGATCGCGGTGGACGGCGTGGTGACGGACATTATACCCTGGTATGTTGCTATTGTAGTGTGTGCACTTTATTGCTCTATGCATTTTATACTATCATCACCTGGGTAGCCAAGCATGGCTGTATATGGGGTCACGCCATGATAAATCCTTGTTTCTACCGTTACTCTTTTTAGATACTATATGGATACCGTCCACAGCTCTCTTTGGGCACTTTAGTGCTGTGTTGTTACATGTGTTCCCATGCTTTCAAATGTACCTGTCTGTCCATTTTTATTATAAATAAAATATATATTTTTTCGCTATTTTGGATATTTATACTGCTGTGGTGCTTTTTTGCTCTTCTTAGTGTTTATTGCAGTTTATCCTATTATGGTCCATATATATGAGGGGGACCATTAATTAATCTTTGGCTCTAATGTTGGGCCCTGTACTTAGGTCTTCATTCCCTGTACATATAGGATGTCAATGTTTATATATTAACCAAAAATCCTGCCTGGTTTCTCCCTCTACCTCCCCCTGTGTCATACAAAGGTGGCCTGGCCCAGTTTAACTTGGCCAATGAAAGCCCGTTGGGCAGAGTTCAACTGTCCCCCCTCCTTTACCTGGTATATTTGCTGCAGTATCTTGTCTCCTTCTCTTCCTCTTTGGGTCCTGGAGGTGCTCGTCTGCACTGTCCGGTTAAGAGTGATGTCTGACCCCTTATCGAAATGCTCGTGCCAGGGTGTTGCAGGAAGGGGAGCACTGGCTGCATGCCCTGATTTCAGGGCTTAGTACTAGTGATGAGCGAGCACTAAAATGCTTGGGTGCTTGTTGCTCAGGTCGAACAATTTGTAATACTCGGGTACAAAACCAGAACAACGAACCCAATGTAAGTCTATGGGAGATCCGAGCATTTTTACCGCAACCCCCCCAGGGGTCCTTTTAAGGTCTAAAAATGTCTTAAAATTATGGAAACACTGCTCAAATGATATGGGAACATCATGGCAAATGTCCCTGGAAGCATTTCTGACTCCTAGGTCACAGCTGTAAGCAATGTTGTCAGAGTTTCACGCCATTTTTACAGGTGCACCCAAAAAACATACAAAACCGAAATCCAAATGGATTTTGCTGATAACTATGTTAAGGAACATCCTTTCATGGGTAATGACTTCTATGTAAGGCAAAATAACTTACCCCAAACAAAAATGTTCCTCCACTACTTGGGCTATGTTCACACGCAGAGCGTTTTTGATGCGTTTTTCAACTTTAACATTGCTTTCAACCAATACAAATGCAATTGAGTCGCCCGCCAGGGCCGTGGGGTTCTCGGTACCGGGTCCGGTACTCAAAGGGGGATGTCACAGTGGCGGCGACCCGGTCCGTGGCCCTGGGCGCCCATGGTAAAGGGAAAGTATTTAAAGGGAATGGTGTAATAAAGTTTGTTCATCATGATGCCACCTGTGGTGTTCGGTCAGTGGGGACCGACGCTGCTAAAAGGGATCCACTGGGGTGATGTTATGGCAGCTAGATGGTATAATTTCCCACACATTAAGTAGGTCTCCAGGGCTCCTGGTTTGTAGATGAGAAGGGTGTGTGGTGCAGTAAAGAATGGAGAACACAGGTGTGCAGTCTCTTTACCTGGTTTACTGAATTCTTCAGGTAGCCACAGTCCAGGGCACCAGATCACAGGTACAGGCAGGGTCTGGCCGGCTTGGAAGCGAATTTCCCTTTACCAGATGAGTTAAAACCCTTCCTACTAGCGCGGTGGTGTTGCAGTCCCTTACTGCCTAAGGCTTCTGGCAAGGTCCTAACAGTCCTCTCTGTCCTCCATAAAGGTGGGACACAAACCCATATGACAGGTGGCTCAAGCCTTTTTGCAGGGTCTCTATCACGACCCGGGCTCTACGCGCCCCTGTGTCTCTTGGGTATTAGGGCGGACAGGTTACATGTAGTTCAGCTGTCCTGCCGGTTTCTGCTGTAAGTCTTGGAGTCCCTCACAACCTCGGTCTTCTGGCTACCGGTATCTGTGCTTCGCAGGGAGATAGCCCAATCGCAGCTGTCCTCCCCAGTTGTCATTCGCCTGTGCTTCGCTGTCCTGCACGCTAACTACAAATCTGTTTGTCTTCCTGTGTTATCTCTGTCCAGGAGCTGCAGCTCTTTCTCTTGGCAGCACGGCTCCTCAGTTCTTTATCTCTCTTTCTGCCAGGAACTGCAGACTCCCACATCTGCTCAGCTATACTCCGTTCTTACCAGCTCTCCCTAAGCTGGTGTTCCTTGACAAGCTCCTCTCTGGCATTCCCTGACAGGAACTAACTCTCTGACTCTCTGACTGACTGACTTTCCCTCCAAACCAGAATGTATATATCTAGGGGAGCCGCCCACAATCTGGATCAGGGATCCCACTTCTGGCCTGGAGTGTGAACATGTTGTGTGCTTTGTGATTACCTGATAAAAGAGATCTTCCTTTGCTTCCAAGCGTGACATCACTCTCCTTGAGGACCAGGACCCTGGGGTGTCACTCATTCACTGGGAAATGTCATTGTAACATTTAACAAGCCTAGCTAGCCATGTTGTGTGTGACACATAAGGAAACACAGCTTGTTTCATTTATGAAGGAGGGACTCTTAAAGTCACAGAGCCTATTTTTAGAGGGGCATCAGGCTGTATTAATCTTCTTAAAGGGCCATTAAACAGTGGGTCCCCTATACTGTTATTGCCTATGCAGTTAGTGGCTGGGCAGCCAAAAATTATGACGCACCCCAATACCCCATTCACAAGACGAACAGGAGAGCCTCCTGAAAAAATGTTGCATTGAATGCAAGGCCTGCCCTGCCCCAAAGTTACATACACCCCAATAACCTTTTCTGCAGACGTACTTGAGGGCCTCATGTCAAAATTGTTCCCATTAGAAGAAAGTGTGTCTCCCATACTGTTTGCTTATGCATTGAATGCAAGGCCTGCCCTACCCCAAAGTTACGTGCACCCCAATAACCGTTTCAGCAGACATACAGTACAGACCAAAAGTTTGGACACACCTTCTCATTTAAAGATTTTTCTGTATTTTCATGACTATAAAAATTGTACATTCACACTGAAGGCATAAAACTATGAATTAACACATGTGGAATTATATACTTATCAAAAAACTGTGAAATAACTGAAATTATGTCTTAGTGCAGCGCCCCAGAGTCCTGGTCGTTGCAGTAATGTCGCTCTGCCACTAAGGGGAGTGATGTTACGTCTGATTGCACTAAAGGAGTTTCTCTGACCAGGTAACACTCACACTACACTTCACACTCCGGCCACCAGGGGGGGGGGGTTCTATCTAGTAGGCCACTCCTCACACTCTGGTGAAACTGGGGGTTGGACAGGAAGACAGGGAGAGAAGTAACTGGGAAGAGCTAGTGAGAGGACCTGTCAGGGATGGGATCCTGGCAGACTCCTAAGAGCAGAACTAACCAGTGAACAACGGGAATACAGTAAAGAGGAATTAGGACCAGAAGGAGTTGTGCTGTTAGACCGAGGCAACATCCTTCTGAATAATGTTTGTCAACATCCTTCTGAGGCGCAAATAGTCGGTGGCCGGAACGCCGAGCAAGTAAGAGACTCTAAGTACTACTGCAAACCATGGCCGGACAGCCAATTATAGGTTGGCTGTCTCACACAAATCACCTCAGCAGACAACGGAGGCAGCTGTGGGAGAGGGGCGACTCTAGGGTCCCGGCAGAACTCCAGGCCTACCCCGTCATACGGGTGCGTCCTACCATATCAACTGGGGGACGGAGAGAACGAACATGAGAGACAGGCAGAATCAGTTGTGAGGACTATCCCGGGAGCTCAGCAGGGAAGAACTACAACACCCAGCGCTAGAAGGTAGACACTGATTCCCACCTGTAAAGGGAACTCCTGATGTGCCTTTGGACCGGCCGGTCTTTGACAGCCCTGTTGACAGCGCTCTGGACTGAGGACTCTAAAACCTTCAGTAAAGAGGTAAAGAGACTGCAACCTGGTGTCCTCGTTATTCACTGCACCGCACCACCACCGCTATCCACATCTATTACTGTACGCCCCTCAGCAGGGTCACGGACCGGGTCTAGCCACCGTGACAACCCCAGAGCAGAGACTCAGAGGCCCGGTACCGGGTACCCCTCAGCCCTGCGGCAGTGGGGGCGCTGCAACTTGGTGTCACGAACAGGATCTACTTAAGCCTGAAGAATCAGGTCATGTGTGCCTTGGAACTGTGATTTATTGTGCTTGGACTGTAACTTATTGCAAAGACTGTGCGTCGACGATTGCCGCCAAGAGTTCCCGCCACGATTCGCCATCGCAGTGTGCGGAGGGAGGAGCCACAGCTTCGTGGGTGGAACCGGCCAAAAGAAGCGCGGGACGAGAAAGCGCGGTAACGTGCCGATCCCGGAAGAGGAACCCCGATCTCCAGCAGGTTAGTGGAGGAAGGGCCAGCCATGTCCGAGTCGGGAGGAGCGGAGGAGGAGGCCGCAACCGGGGACGCAGGGGCACCTCCGGGCCCCGCAGCGGGCGAAGCCGCGGCCCTAATACCATCACCGGTTGCCGCAGAACCCGCTGCCCCCAGCAGTCAGTCGGACACTGCCGCTACCACAAAGGCCATAATGCCCTTCTCTATGCCGTACCTGCCCGGAGCGGCCTGGCTCCCGCGATACTCCGGGGAGTCGCATACATTCACTGACTTTAAGGAAGGGCTCTGCAGCCTGCTCGAGTTCTATCCCCTGACAGAGCCTCAGAAGGTTCATATGATAACCGGCCAACTCTTTGGGGCGGCTCTGAGAGAATTGAAGTCCTGGCCCGCCGAGGATAAGGGAACTGCACTGCAGATTTTCGCAAAGCTTAAAGCCACCTTCGATACTCGCACTGCTACAGAAATTAAACTGACCTTCTATGGATGCAAACAGAGACCGCAGGATAGCTTACGGGACTATGCCCTTAATCTCCAGGAGGCGATGTGGGCCATTAAGCAGAGTGACCCCGGCAGCATGCAGGATGAGGATAAACTCCTGAAGGAGCGGTTCATTGAGGGGCTCCTGTGCAGTCACCAGCGGGGCCAATTGCACTTCTTGGCCATGCAAAATCCAGACTTGACTTTTGCGCAATTCAAAGATAAAGCTATCCAGGCATTGCAGGAGCGACAGCCCAGCCGTGCAGCACCTCCCCGGTGCCCTGCTCTCACATACCACCAGGAGGTGGCGTCGGATGCCCCAGTCGCCGCCGAGACCGATGCCCAGCGCCTAGAGGACGACTCCCCTGCAGGACTTCGCCTCCAGATGCAGGAGCTAACCAAGAGCGTTGCTGCCCTGGCCCGGACGGTGCAGTCCCTACAGGAGGCCCCCAAGGAGAAGATCCAGTTGGCCTCCAGACCAGAGGATGTCCCTTGGATGCGACAGAGGAGGACTCCGCCGACCAGAGGCCGGAACGACGATCGCTTCCACCAGGACGGACGACCCATCTGCCGCCGCTGTCACCAGGTGGGCCACCTTGCAAGGTACTGTCCTTTAAACGAGCAACCCCTGGGGCAAAGGGCCAACCCCCAGGAGTAGGACGGTCAGGCCCGCAGCATTGGACAACCAAGTACATTGGAGGACGACCAGTTCTCCCTGTAGTGGTTGATGGAATCCCCTTGAACGCTTTGCTGGACACCGGTTCTCAGGTGACGACTATACCTTACGTGCTTTATAGACGGTATTGGGAGGACACCGATATTACTCGTGGCCCTGACGATGATTTCACCATAATAGCCAGTAATGGTCAGCCGTTGCCACAAGTGGGGTATAAGGAGGTCACCATCAAGGTGGGGCGGGTGGAATTGAAAGCCCAAGGGATTGTGATTGTTGATATTGACCGTCGAGAATGTAATCCCATGATGACTCTTGGTACTAATGTTATAGAAAATTGTCTTGCAGAAGTTATTGTTTTATTGCAACAGGTGGCAGAAACCGCTGGCCACAGTGAGCAACGTGCCCTGCAGAAGGAAATCAGAGCTCTGATGCAGAGACAGCAGGTAGAGCTGACTGGTGGTGAGATTGGTCGTGTCACTGTGAGTGATTCAAACCCCATCGCGATACCCCCCAGGAGTGAAATGTTAATATGGTGTCGGGCAGCCATAGGCCTCAGGGAAAAGGACTACCAGGCCTTGGTAGAACCCGTATATTCAGACAATAGGCCTACTGTTCTGACAGCCCGGGGGGTGGTCGACGTCCACCAGGGGAGAGTGCCCGTACGTGTCCTCAATTGTGGGGAGGAAGAGGTTCACCTCACCAAGTATGCCACGCTTGCCAAATTGTTCACTGTTAATAATAGTGTGATACAGACACCTGAACCCTTGGTCCCGTCAAACGTGGCGGAGGACAACGGTTCTGCAGAGCACTCGAAAGACTAGTGTCGGGAATTGCATGTGGTCACTGACTCTACCCCATCCCATCAAAAGCAGGGGGCCTACAGGGTGGTACACGAGTACGAGCAGGTATTCAGCAAACACCCCTTAGATTTTGGGCAGGTGAAAGGGATCCAACACCATATCCCCACGGGAGATCACCGACCCATAAAAGAGAGATATCGCCCTGTACCCCCAGCTCATTACCAGTGTGCCAAGGACATGTTGCGGGAAATGAAGGAGGCTGGGGTGGTGAGAGACAGCTGTAGCCCCTGGGCAGCTCCGTTAGTCCTTGTTAAAAAGAAAGATGGTACAATGAGAATGTGTGTTGATTACAGGCAGTTGAATCGCATTACACATAAGGACGCATACCCACTGCCCAGGATAGAGGAGTCTCTGGCTGCCTTAAAATCTGCTAACTACTTCTCTACCTTAGATCTCACCAGTGGGTACTGGCAGGTTCCTGTAGCGGAGGTGGACAAAGAGAAGACGGCCTTCACGACACCAATGGGTCTCTGCGAATTCAATTACATGCCCTTCGGATTGTGCAATGCTCCTGGGACGTTCCAGAGGATGATGGAGTGCTGCCTGTGACACATGAACTTCGAAACCGTGCTGCTGTATTTGGATGATGTCATTGTCTTCTCTAAGACCTACGAAGACCATCTGAAGCACCTGGCCGAGGTGTTTGAAGCCCTGTCCAACTTTGTCTCAAGCGGGGATTCCGTGTCTGGACACAAGCACAGCACCTATCAGTGGGAATAAGTCCATTCTGTGTGCCTAAACTTATCTGCGCAAATACCAGACGCAGACCATGCTGTGCCTTATATGACACTACAGTCATTTACTTTTTTCATCATAGTACGTGACTGATGAAGGTCCAGATATATGACCGAAACGTTTTGGCTACTACGATTAAAATCTCACAAGCATTAAGTTGAGTGCCAGGTTCTTTCTTTTAGTATCACATGGTGTGGGAACCTACCTGGGCACCACCAGTAGTAGTGCACACGGCTTTACCTTTGAAATAAACTGTGCATGACCTAACTTTCGCAACGTTCAAGAGTCCTCACCTCCCATAAAGGGAAGCACTGCTATGTTTAATTGTTTATGATATTTCAAAATTTTGTGTGTTTTCTGTTAACATGTAATGTTGTTCTTGTTTTCCCAGTCCGGGAGTACTGGATTTAACCGGGGGGTAGTGCAGCGCCCCAGAGTCCTGGTCGTTGCAGTAATGTCGCTCTGCCACTAAGGGGAGTGATGTTACGTCTGATTGCACTAAAGGAGTTTCTCTGACCAGGTAACACTCACACTACACTTCACACTCCGGCCACCAGGGGGGGGGGTTCTATCTAGTAGGCCACTCCTCACACTCTGGTAAAACTGGGGGTTGGACAGGAAGACAGGGAGAGAAGTAACTGGGAAGAGCTAGTGAGAGGACCTGTCAGGGATGGGATCCTGGCAGACTCCTAAGAGCAGAACTAACCAGTGAACAACGGGAATACAGTAAAGAGGAATTAGGACCAGAAGGAGTCGTGCTGTTAGACCGAGGCAACATCCTTCTGAGGCGCAAACAGTCGGTGGCCGGAACGCCGAGCAAGTAAGAGACTCTAAGTACTACTGCAAACCACGGCCGGACAGCCAATTATAGGTTGGCTGTCTCACACAAATCACCTAAGCAGACAACGGAGGCAGCTGTGGGAGAGGGGCGACTCTAGGGTCCCGGAAGAACTACAGGCCTACCCCGTCATACGGGTGCGTCCTGCCATATCACCTGGGGGATGGAGAGAACGAACATGAGAGACAGGCAGAATCAGTTGTGAGGACTATCCCGGGAGCTCAGCAGGGAAGAACTACAACACCCAGCGCTAGAAGGTAGACACTGATTCCCACCTGTAAAGGGAACTCCTGATGTGCCTTTGGACCGGCCGGTCTTTGACAGCCCTGTTGACAGCGCTCTGGACTGAGGACTCTAAAACCTTCAGTAAAGAGGTAAAGAGACTGCTACCTGGTGTCCTCGTTATTTACTGCACCGCACCACCACCACTATCCACATCTGTTACTGTACGCCCCTCAGCAGGGTCACGGACCGGGTCTAGCCACCGTGACAACCCCAGAGCAGAGACTCAGAGGCCCGGTACCGGGTACCCCTCGGCCCTGCGGCAGTGGGGGCGCTGCATTATATTCTAGGTTCTTCAAAGTAGCCACCTTTTGCTTTGATGACTGCTTTGCACACTCTTGGCATTCTCTTGATGAGCTTCAAGAGGTAGTCACCGGGAATGGTTTTCACTTCACAGGTGTGCCCTGTCAGGTTTAATAAGTGGGATTTCTTGCCTTATAAATGGGGTTGGGACCATCAGTTGTGTTGTGCAGAAGTCTGGTGGATACACAGCTGATAGTCCTACTGAATAGACTGTTAGAATTTGTATTATGGCAAGAAAAAAGCAGCTAAGTAAAGAAAAACGAGTGACAATCATTACTTTAAGAAATGAAGGTCAGTCAGTCCGAAAAATTGGGAAAACTTTGAATGTGTCTCCAAGTGCAGTGGCAATAACCATCAAGTGCTACAAATAAACTGGCTCACATGAGGACCGCCCCAGGAAAGGAAGACCAAGAGTCACCTCTGCTTCTGAGTGTTATGCTGTAAGAATCAGGCTGCACTCAGATGTCATCCGAGTGCAGTCCAAATGTGAGTGTGACGATTCAAAGAGGGAAAATGGAAAGTGGACCCTCTAGACCGCGACAACGAACCCCTCACGGACGAGCTGACCAGATAGACTGCCCCCTATACAGGGAGAGTTAGGGGCCGGCCCGTGAGGGACTATCGCCATGGAAGCTGAAGGACCAGGACGGGAGAAGACCAAGAAGAGGCGGAGGTAGTAGGACCACAGGATAGGTGAGTACTGCAGAGACACAGGACTGGTGGGTAAACTGCAGCAGTGCAGGGACTGGCGGAGGAACTGAGGGAACCTAGAGGCTAGCAGGATACAGGAAAGACAGGATAAACCCAAAGTCAGAGGGAAAACGAACTTCACAGAGACTAAGAGCGGCCAGGAACACCTGAAGGAACAAATGATAACCAGGCACAGAGGGACGGCAGGAAGCAGTTTAAATACCTAAAGGCAGGGTAGCACTTCCGGGTAACAGACCTCCAGAACCATAGAGAGGACAATAAGGAGGACCGACTTCTGGGTACTAGTCCTCCAGGACCATAGAGGAGATGCCAACAGAAGATCAGAAGTGCACACGCGCAGCACTGAACCTGGTATGCGCACGCGCACGAGAAGCAGAGGTCGGGAGCGAGCGAGGAGGCGGCAGCAGCGGTATGATAGTACCCCCATCTTTACATCCCTCCCTCCTCTTTAGGCCAGAAAGAAACTTGGCTAAAACTCGAGGAGCCTGAATATTCTCCCGAGGCTCCCAGGATCTCTCCTCAGGACTGAAACCCTTACAGTCGACCAAAAACAAAGTTCTACCTGTAATTTTTTTCATGGCCAAAATGTCCTTAACCTCAAAAACATTGTCTGCGGAAACAGGCGAAGGTGAAGAAAGAGTCAAGGTATGAAACCGATTAAAAACTACAGGCTTAAGGAGAGATACATGAAAGGAATTAGGGATACGAAGAGAGGCTGGTAACTTAAGTTTGTAAGAAACGTTGTTAATACGTGCCAAAACCTCAAAAGGAACAATATAACGGGGACCAGGGCCGTATTTGCCACTAGGCACTTGAGGGCACGTGCCTAGGGTGGGGACAAGCGGGGGGGGGCGGCACCTGAGCAAGTTTTTTTTTTTTTCTTTCTTTTTTTTTTTTTTAATACTAGTCCTGTGGGTCCCTTCCTGAAGACAGGGGGCGGCAGAGCGGCAGCCAGAACACGTGGTGCTGGTGCCGACTCTCCCTACTCCCCCTGCTGAGACACAGGGACCTCACTGACCCCCTGCTCACAGCCTCACTGGTGCCGGCCGGAATGTGACTGCTGAGGTGGAGCGGCGGCGCCCTGGGTCCCGACCCTCGGTCCTGTCCTGGACTCACACATTGCTGGCCTGGAGCTGGAGGACTCGCAGACAGTAGAGCAGTACATACACAGTGAGTAGTGTACTGTCTCTGTCTGTAATCATCTCCCTCCTGGCTCCTGCCCGCGCGCTGCCTGCTGCACAGCTGTCTGTGACTCACCTCACGGTCCTCACCCCTTCCCTCACATTCCTCAGCCTCGTTTCTTCCTGTAGTGCCTGAGGCTGGAGGAGCTGTGCCAACACAGAAGCCCTTGAATGTTTGATATCTGTTTGATCTTTCCTCCTGGCAGACGGACCCAGAGAGTGAGTGGTGGGGGTGGGGTATAATACACCCCCACTCACTCTATCTGGGTCCTGGGAGCAAACATTGCCACTGCTGGTGTGCAGAGCTGTATGTGTGTGTGTGTGTGTGTGTGTGTGTGTGTGTGTGTGTGTAGAGCTGTATGTATGTATGTGTGTGTGTGCGGGCAGCGGAGCTGTATGTGTGTGTCTGTGTGTGCGGAGCTCTGTGTGCGGAGCTGTATGTATGTGTGTCTGTGCGGTGCTGTATGTGTGTGTGTGCGGAGCTGTATGTATGTGTGTCTATGCGGTGCTGTATGTATGTGTGTGTGCGGAGCTGTATGTATGTGTCTGTGTGTGCGGAGCTCTGTGTGTGCGGAGCTCTGTGTGTGCGGAGCTGTATGTATGTGTGTCTGTGCGGTGCTGTATGTGTGTGTGTGTGTGCGGAGCTCTGTGTGTGTGCGGAGCTGTATGTATGTATGTGTGTGTCTGTGCGGTGCTGTATGTGTGTGTGTGGAACTATATGTGTGTGGGGCTGTATGTGTGTGTGCGTGGGCAGCGGAGCTGTGTGTGTGCACGGAGCTGTGTGTATGTGTGTGTCTGTGTGGAGCTCTGTGTGCGGAGCTGTATGTGTGTGTCTGCGGTGCTGTATGTGTGTATGTGCGGAGCTGTATGTGTGTGGGGCTGTATCTGTGTGTGCAGGCAGCGGTGCTGTATGTGTGTGTGCGCAGAGCTGTATGTGTGTGTGGGGCTGTGTGTGTGTGTGTGTGTGCGGAGCTGTATGTGTGTGTCTGCGGTGCTGTATGTGTGTGTGTGCGGAGCTGTATGTGTGTGGGGCTGTATGTGTGTGTGCGGGCAGCGGTGCTGTATGTGTGTGTGCGCAGAGCTGTATGTGTGTGTGGGGCTGTGTGTGTGTGTGTGCGGAGCTGTATGTGTGTATGTGTGTGGAGCTGTATGTATGTGTGTGTCTGTGTGGAGCTGTACGTGTGTGCGGAGCTGTCAGTGCCAGTGTGTCGCCCCATCCCGGACCAACTTTTTACTATTGATGCTGCCTATGCAGTGTCAATAGTGAAAAGATATAATGTTAAAAATAATTAAAATATTTAAAAATTGTGCTATTCTCACCTTCCGCCGTCCACCGATGCGCGCGATGCTGCCGCCAGCTTCTGTTCCCAGTGATGCATTGCGAAATTACCCAGATGACTTGGCAATCTCCGCTAAGTCATCTGGGTAACTTCGTAATGCATCACTGGGAACGGAAGCTGGCAGCAGCATCACGCGCATCGGGACAGCTTCGGTGGACGCCGGAGGGTGGGTATATAACTTTTTTATTTTAATTCTTTTTTTAACAGGGATATGGTGCCCATACTGCTATATATTACGTGGGCTGTTATATTCTACGTGGGCTGTGTTATATACTGCGTGGGCTGTGTTATATACTGCCTGGCTGCTATATACTACGTGGGCAGTGATATATACTACGTGGGCTGTGTTATATACTGCCTGGGCTGTTATATACTGCGTGGGCTGTGTTATACACTACGCGGGCTGTGCTATACACTACGCGGGCTGTGTTATACACTACGCGGGCTGTGTTATACACTACGTGGGCTGTGTTATATACTGCGTGGGCTGTGTTATACACTGCCTGGCTGTGTTATATACTACGTGGGCAGTGATATATACTGCATGGGCTGTGCTATATACTGCATGGGCTGTGCTATATACTACATGGGCTGTGTTATATACTGCGTGGGCTGTGCTATATATTATGTGGGCTGTGTTAGATACTGTGTGGGCTGTGCTATACACTACGTGGCTGCTATATACTACGTGGCTCTTATATACTATGTGGCTGTGTTATATACTACTGTATATAATACAGCACTGAGGGGGTATAGAGCTGGAGTAACAGATCTACTCCCTCATTTGCATATGTATGCAAACTGATTTCAGATGAATGGACTGAACATGTAAAAATATTGCTGGAATTACTTTGAAAGAGCTACATGGGCATATACATAGATTTGGACCCCTTACTGATTCCCTATGGGACTTGCGAACATGTGCAGCACTTGCGGTTTTACACTTACAATGAGACAAAAAAACACTGCTAGCAGCGTTTTTTTCCGTTGCTGCAAGTACCGCATTTACCGGATCGCTGCAAAACTGCAAGTGCGGCACATGTCCGCAAGTCCAACAGGGAATGAATGAGACCGAACGCAGTGTTGCTGTAAGTGATGCGTTACGTGGCAGATGCAGAAAAACTGCCGGATCGGCCACGAATGGTAAAAATCGCTGATGTGAAAGTAGCCCAAGTCACTGCCGACAGTGTCTGCATTAGTCATACTCACCAGTGGGAGAGGCAGCACGAAAAGTGCCTAGGGCAGCAGAAACTCTAAATACGGCCCTGACGGGGACCCAGTTTATGTGAAGGGATTTTAAGGCGAATAAATCTAGAAGAAAGCCAGACCTTATCCCCCGGATGGAACACAGGAGAATCGAGATGCCTTTTATCTGCATGCCTCTTCATCCTATGCGGAGCTAGTTCGAGAGCAGACTTGGTCTCCTGCCAAACCCTGGAGAATTCTCTAGACAGAAGATCTGCCGCCGGCACAGTAGAGACAGGAGGAACTGGTAGAGGAAAACCAGAGTGTTGTCCTAAGACGACAAAAAATGGAGATTTGGTAGAAGCTTCGCTGGTGTGGTTATTATAAGAAAACTCGGCCCATGGTAGTAAGTCAGACCAATAATTTTGATGAGCGTTGGAGAAATGCTGGAGATAAGTAACGAGGATCTGATTGGTACGCTCCACTTGGCCGTTGGACTGTGGATGATAGGCCGAAGAAAAAACAAGCGAAATGTTCAATGACTTACAGAGAGATCTCCAGAAACGGGCGGTGAACTGAACTCCCCGGTCAGAAACAATGTGCTGTGGAAGACCATAAATGCGAAAAATATGTTGAACAAAAATCTTCGCCAGTTCAGGAGCCAAAGGCAGACCAGGAAGAGCAATGAAATGTGCCATTTTAGAAAAACAGTCCACAACCACGAGGATGACGGTACAACCACAGGAACGAGGCAGATCAGTTAAGAAATCCATTGCGATATGTTGCCACGGAGCGGTAGGCACTGGAAGAGGAAGAAGAAGCCCGGAAGGAAGCCGCCTGGGTACTTTGTTCTTGGCACAGGAAGGACAAGAGACCACAAAAGCTTGGACATCCTTTAAAAGAGTCAGCCACCAGTAGTAACGAGATATTAGATTAAGAGTTTTCTTGAAACCGACATGTCTCGCTAGCTTGGAAGCATGTCCCCAGAGTAACACACGTCTCCTGTTCCTCTCTGTAAGAATCAAGCTGCACTCAGATGTCATCCGAGTGCAGTCCAAATGTGAGTGTGACGATTCAAAGAGGGAAAACGGAAAGTGGACCCTCTAGACCACGACGACGAACCCCTCACGGACGAGCTGACCAGATAGACCGCCCCCTATACAGGGAGAGATAGGGGCAGGCCCGTGAGGGACTATCTCCACGGAAGCTGGAGGACCAGGACGGGAGAAGACCAAGAAGAGGCGGACGTAGTAGGACCACAGGATAGGTGAGTACTGCAGAGACACAGGACTGGTGGGTAAACTGCAGCAGTGCAGGGACTGGCGGAGGAACTGAGGGAGCGCAGAGGCTAGCAGGATACAGGAAAGACAGGATAAACCCAAAGTCAGAGGGAAAACGAACTTCACAGAGACTAAGAGCGGCCAGGAACACCTGAAGGAACAAATGATAACCAGGCACAGAGGGACGGCAGGAAGCAGTTTAAATACCTAAAGTCAGGGTAGCACTTCCGGGTAACAGACCTCCAGAACCATAGAGAGGACAATAAGGAGGACCGACTTCCGGGTACTAGTCCTCCAGGACCATAGAGGAGACGCCGACAGAAGACCAGAAGTGCACATGCAGCGCCCCAGAGTCCTGGTCGTTGCAGTACTGACGCTCCGCCGCTAAGGGGAGTGATGGTACGTCTGATGGCACTTAAGGAGTTCACCTGACCAGGTATCACAGTCACACTTTACACTTCACATTCTGGCCACCAGGGGGAGCAAAGGGTTCTATGCATTAGGCCACTCCTCACAATCTGGTAAAACTGGGGGCTGGATAGGAAGTTAGTCAGAAGCTGACTGGGTTGGAACCAGGCAACACCCTGTGGCAGAGGGTGTTGCGGGGGAAGATTCAGGGGGGTCTCTGTCAGGGGTGGGATACTGACAGTGGTCTAGCGGACAGAACAGAACGTTATGGAGCCCCGCCTGCACCCGTTGCGGTGGACGCTAGAAGGTAGGCACTGATTTCCACCTGCAAAGGGAACTCTGGATGTGCCTTCGGACCGGCCGGTCTCAGCCAGCCCTGTTAGCAGTACTCTGGATTGAGTATCCTGAAGCCTTCAGTAAAGAGGTAAAGAGACTGCGACCCTGTGTCCTCGTTATTCATCGCGATCTGCACCACGCACCATCATCACACCTTTCATTGGACGCCCCTTAGCAGGGTCACGGACCGGGTCTAGCCACCGTGACAACCCCAGAACTGAGACAGAGAGGCCCGGTACCGAGTACCCCGCGGCCCTGCGTCTGGGGGCGCTCCACACACACGCAGCACTGAACCTCGTATGCGCGCGCGCACGAGAAGCAGAGGCCGGGAGCGAGCGAGGAGGCGGCAGCAGCGGTATGATACTGAGGATAAGTTTATCTGAGTCACCAGCCTCAGAAATCGCAGGTTAACAGCAGCTCAGATTAGAGACCAGGTCAATGCCACACAGAGTTCTAGCAGCAGACACATCTCTACAACAACTGTTAAGAGGACACTTTGTGCAGCAGGCCTTCATGGTAAAATAGCTGCTAGGAAACCACTGCTAAGGACAGGCAACAAGCAGAAGACACTTGTTTGGTGCTAAAGAAATCTGTGCTTTGGTCTGATGAGTCCAAATTTGAGATCTTTGGTTCCAACCACCGTGTCTTTGTGTGACGCAGAAAAGGTGAACGGATGGACTCTACATGCCTGGTTCCCACCGTGAAGCATGGAGGAGGAGATGTGATGGTGTGGGGGGGCTTTTCTGGTGACGCTGTTGGGGATTTATTCAAAATTGAAGGCATACTGAACCAGCATGGCTACCACAGCATCTTGCAGCGGCATGCTTTTCCATCTGGTTTGCATTTAGTTGGACCATCATTTATTTTTCAACAGGACAATGACTCCAAACACACCTCCAGGCTGTGTAAGGGCTATTTGACCAAGAAGGAGAGTGATGGGGTGCTACGCCAGATGACCTGGCCTCCACAGTCACCAGACCTGAACCCAATCGAGATGGTTTGAGGTGAGCTGGACCGCAGAGTGAAGACAAAAGGGCCAACAAGTGCTAAGCATCTCTGGGAACTCCTTCAAGATTGTTGGAAGACCATTCCTGGTGACTACCTCTTGAAGCTCATCAAGAGAATGCCAAGAGTGTGCAAAGCTGTCATCAAAGCAAAAGGTGGCTACTTTGAAGAACCTAGAATATAAGACATATTTTCAGTTGTTTCACACTTTTTTATTAAGTATATAATTCCACATGTGTTAATTCATAGTTTTGATGCCTTCAGTGTGAATGTACAAATTTCATAGTCATGAAAATACAGAAAATATCTTTAAATGAGAAGGTGTGTCCAAACTTTTGGTCTGTACTGTACTTGAAGGCCTCATGTCAAAATTTTTCCCATTAGAAGAGAGTGCGTCTCCCATACTGTTTGCTTATGCATTAAATGCAAGGCCTGGCCTGTCCAAAAGTTACATGCACCCCAATACGCCTTTCAGCAGATGTACTTTACGGCCTCATGGCAAAATTGTTCCCATTAGAAGAAAGTGTGTCTCCCATACTGTGTTCTTATGCATTGAATACAAGGTCTGCCCTGCACCAATGTTACATGCACTCCAATAACCCTTTGAAACCACGTACTGGATGGCCACATGAAACAAAAGTTCCTTATTGCCATAAATTTTGTCCATGAAGTGAATGCAAGGCTTGGCCGTAATTTGCATGCACCACAATCCCCCTTGGAAAAAACGTGGAGGAGGGCCTCATAAAAAAAATGTGTCACATTAAAAAGGAGCGCTTCACCTATACACTAGTATCATAGTAACATAGTAACATAGTAACATAGTAACATAGTAACATAGTTAGTAAGGCCGAAAAAAGACATTTGTCCATCCAGTTCAGCCTATATTCCATCATAATAAATCCCCAGATCTACATCCTTCTACAGAACCTAATAATTGTATGATACAATATTGTTCTGCTCCAGGAAGACATCCAGGCCTCTCTTGAACCCCTCGACTGAGTTCGCCATCACCACCTCCTCAGGCAAGCAATTCCAGATTCTCACTGCCCTAACAGTAAAGAATCCTCTTCTATGTTGGTGGAAAAACCTTCTCTCCTCCAGACGCAAAGAATGCCCCCTTGTGCCCGTCACCTTCCTTGGTATAAACAGATCCTCAGCGAGATATTTGTATTGTCCCCTTATATACTTATACATGGTTATTAGATCGCCCCTCAGTCGTCTTTTTTCTAGACTAAATAATCCTAATTTTGCTAATCTATCTGGGTATTGTAGTGCTCCCATCCCCCTTATTAATTTTGTTGCCCTCCTTTGTACTCTCTCTAGTTCCATTATATCCTTCCTGAGCACCGGTGCCCAAAACTGGACACAGTACTCCATGTGCGGTCTAACTAGGGATTTGTACAGAGGCAGTATAATGCTCTCATCATGTGTATCCAGACCTCTTTTAATGCACCCCATGATCCTGTTTGCCTTGGCAGCTGCTGCCTGGCACTGGCTGCTCCAGGTAAGTTTATCATTAACTAGGATCCCCAAGTCCTTCTCCCTGTCAGATTTACCCAGTGGTTTCCCGTTCAGTGTGTAATGGTGATATTGATTCCTTCTTCCCATGTGTATAACCTTACATTTATCATTGTTAAACCTCATCTGCCACCTTTCAGCCCAAGTTTCCAACTTATCCAGATCCATCTGTAGCAGAATACTATCTTCTCTTGTATTAACTGCTTTACATAGTTTTGTATCATCTGCAAATATCAATATTTTACTGTGTAAACCTTCTACCAGATCATTAATGAATATGTTGAAGAGAACAGGTCCCAATACCGACCCCTGCGGTACCCCACTGGTCACAGCGACCCAGTTAGAGACTATACCATTTACAACCACCCTCTTAGTATGGGCTAAGAAACTTTCTTCCCCGGGGGGTACACCTTTTTTTTTTTTTTTTAAATTATTTATGGTCATCATAAACACCCTTTCCAAAAAATACATTGAGTATTGCATCACGGAATCCGTTCACCCTCGTGTTCTAGTGGTGGTGCCTGAAGAGACATGAAGGATGTCCTCATATGTCTCTATTCCAAATTTAAAGGAGCGCGTCTCCTACATTTTGAATGCCCATATACTAAGTGGGGGTACAACATTTTTATTTTTGGTAAGAATTTACTGGCATCATAACAACACCCTTGCCCAATAATTGAGTGACTGTTGCATCACGGAATACCTTCACCCTGGTGTTCTAGTGGTTGTGGATGATGAGGATGAGGATAAGGAGGAGGATAACGCCAAATAGACCAAATCTGGAAGCGTATACCCATGTGTGGTTGTGAAGAGGTACATGAGAATGCACCTCCCCAAAAAGACAATGTATTTGAGGTTATGTTTCGCTGTTTTCATTTGGTGGTGTACAGTAGTCTTGCCCAATCCAGCCCTTGTTCATTTTTATATGAGTCAGCCTGCCAGCATTTTCAGTTGACAGGCGGATGCGCTTATCTGTTATAATTCCACCAGCGGCACTAAAAATCCGTTCTGACAGAACGCGAGCAGCAGGTCAGGCCAGGACATCCAAGGCGAAGAGAGCCAGTCCATGCCACATGTCCAGCTTGGATACCCAATAATTAAAAGGCACAGAGGAATCACAAAGGCCATTTGCACGATCAGCAAGGTACTCCCTCAGCATTTTCCCAAACATTGCACTTCTTGTGACACCACCCCTTGCCTCTGTGCCAGCACGATGGGAGGGTCTGAGAAAACTGTCCCAGAATTTTGCCATTGTTCCCCTACCTGTGCTGAATTATATTTCTGTCTCTCTCCCCTGTACTCCTTGGTTGTCCAACAAACTGGGATTTTTTTTTAGTAATTTTGCTACAAGGGCCCTCTGGTACTGCACCATTTTAGTACACCTGTCTGCCTCTGGAAGAACAGATTGAAAGTTCTCCTTGTATTGTGGGTCTAGAAATGTCACCAACCAGTAATGAGTGTCACCAAAATTTTTTAATAATGTGAGGGTCATGGGAAATGCAGCGCAACATAAAGTCAGCCATGCGTGCCAGACTGCTAACAGGCAAGACTTCCATGTCCTCACCGACCATGCTGTCCTCCTCCTCCTCCTCCCTGTCCTCAGGTCATCCACGCTGAAAAGATTGTATGACAGCTGTGCTCGTAGTACCGTCTATAGAACATTAAAGTAGCTCTTGTTCTTCCTCCTCCTCCCCTTCCTCCTGGGACGACATGAGGCTGGGCTGTGTGCAGGGCTGCCACTAGAAATTTCGGGGCCCCATACTGGCAAAATTTTCGGGGCCCCCTTGAGACTCCGCCCAGGCTCCACCCCAGCCCCGCCTCCACGCTCCACCCCTCAAACTGTCCACAGTCCCACCGCTCTCTCTTGGAAAATCTCCACTTCTCACCTTTCACACACTGACAGTTCCCATCACCAGATCACACATATAGCCAGCAGCTTTTGTTTTGGCCAAAAGATTTTTTAAGCCACCAAAATGACAAGGTAGACACTTTTGGCCAGGCCCTACTCTACTGTAACCTATTAAATATTTGTTAAAATATGCAATACAATATAGGTATATTTTTATTTATTTTTCAATTTTTTAAATGACCTATAATACCACATACAAGGAACAAATACCACAACACCATGACCAGATGACATATTACCACCACAGTGATTGAATAATATCAAATACAAGGAACAAATACCGCTACATCATGACCAGACCACATATTACCACCACATAGTGACTGAATACTACAATACTGATCAATAATAAAAAAACCACAATACTATCACCATCAGTGCCATTATACACAGGAGATCTGTACTTAGTATGCAGTGTCTGTGTACAGGTAATACAGTGATCACCAGTGACATTATATACAGGAGCTCTGTATATAGTGTATAGGTAATACAGTGATCACTGGTGACATTATACACAGGACCGGTGTATATAGTATACAGTGTATAGTGTCAGTGTATAGGTAACACACTCACTCACCAGTGACGTCTCTAGGTGAAGTCCTTCATCTTTCATCCAGCACAGACCGCCATCACTTCATCCAGCCAGGACTCGTCTCTGCAGGAAATAACACAGTTATCTCGAGTTCCACTTGCAGAACACATTACTTAATTTTCCCAACTTCTACATTACACCACATGAAGAAAAAAAGGCGATATAGTGTCACTCTGCACAGTAACAGGACCCCCCCCCCATTTAAAACAGTATACTCAAAAAATAAAATAAATACATCACTGCAGTAATAATATCCCTTAATTAGCCCCTATGGTAATAATATTCCCCATCCTGGCCCCGTTTATCTCATTCCTAGCTCCAGCCATATGTTCTCCCATCCTGCCCTAATGAGTATCCATTCTGCCCCATATGATCTCCCCATCCTGCCCCATCTGTCTCCATCGTATCCATCCTGCCCCATGATCCTGCACGATCTCTCCAACCCTGCCCCGTCTCCAATCATGCCCCCTGTGTCTCCATTCTGCCCCATCTGTTTCCAATCCTGCCCCATCTGTCTCCAGTCATGCCCCAGTGTCTCCAGTCATGCCGTCATGTCTGTCATCCTGCCCCGTGTCTCCAATCATGCCCTGTATCTCCATTCTGCCCCTGTGTCCAGCATTCTGCACCAGTGTCCAGCAATCTGCCCGTGTCCAGCTTTCTGCCCGTGTCCAGCTTTCTGCCCGTGTCCAGCTTTCTGCCCGTGTCCAGCTTTCTGCCCCTGTGTCCAGCTTTCTGCCCGTGTCCAGCTTTCTGCCCGTGTCCAGCTTTCTGCCCCTGTGTCCAGCTTTCTGCTCCTGTGTCCAGCTTTCTGCCCGTGTCCAGCTTTCTGCCCCTGTGTCCAGCTTTCTGCTCCCGTGTCCAGCTTTCTGCCTGTGTCCAGCTTTCTGCCCCTGTGTCCAGCTTTCTGCTCGTGTCCAGCTTTCTGCCCGTGTCCAGCTTTCTGCCCCTGTGTCCAGCTTTCTGCCCGTGTCCAGCTTTCTGCCCGTGTCCAGCTTTCTGCCCGTGTCCAGCTTTCTGCCCCTGTGTCCAGCTTTCTGCTCCTGTGTCCAGCTTTCTGCCCGTGTCCAGCTTTCTGCCCCTGTGTCCAGCTTTCTGCTCCCGTGTCCAGCTTTCTGCCCGTGTCCAGCTTTCTGCCCCTGTGTCCAGCTTTCTGCTCCTGTGTCCAGCTTTCTGCCCGTGTCCAGCTTTCTGCCCGTGTCCAGCTTTCTGCCCCTGTGTCCAGCTTTCTGCTCCTGTGTCCAGCTTTCTGCCCGTGTCCAGCTTTCTGCCCCTGTGTCCAGCTTTCTGCCCGTGTCCAGCTTTCTGCCCCTGTGTCCAGCTTTCTGCTCGTGTCCAGCTTTCTGCCCGTGTCCAGCTTTCTGCCCCTGTGTCCAGCTTTCTGCCCGTGTCCAGCTTTCTGCCCCTGTGTCCAGCTTTGTGCCCCTGTGTCCAGCTTTGTGCCCCTGTGTCCAGCTTTGTGCCCATGTCCTGCCCGTGCAGGCAGCAAACAAACCTCCCCACCGGGCCCCGGGCCCTGTTTGAATCCGTGCAGGTGCGTGCAGCCAGCAAACAAAGCCCCCCACCCCTGGGCCCTGTTGAAATCCGTGCAGGCAGCAAACAAACCCCCCCACCGGGCCCTGTTTGAATCCGTGCAGGTGTGTGCAGCCAGTAAACAAAGCCCCCCAGCCCTGAGCCCTGTTGAAATCCGTGCAGGCAGCAAACAAACCCCCCCACCGGGCTCCGGGCCCTGTTTGAATCCGTGCAGGTGCCGAGGTGCGTGCAGCCAGCAAACAAAGCCCCCCACCCCCGGGCCCTGTTTGAATCCGGACAGACCGGCACTTACCCTGCTGGCCCGCCGCCTCCACCTGCTCCTCTGGTCTGCAGAGCTGCTGCAGCAGCCTGCACGTCCTGCCAGTGTCCCCACTCCCCCGTCGCCTCGTCCGGTGGTCCCCCGCTGCTGACTTTGTCTGCTCCTCCCGGTCCTCTGCCGTCTGCTGCTCCTCCCGGTCCTCCACCGTCCGGAGCCACCCACGTGGCACACCGCACGCTACTCTGCTTCGGAAAGAGGAAGTGGAGCAGGGCAGCGTGTGACGTCAGTGGCCCATGATGCACCGGGCCTTAAAGCTACAGCACTCATTTAGGCTGCTGCGCTGCGCCGCTGCAAACAGGGTAGCGGTAACGCCGGCGCTCCTCATCACCGGGCCCCATACAGGTGTAATGCCTGTCATGCCCTGATGGCGGCCCTGGCTGTGTGTAATCACCCTGTTTGGTTCCTTGCTCCATGTCGTTGTGCTCTGCCTGCAATGCATCCTCTTTAATTGTGAGCAGGGAGGATTTCATAATGCAGAGAAGTGGGATGGTGACGCTAATTATGACGTCATCGCTGCTCACCATCTTGGTGCAGTCCTCAAAGTTTTGGAAAATGGTACATATGTCTGACATTCATGTCCACTCCTGAGGTCTTATGTGTGGTGCCTAAACTGAATAACGGCGGCCTTGTTGATGCTGGTAGTCAACAACTGCCCTCTTCTGCTCACAAATCCTTTCCAACATATGCAGTGTAGCGTTCCAATGAGTGGGGACATCACACACCAGTCAGTGAGCCAGAAGCTGTAAACGCTAATGAAGCTGTAGCTGACTTTCTAAAATGGGTAGACAGATGGCGTACTTTCACTAGCAGATCTGGCAGCTCTGGGTAGCTTTTCAGAAATCGTTGAACCACAAGGTTAAGCACATGGACCAGGCAAGGTACGTGTGTGAGCACCCCTTGCCTCAGAGCCACCACCAGGTTCCGGCCATTGTCACACACGACCATGCCTGGCTGTAGGTTCAGCGGTGTCATCCAAATATCTGACTGCTCTTTCAGCGCTGTCCACAACTCTTCTGCATTGTGCGGTTTGTTACCTATGCAGATTAGCTTCAGCTCAGCCTGTTGCCGCTTGGCTGAGGAAGTGCTGCAGTGCTTCCAGCTTCTGACTGATGTGTTGTTTTCAGAGATGGAGGATGAAGAGGAGGAGGTGCAGGAGCTGTAGACTGTGGGGGCAACCCTGATTGACGTAGGGCCAGCAATCCTCAGCGTGGGGAGTGTCATGATTCTCAATGGCGAGAGAACATAGCCCAGCATATATGAGAACTAGCTCTTGGAAGATGGAAACTATACTGACCATGAACTAAACCTGCCGCACAACTAGAAGTGGCCGGGTAGCATGCCTACGTTTTTTTATCCCTAGATGCCCAGCGCCAGCCGGAGAACTACCTAATCCTAGCAGAGGAAAAGACAGTCCTGGCTCACCTCTAGAGAAATTTTCCCAAAAGGCAGACAGAGGCCCCCACATATATTGGCGGTGATTTTAGATGAAATGACAAACGTAGTATGAAAATAGGTTTAGCAAAAATCGAGGTCCGCTTACTAGATAGAAAGAAGACAGAAAGGGCACTTTCATGGTCAGCAGAAAACCCTATCAAAACACCATCCAGAAATTACTTTAAGACTCTAGCATTAACTCATAACACCAGAGTGGCAATTTCCGCTCACAAGAGCTTTCCAGACACAGTAACGAAACAGCAGCTGTGAACAGGAACAAAATGCAAAAACACACAAGGACAAAAGTCCAACTTAGCTGGGAGTTGTCTAGTAGCAGGAACATGCACAGAAAGGCTTCTGATTACATTGTTGACCGGCATGAAACTGACAGAGGAGCAAGGTTATATAGCGACTCCCACATCCTGATAGGAGCAGGTGAACAGAGGGGATGATGCACACAAGTACAATTCCACAAGTGGCCACCGGGGGAGCCCAGAATCCAATTTCACAACAGTACCCCCCCCTCAAGGAGGGGGCACCGAACCCTCACCAGAACCACCAGGGCGATCAGGATGAGCCCTATGAAAGGCACGGACAAGATCGGAGGCATGAACATCAGAGGCAGTGACCCAAGAATTATCCTCCTGACCGTATCCCTTCCATTTGACCAGATACTGGAGTTTCCGTCTGGAAACACGAGAGTCCAAGATCTTTTCCACAACGTACTCCAACTCACCCTCAACCAACACCGGAGCAGGAGGCTCAACGGAAGGCACAGCCGGTACCTCATACCTGCGCAACAATGACCGATGAAAAACATTATGAATCGAAAAGGATGCAGGGAGGTCCAAACGGAAGGACACAGGGTTAAGAATCTCCAATATCTTGTACGGGCCGATGAACCGAGGCTTAAACTTAGGAGAAGAAACCCTCATAGGGACAAAACGAGAAGACAACCACACCAAGTCCCCAACACAAAGCCGAGGACCAACACGACGACGGCGGTTGGCAAAAAGCTGAGTCTTCTCCTGGGACAACTTCAAATTGTCCACCACCTGCCCCCAAATCTGATGCAACCTCTCCACCACAGCATCCACTCCAGGACAATC
Organism: Ranitomeya variabilis; assembly: GCF_051348905.1. Lineage (NCBI taxonomy): Eukaryota > Metazoa > Chordata > Amphibia > Anura > Dendrobatidae > Ranitomeya > Ranitomeya variabilis. The sequence goes on along the minus strand of NC_135236.1, from coordinate 698,866 downwards.
CGAAGATTCCACTTGACCGGAGGAAAATCGAAGATGAAACCCCGAATTACAGAAAAACGGGGACACCAAGGTGGCAGAGCTGGCCCGATTATTGAGGGCGAACTCCGCCAAAGGCAAAAAAGCAACCCAATCATCCTGATCCGCAGACACAAAACACCTCAAATATGTCTCCAAGGTCTGATTAGTCCGCTCGGTCTGGCCATTAGTCTGAGGATGGAAAGCAGACGAAAAAGACAAATCTATGCCCATCCTAGCACAGAATGCCCGCCAAAATCTAGACACGAATTGGGTCCCTCTGTCAGAAATGATATTCTCCGGAATACCATGCAAACGAACAACATTTTGAAAAAACAGAGGAACCAACTCGGAAGAAGAAGGCAACTTAGGCAAGGGAACCAGATGGACCATCTTAGAGAAACGGTCACACACCACCCAGATGACAGACATCTTATGAGAAACAGGCAGATCCGAAATAAAATCCATCGAGATGTGCGTCCAAGGCCTCTTCGGGATAGGCAAGGGTAACAACAATCCACTAGCCCGAGAACAACAAGGCTTGGCCCGAGCACAAACGTCACAAGACTGCACAAAGCCTCGCACATCTCGTGACAGGGAAGGCCACCAGAAGGACCTTGCCACCAAATCCCTGGTACCAAAGATTCCAGGATGACCTGCCAACGCAGAAGAATGAACCTCAGAGATGACTCTACTGGTCCAATCATCAGGAACAAACAGTCTACCAGGTGGGCAACGATCAGGTCTATCCGCCTGAAACTCCTGCAAGGCCCGCCACAGGTCTGGAGAAACGGCAGACAATATCACTCCATCTTTAAGGATACCTGTGGGCTCAGAATTACCAGGGGAGTCAGGCTCAAAACTCCTAGAAAGGGCATCCGCCTTAACATTCTTAGAACCCGGTAGGTAAGACACCACAAAATTAAACCGAGAGAAAAACAACGACCAGCGCGCCTGTCTAGGATTCAGGCGCCTGGCAGACTCAAGGTAAATTAAATTTTTGTGGTCAGTCAATACCACCACCTGATGTCTGGCCCCCTCAAGCCAGTGACGCCACTCCTCAAAAGCCCACTTCATGGCCAAAAGCTCCCGATTCCCAATATCATAATTCCGCTCGGCGGGCGAAAATTTACGGGAAAAAAAAGCACAAGGTCTCATCACGGAGCAGTCGGAACTTCTCTGCGACAACACCGCCCCAGCTCCGATTTCAGAAGCGTCGACCTCAACCTGAAAAGGAAGAGCAACATCAGGCTGACGCAACACTGGGGCGGAAGAAAAGCGGCGCTTGAGCTCCCGAAAGGCCTCCACAGCATCAGGGGACCAATCAGCAACATCAGCACCCTTCTTAGTCAAATCAGTCAATGGTTTTACAACATCAGAAAAACCAGCAATAAATCGACGATAAAAGTTAGCAAAGCCCAAAAATTTCTGAAGACTCTTAAGAGAAGAGGGTTGCGTCCAATCACCAATAGCCTGAACCTTGACAGGATCCATCTCGATGGAAGAGGGGGAAAAAATGTATCCCAAGAAGGAAATCTTTTGAACCCCAAAAACACACTTAGAACCCTTCACACACAAGGAATTAGACCGCAAAACCTGAAAAACCCTCCTGACCTGCTGGACATGAGAGTCCCAGTCATCCGAAAAAATCAGAATATCATCCAGATACACAATCATAAATTTGTCCAAATAATCGCGGAAAATGTCATGCATAAAGGACTGGAAGACTGAAGGGGCATTTGAAAGACCAAAAGGCATCACCAAATACTCAAAATGGCCCTCGGGCGTATTAAATGCGGTTTTCCACTCATCCCCCTGCTTGATTCGCACCAAATTATACGCCCCACGGAGATCAATCTTAGAGAACCACTTGGCCCCCTTTATACGAGCAAACAAATCAGTAAGCAGTGGTAACGGATATTGATATTTAACCGTGATTTTATTCAAAAGTCGATAATCAATACACGGCCTCAAAGAGCCGTCTTTCTTAGACACAAAGAAAAAACCGGCTCCTAAGGGAGATGACGAAGGACGAATATGTCCCTTTTCCAAGGACTCCTTTATATATTCTCGCATAGCCGCGTGTTCAGGCACAGACAGATTAAATAAACGACCCTTAGGGTATTTACTACCCGGGATCAAGTCTATGGCACAATCGCACTCCCGGTGCGGAGGTAGTGAACCAACCTTGGGTTCTTCAAAAACGTCACGAAAGTCAGACAAGAATTCAGGAATCTCAGAGGGAATAGATGATGAAATGGAAACCAAAGGTACGTCCCCATGAGTTCCTTTACATCCCCAGCTTAACACAGACATAGCTCTCCAGTCGAGGACTGGGTTATGAGATTGCAGCCATGGCAATCCCAGCACCAAAACATCATGTAGATTATACAGCACCAGAAAGCGAATAACCTCCTGGTGATCCGGATTAACACGCATAGTCACTTGTGTCCAGTATTGTGGTTTATTACTAGCCAATGGGGTGGAGTCAATCCCTTTCAGAGGTATCGGAGCCTCCAATGGCTCCAAATCATACCCACAGCGTTTGGCAAAGGACCAATCCATAAGACTCAAAGCAGCGCCAGAGTCGACATAGGCGTCCGCGGTAATAGATGACAAAGAACAAATCAGGGTCACAGATAGAATAAACTTAGACTGTAAAGTGCTAATTGAAACAGACTTGTCAGGCTTCTTAGTACGCTTAAAGCATGCTGATATAACATGAGTTGAATCACCACAATAGAAGCACAACCCATTTTTTCGTCTAAAATTCTGCCGCTCGCTTCTGGACAGAATTCTATCACATTGCATATTTTCTGGCGTTTTCTCAGTAGACACCGCCAAATGGTGCACAGGTTTGCGCTCCCGCAGACGCCTATCGATCTGAATAGCCATCGTCATGGACTCATTCAGACTCGCAGGCACAGGGAACCCCACCATAACATCCTTAATGGCATCAGAGAGACCTTCTCTGAAAATCGCCGCCAGGGCGCACTCATTCCACTGAGTAAGCACAGACCATTTGCGGAATTTTTGGCAGTATATTTCAGCTTCATCTTGCCCCTGAGACAAGGACATCAAGGCCTTTTCCGCCTGAAGCTCTAAATGAGGTTCCTCATAAAGCAACCCCAAGGCCAGAAAAAACGCATCCACATTGAGCAACGCAGGATCCCCTGGTGCCAATGCAAAAGCCCAGTCTTGAGGGTCGCCCCGGAGCAAGGAAATTACAATCCTGACCTGCTGTGCAGGGTCTCCGGCAGAGCGAGACTTCAGGGACAAAAACAATTTGCAATTATTTTTAAAATTTTGAAAGTGAGATCTATTCCCCGAGAAGAATTCAGGCAAAGGAATTCTAGGCTCAGACATAGGTGCATGAACAACGAAATCTTGCAAATTTTGTACCTTTGTGGCGAGATTATTCAAACCTGTAGCTACACTCTGAAGATCCATTTGAAACAGGTGAACACAGAGCCATTCAAGGATAAGAAGGAGAGAAAGAGAGGAAGGCTGCAGTATAGGCAGACTAGCAAGTGATTCAATTAAGAGCACACTCAGAACTAGAGGAAAAAAAAAAAAAAAAAAAAAAATTGTAGCAGACTTCTTTTTTCTCTCCTTTCTCAGCCAGTAATTTAACCCTTTTTTTTGGGCCGGTCAAACTGTCATGATTCTCAATGGCGAGAGAACATAGCCCAGCATATATGAGAACTAGCTCTTGGAAGATGGAAACTATACTGACCATGAACTAAACCTGCCGCACAACTAGAAGTGGCCGGGTAGCATGCCTACGTTTTTTTATCCCTAGATGCCCAGCGCCAGCCGGAGAACTACCTAATCCTAGCAGAGGAAAAGACAGTCCTGGCTCACCTCTAGAGAAATTTTCCCAAAAGGCAGACAGAGGCCCCCACATATATTGGCGGTGATTTTAGATGAAATGACAAACGTAGTATGAAAATAGGTTTAGCAAAAATCGAGGTCCGCTTACTAGATAGAAAGAAGACAGAAAGGGCACTTTCATGGTCAGCAGAAAACCCTATCAAAACACCATCCAGAAATTACTTTAAGACTCTAGCATTAACTCATAACACCAGAGTGGCAATTTCCGCTCACAAGAGCTTTCCAGACACAGTAACGAAACAGCAGCTGTGAACAGGAACAAAATGCAAAAACACACAAGGACAAAAGTCCAACTTAGCTGGGAGTTGTCTAGTAGCAGGAACATGCACAGAAAGGCTTCTGATTACATTGTTGACCGGCATGAAACTGACAGAGGAGCAAGGTTATATAGCGACTCCCACATCCTGATAGGAGCAGGTGAACAGAGGGGATGATGCACACAAGTACAATTCCACAAGTGGCCACCGGGGGAGCCCAGAATCCAATTTCACAACAGGGGAGGATGTGTTCCATCCCAAGGTCAGACTGGGTCCCAGCTTCCACTATATTAACCCAGTGTGCCATCAGTGAGATGTACCGTCCCTGGCCACAAGCACTTGTCCACGTGTCCGTGGTTAGGTGGACTTTCCCTGAAACAGCATTGTTGAGGGCATGGGTAATGTTGTGGGACACATGCTGGTGTAATGCTGGTATGGCACACCGGGAGAAATAGTGGCGACTGGGGACCGAGTACCTTGGGACGGCCGCCACCATCAGGTTGCAGAAAGCTTCCCTCTCAATGAGCCTAATAGGCAACATTTCTAGCGCAAGCAGAAGAGAAATATTAGAATTTAGGAATGTGGCCTATAGGGCGTTGACTGGGTATTTCCGCTTGCATTCCAAAGACTGGGTTATAGACAACTGAAGGCTGTGCTGGGACCAGGACGTGGACGGGCTTGATGATGGTGCTGCTTGACTGTGGGCAACAACAGGTGCAGGGCTAGCGGCATCTTCACAAGCATGGTGTACTGGGGATTGGCTTTTATGCAAAACAGTGGAAGAAGCAGTGGTTTGACCTGCAGACAGTGGTCCTGGAGCCTTGGGTTCGGCCCACAAAGTTGGGTGCTTTGCTGCCATGTGCCTGATCATGCTGGTGGTGGTCAGGCTGGTTGTTTTGCTACCCCTGCTGATTCGGGCATGGCAGGTGCTGCAAATGGCCTGTTTGGGGTTATCGGCAGAGTCTTTAAAAAATAACCAGACTCGGGAAGATCTAACAGTTGGAATGGCAACTTCCCTCATGTTGGTGTTATGGGGAACGGATGCACGCCTTCTGTCTGTGGCCACCACACTGCTTCTTCCTGCCTGTTGGGGTGATATGCCTCATTCCCCTTGTGTGCTGCTGCCCTCAGTTTGCATGTTCTCCTGCCAGGTTGGGTCTGTCACATAGTCATCCACCACCTCGTCTTCCACATCCGCACCCTGCTCCTCCTCCTGACTTTCTGGCAATTGTGTCTCATCATCGTTCACCTCTTCTGACACTTTCCCACCATTGCCTTCAAGTGACCAGGGCTGGTCAAAGCTTTGGGCATCTCTACATGCGATCTCAGCTGTCACCACTTCAAGTTGACCAGCCGAGAGTGGGGAATCTTGAAATGGAAAACTGAACAGCTCTTCAGAGTGTTCAAGTGTGGGATCAGTTGTCTCAGGACACTCGGCATGGTGGGAGGAAGAAGGATCAGGGTGAGGTATATCCGGTCCACACTCACGGCTACTCAGACTTGACCATGTGGAAGACATGGTAATGGTGGTGCTCTAGCTTCAATAGTGGTGTGCTGCGGTCCCCTAGAAACTGGGAAAGAAAGGTCGAGCGAGAAGATGTGGGTCTTTGTTGTGGCCCACTTTCACCTTGGCCACAGCCGCATCCTCTGCATGCACCATCAGCATCACGTCCACTTCCCCATCCCTTGCTCCTTGCCTTGCCCATTTTAAATGGACTACTGCACTATTTCAAAAACTCAACACAAATGTATTTATTAAGAGCAAAATAATATCTGATCATTGCGCCTGCAAATCTACGATTTTTCAAACACAAACACTAGGCAGGCCTCAGCCTGACATAACAGACTGTATTCTATTTTTTGGGGCTTTCTTGTGAATTTAATGTATGCAAAATAGTGCTGTATATAAGTAGAGTAACAGACAGCAAAACAGCGGTAAACCGGCCTACAATGCCCAAACTTGGAGCACGCAGACATATGAGGCCTGTCACGAAAACACCACACTGCCAAATATGTGGCCTGTTTTTTTTTAAATGCAAAATAGTGCTGTATATAATTAGAGTAACAGACAGCAAAAAAAGTGGTAAACCGGCCAACAATGCCCAAACTTGGATCGCGCAGATATATGAGGCCTGTCAAGGAAATACCACAATGCCAAATATGTGGCCTGTTTTTAGTTTAATGCAAAATAGTGCTGTATATAAGTTCAGTAACAGATAAGAAAAAAAGTGGTAAACTGGTCTACAATGCCCAAACTTGGAGCACGTAGATATATGAGGCCTGTCACAGAAATACCACACTGGCAAATATGTGGCCTGTTTTTTTTTAAAATGCAAAATAGTGCTGTATATAATTAAAGTAACAGACAGGAAAAAAGTGCACCCATAATAACACCTAGACCCCTTCGCAACTTCTTTTCTTCAGCTTCATCGATGGATGAGGAGGCACCCATGAGTAGCTATTCTGCCGCCCAACAAAATATACGGTTGGGACTTGTTAAACATGCCTTTAGGAAGGTTTCAGCATTAAATAAGCGGAAAATTACCCCTCCGCAGTCATTGGAAAAGAAGTCCAAAAGACTATTAATCTTGAGGTAATTAACCTTTCTGGGCATGAATGATCAAAGTCTCAAAAGGATGTTCTTAGCCTTGGTTTTACTTTTGTTCCTACCAATAATTTAGATTTTTTTCCTAGCCATGAAGGATTTGCAGCTTTTTTTACGGAAGGTGATTCTTCGTAAAATTCACACAAGGTCAGCAGGTGCAGACGGCCTTGAACACCACAATGGATCGGGAAGCAGTTGCCATTTTGGAGGAACTTGAAAGTGAGAATACGATCCCTGTCCAAGGTACTTTTCCTACGTCCGTCCTTCCTAGATCGGCCACTTTCCCCTTCTTTTCTTTGTGCCCACAGATTGAAATATTTAACAAATTAGTTTTGGCTGACTTTAAAACTATCTCCAGGAACAGAAGGAGGGATAATTTAACCAGGGCACAACGACTGGCACTTGGTGAATTGTGATCTATGAAGGATGTGGTTATTAAACCGGCAGATAAGGGGGGGAATGTGGTTGTCTGGCCGGCAGACTTGTGTGGAGAAAACGGGTTATGTTGGTGGTCTCATCCGCTGGTCCGGCTGTCTTTAGCAAGACTGCATGGACAAGGGCTCATACCACTGAACGCCCGTTCTATCTCCCGGTGGGCAATACACTACACAGACAACACAGGGTTAAGGTAAAACAGTGCGGCAATACTTTATTGAACCACAACACACAATAGCAAACAGAACAATCTCAGCAATTACCCCATCATACTGCACATGACAGGGTCTTACTCTTCCGTTGTCTCGCCGGGATAATGGTAGGTGTTATATCAGAGCTCCCAGGGTCACTATTCCACCTGTGATATACACACAGAGAAGAGATATTGACAAGGGTAGGGAGATGACAGAGAACAGGCCATAGAGTCTGTACAAGGTCAAAAGCCAATTGACATGACGTCAGAGCTCCCAGGGTCGCTATTCCACCTGTGATACACACACAGAGAAGAGGTAAAGACAGTTGTAGGGAGATGACCAAGAACTGTCTATAGAGTCCATACAAGGTCCAAAGCCAGTTGACACAAGAGTCACCACCTGGCTTATCTGACCATCTCCATGGTACTAGGCGACCAGCAGGTCCCAAACCTGGCTTTCTCCAAACATATCCATGGTTCAGAGATGGTCACTGGATCAGATCTGTGTCCTTCCAACCGGAGCTGAAAACCGCTAGGTTGTTTCCTATAGAATCATAGATCAGTGTCCCTCGTGATGGTGCCATGATGAATTGGCTGCAGTCCTTTCTCTTGTCTGTTGGGTGTTTTGCAGAATGACCGGCTGGTAGCTCTGTGTTACTTCAGTCTCCCAGGATGTGATCTCTGAGTCTTTTTATACCCAAGTCATGTAAGCTATGTTTAGCATTACCCAGGGTCCTTCAGTCCAACATCAAGATAAGGTAAGCAATGGTGATGGGATCAAGGTAGCACTATTAGCATATCAGCACACATCAATAAACAAAACTTAACACACCCTATGTACAGTCACTACAGACTTACAGACTTACACAGTATGTTAGATAGTATATCAGTTGGCAAGTCTGTCTTCTTGACCCACCACACATAAACACTGTGAGATCTTTTGGAACACCTGGAGTGGACCCGCAGATCCACAACAACGAACCTCCCAAGGGTGAGCTGACCAGGTAGACCACCCCCTATACAAGGAGCGTTAGGGGCAGACCCAAGGGAGACTATTGAAGCAGAAGCTGGAACCCGGAGATGTAGCGCCCCCACCGCCGCAGGGCCGAGGGGTACCCGGTACCGGGCCTCTGAGTCTCTGCTCTGGGGTTGTCACGGCGGCTAGGCCCCGGTCCGTGACCCTGCCGTGGGGCGCACAGTGTAATAGGGATAACGGATGATGGTGATGAGGGTGAGGCTGTAGTGGTGCGGTGCAGTAAATAACGAGGACACCAGGTTGCAGTCTCTTTACCTCTTTACTGAAGATCTCTGGGTCCTCAGTCCAGAATACGGTTCAACAGGCTGCGCAAGTCCGGCCGGTCCAATGGCACCTCCAGAGTTCTCTTCACAGGTGGAAATCGGTGCCTTCCTTCTAGCGCTATGTGTTGTGGTCCTTCCCTGCTGTGCTTACGGAAAGTCCCCACAACCGTTGTATCTGTTTCTTAAGTTCCCTCACAACTCGATTAAATGATGTTCTTCTAATCCTCCGTCCCTCCCTGTTGTTCTGGTTGGGACGGCACCCGTATGACGGGTAGGCTCGGAGCTCTTCCGGGACCCTAGAGTCGCCCCTCTCCACAAGTTGCCCCCCAAGACTGCATAGGTGATTTAAGTTAGACAGCCCGCCTTAGACTGACTGTCCTGCCGCTGTTTAGAGTATTGCTTGAAGCTGAATGTTATGATACTCCCTCGGCGTTCCGGCCACCGGTAGTGCGCCTCAGTAGGGTGTTGCTCCGGTCTTACAGCACGACCCCTACTGGTATTTCTCCTTTCGCTTGATCTCGTTTCTCACTCAGCACAATCTATCTCGCTTCTAGTCCTTCCTTGGGCACCGCCGCTACCCGGAGCAGGCGCGGTCCCGTTACGTTCGTTCAAGTTGCCAAGCCTCTGTCAGGATCCCACCCCTGACAGAGACCCTACTGTATCTTCCCCCACAACACCCTCTGCCACAAGGTGTTGCCTGGTTCCAACCCAGTCAGCTTTCTGATCTAACTTCCTGCCTGACCCCCAGTTTACCCACTATGGTGGGGAGTGGCCTAATGAATAGAACCCTTAGCTCCCCCCGGAGGCTCAGCTGTGAAATGTATTGGTGTCTGTGATACCTGGTCAGATGAACTCCTTCAGTGCCATCAGACGCACCATAGCTCCCCATAGTGGCGGAACCACAGTACTGCAACGACCAGGACTCTGGGGCGCTGCAGAGACAGGTAGTGGGAGGTACAAAATAGAGAAGCTAGGCGTAGAATGGACAGAGCGGGATAAAATGAAGTACAGTTTGGTAAGAGCCGAGTACAGGTGAGACCAAAGGAGCACTTGGAAGGGGAAGACACAAAGGAAGCAGGACAGAGACACCAGACTAACTGAGTACGGAGCGGACACTGGGAAGGCTGGACTGGACGAGGAGACAAGGAAGACTGGGAAAGGCAGAGAAGCTGAACTGGCTGGACAGAGCGGAGACTCAGAACAGGCAGTGCAAAGACAAAGGTGGACCTGAGTCACAGAAGCACAAATGACAGAGCAAGGAGCAGAGGAAGGAATCGCCTTAAATACATGGAGTGCTGAAGGACTTCCGGGTCACGGTCCTCCAGGATCACAGAGAGGAGATACAGAGCGCCTGTAAATCAGAAAGAGTAAGTGCTGGAGTGGGCGGTGCGCAAGCACACCCGACGAGAACCAGGGAGCGGAGAAGAATGAAGGAGAGGACGCGCGCCTGCAGGAGGAGCGCGCCGCAGCGGGTAAGTATGAGCAGGGGGATCGGTGGTGGTCCCGGCAGCAGGCACGGCTGCAGAAGGAGTGGCCGTGACAAACACTTAAATTCACAAGCCAATATACAGATAAAAAGGCAGTTCTTTTGGTTTGCAAAAACATGGTTGTCTGGGAAATTAAGATACAATCTGGTTTCTTCACAACTTGTATGAAAAAGAAGTCTTCCGCCAACTCAGGGACAGGCAAGCATATACTCCATTACCTAAAAATCCGGTAATAATTTTTTCAGGACTCTTTATTGAGATATTAGAAAGAGCTTTTTCTCAGGGTATTATTCCCAATAAAGTTTATGATGGTCCATGTGTCAAAAATCCGGTGGTCCCTACTTTTTATTTTCTGCCCAAGATCCACAAGGACCCCCTGACTCTCCCGGGACTTCCGATTGTTTCTGGCATGGAAGGGCTCTGTGATCCATTGTCTAAATTTATTGAATACTATCTTCACTCATTAGTGGAGACACTGCCCTCTTATGTCAGAGACATGACGGACGTCCTGAGGAAACTAAATGGTTTAACGATTGAACCTGATATGTTCCTTGCTACAATTGATGTAGAGTCGCTTTATACGAGTATTGGTCATTCTGATGGCATAAGGGCTGCCAGGTTCTATCTGGAATCCAGCAATCTGGACCCTGCTCTGTGCTCCCTCATCCTGGAGCTGCTGGAGTTCGTGTTGACACACAACTATTTTACTTTTAGAGACCTTTTTTTTCTTGCAGCAATGCGGCACTGCGATGGGCGCGGCGTGTGCGCCATCCTACGCAAACCTCTTTCTCGGTTTTTGGGGGAGGGAGGTTTTCGGGGATGGCGCATGCGCCGCTTCCTATGCACAGTGCTAGTATCGTTATATAGATAATATCATCATCATTTCACAGGGTGGAGAGTCTGGGCTTCATGGTTTTATCCGTGAGCTTAATCAGAACCATTATAACATCAAATTGACATACAAAATTGCATCAAAACAAATAGATTTTTTGGACATTAAGATTTTGGTTGATGACATGGGGGTGGTGCAGACCAACGTATTCCGTTAGGAGACATCAGCCAATGCACTACTACACGCATCAAGTGCGCAAATTTCTTCGACCATACGAGCTGTCCCGATTGGTCAGTTTTTGCGAATGAAGAGGATTTGCTCACTGGATGGGATGTTTGAGGCTCAGGCTCGTGACCTCTCCAGTAGGTTCCGGGAGAGAGGCTACAGTAATAAAAACATCAAGCAGGGGTATCAACGGGCTAGGAGGGTACCAAGAGGTCAACTTCTTTGTACAACAAATACTAGGGCCAAAATGGATCCTCCATTGCGCTTCATTACTACCTTCAATGACCAATGGGGATCCTTTGCAATATCTTACACAGGCACTGGTCAGTGCTCAAAACGGAACCTACGTTTAGGCGACTGATTCCAGATCGTCCACTTTTGACAGCAAGGAGAGCTAGAAATCTGAAGGACATCTTAGTAAGGAGCCACTATGTGGCAAACCCCCCTAACCTGTTTGGGGCAGGGAAACAAAAGTGGGGTTGTTTTCCTTGTGGATCTTGTGCAGCCTGTCGTAATATAGTTCGAGCCACTTCGTTTTCAACAGTGAGCGGTGATAGGGACTACCGGATTACGAGCTACATTACATGTAGCACTACCCATGTGGTGTACTATGCCATCTGCGCCTGCAACCTAATTTGTGTGGGACTTACGTCACATGAACTCAGGATTAGAACACGAGAACATGTGAGCGACATCGTGGCGGCTAAACATTTAGACCAGGATGCGGAACTTAAAACGATCCCTAGGCACTTCAAGCTGTGCCACAATTCTGACCCCACCGCACTTAAAATTCGTGGGATTGATAATGTACACTGTGGTACGAGATGGGGGGATTATAAACGGATACTGGCGCAGTTTGAGTGCCAATGGATCGTGACCCTCGGCACGATGTCTCCACATGGTCTCAACGAAAAGTTGTCCTTTGCTCCTTTCCTTTAATTCATTGGCTGCGACTCCTTCATGGATGGAATCACCATAAGTTATTCCATGTGATATTTTGTTCTTGTTTTTGGGTCACTAGCATTTCATGTTTTTTCTCATTTTTGTGCTGTATGTTTTTTTTTTTAATCTGTCTTTGATATTTTTTAATCCAGTGCCATCATGATAGGAAGGCCTGAGGGTTTTTTGTCCATCCCATTACCATTCTGTTCACTTCTTCACGTGAACAATAGAGAGATACGGATACGAGCGACCGGATGGAATGTCCTATGGGAGCATACAAGAGAACTATATTTGTTTTTGTGATTTTTCCTATTTATTGTGCTCCCCATTTTTTCTTGTCTTCTTCCCCCCCCCCTTTTTTTTTTCATTTTGGTTCTCATTATTATTTTTTACATTGTATTTCTATTTCATACCGCACCGATTTTACATACTTGGCATGCTTTGATTCGGCTGCCCACACTTCATCCAGCATCAAAAATGGCTGTTGCGCTGTGCGTGTGCACGGTGGGTCCCTGGCCGGCTTACTCTGTTGAAAGCATCCTATGGGCTCGTAGCCTGGATTGCCGGATGCGTCGTGTTGTGTGGCCACGGTCGCACTGCGCATGCGCCGTACCTGGCGCATTGATCGGCCGTGATGTTGATCATTTACACCTGACAGCCTCTCTTCACTATACATACCGAGCATGCCTGGGTGGTATACACAGCCCCCCGAGGAAGCCAACACGCGAAACGCGCATCGGGGCTTGTGTGTTTACTTTCTGTCGGGTCCTTTCTTCCACATGAGTAAGCATTAGATAACTTTTTAGACATGAGGAGCAATGTGTTCTCTTTTTCCTGGGTTTGCCTAGCACTTGCTGGAAGGATTTTTCTTTGGTTATGGGGAATTGTACATGCACTCTTTTGCTCTGCGTCATTATTTTCTTCTGCTATTAATATATCAGTGGAGGTCCCCCGGCAGTTGGTGACGCTTATGGTTCTGTCCCCCCATTTTAATCTCGTCTTGTATTTTGTATTTGGGCTACATGTCCGTATGGACTTTTGTGAGTGAGTTTATATAATTAAGATATGTTTTTGTACTACATTTTTGTGTAATGTGTCACTTCACTTCATATTAGTATATATGTATTTCTGATTGTCAAACTCTTTGTTCTCTGTAGGATCCAATTATTGTTGTGGAGCTGCTTCGGCACTTTCAGTAAGGTCCCAGCCTTGGGACCACACTTTTTAATATGTTTCCAATATGTCAGTATTTGTTAACCATAGTGCTGTATATAAGTAGAGTATCAGACAGCAAAAACAGTGGCAAAACGGCCTAAAATGTCCAAACTTGGAGCACGCAGATATATGAGGCCTTTTTTGGTGAATTTAAAACACAAAAAAAAAGTGGCACAAGGCTAGCACACACAACTCTGCTACGTATGCCTGACAAACTATGATTTTTAAACAGGCCTCAGTCTGACAGAACACACTGTATATTTTTTTTTGGGGGGTGAGTTTTTGGAAAAAAAAATGCCACTAGGTATATAGTAAAGAAGCTGCAGCAGCAGGCAGTTATGGAGCTTTGGGAGGGATGCAGTGGGAGCTGTGGACGCACATACAGTGCCTGCAGGCCTTGCACTGATGTGGATATGCTGTGCCCTGCCTACCTAGCGCTGCAATATCAGGACCCACGAATTAGCCCTAAAAAGGACTGTTGGTTTCTCAGGAGTTGTGGATGTAAGAGTTGCAGACCTACACTAACTCTAAAAACCACGATTCTGACCCTATCTCGGTAGCAGCTCTCCCTACTGTCGCTGAATCCGGAGCTGAATGCGATGAGCAGGGCGGTGCCAGGTCTCTTATACTCAGGATGATGCTGTACGGCCCAGCCAATCACTGCACGACCACAATAAAGATGGCTGCGGCATTTCATGGCCTGGCAGACAATCCCTGCACCGTGATTGGGTCTCTAAAGTCCGCCAAAAACTCTGGGTGGAGACCCCAGTTACCACCGAATAATCCCGGAAATGCTCGGTGCTCGGCGAGTACACCGAGCACAGTGATACTCGGGCAAGTAACGAGTAGTGGGGAGCATGTTCGCTCATCACTACTCAGCCGTCCTTCATTTGTTATGATGGATTATGGAAATGTTAGCATGTGGTCAATGAAGTATTGGCCAGAAACAAAGAAATCTGGTGCCTCCAGTCAGACAATACACATAAAATATGACTGTCATGAATCCGGACCTCTGCCACCAATTTGTCACGATTCACACCGTGACTGTCACCCCTACGTCACGGATCGGGGTGACCTTAGGTCAACAGACGGCTATCACATGTGCAGGGAGGCTTATCTTAGTTATCCCTCCACTGCTACAATGTGATGAAAGCACACACAAGGCTACTGACCTCTTAGTTTACAGCAGGGGCTTATTTTAGTTATCCCACTGCTCTTCAATATACCATGAACTGCAGGGATTTATGAATATCCCGCTTACAGTTCCACTTTAAACCTGCAGCTCTCTGGCGCCCCCCCTTACCCTCAGGTCAGATTAGGTACTGCACCTAGGATAATTAGTCGCCAGAAAGGCTGCCTGCTATGTACTGGCTATTGGGCACGCTGCAGCGAGGCGATTTAACTACTCCCGCTCAGGCAGGAACAATAATTATCAATGTCGCCGTCGCTACAACGACTCCCAAAGGCCCAGTGCACGGTATTGCTGCCACCAGCTTCGATTAAACGGGTCCGAAGCTAACCCAAAACAGTAGCGTAATTCCCTTCAGAAGACTTAGGGTACGTTTTAGAACAGGAAGAACGAACTAGTAATTTATATATTTTACTCCGAAAGTTTAAGGCAGTGTTTATAAAAAGGTATTACAAGGATGTTACAAAAGAGACAATTGCAAATATGTACAAGGTAATTATAAAACAAACAGGGTTAAAATGAGAAACAACACTTACATGTGTTCAGATCATTTGAGGCAACCAGGCTAGTGGGCAGAGTTCCCAAATGTCCCAATTCATCAGGGCTCTGGAGTAAGTTCAGGCTCACACAGACTCCAGCAGACAGACAGACTCTAGGCTGGGGTGAGGGTAGAAACTTATAAAGTGTAGCTCGGTGACATCACAAAAAGGGTTGGTTTTCCCAGACCCTCCTATCTCTTCAGTTTAACTAAATTCAACCTAAATTTGTCTAATGCCTATAACTCCGCTACAGAACATGTCATAGTCATAACAAACCCAGCATTCATCTCGTATTAAAGTTGGCATTCTAATGAGATCAAATATGTCCTATTTGTGATGCATAATTACAGAGAAACCCCTACTTTTTTAGGCTAGGTTCACATTGCGTTATTGGGTGATCGCTAACGGACAGCGTTGCACGGCGAAAATGTCGCAATTAACGCCGTGCAACGGGTCCATTAGCGCACCCATTGACAGCAATGTAAATTTCACCTGTAGCGCATCGCTAGCGCATGCCAGTTTCGGCACACGCTAGCGATGTGCCGTTCTTTTGTGACGCGCCTCGGACGCTGCTTGCAGCATCTGCGGCGCGCCCGAGGTCCGTTCCCCGCTGTGGCAGATCGGGGATCTGCACAAGCAGCGACGTTAATGCGACCCCTAAACGCGGCCCCGAAAAAGACATTGCGTTAGCGCAATCCGCTAGCGCTAGCGCTAAACAGATTGCCCTAACGCAATGTGAACCTAGCCTTACCTGATGGAGTTAGAAGCACTTGTTTGGAGTGGCTGATAGGTCCGCCGAAGGACATTAACAATATGTGTTTATTATTTTCTTAGCCTAAATGGTTGGCCCAATATCTTACTAAAACAGAACAAAGAGCCTCATGTTTTAAAAGCGACATCAGACCAGTTTCTGCTAGCACAACTTTCGACTGCAGTATGCCAGTCGTAAATACCTTTCTTCAATAAAACTCCCCCACATACACTATGTTCCAAATTATTATGCAAATTACATTTTTCTCAGATTTTCCCAAAAGGTCGGGGCAAATGACAGTCAGTCTAATAAAAGTCATCACCCGTTAGATTATACATTGAATTTTATTGAGAAACCTCCCAATGATAACAGTATAATCTCCAAAATGAATAAAAACTCAAAATGCACTGTTCCAAATTATTATGCACAGTAGAATTTCTAAACATTTGATATGTTTTAAAGAACTGAAAATGCTCATTTGTGGAATTTGCAGCATTAGGAGGTCACATTCACTGCACAAAAAAGCAATTTAACTCCAAAACATCCTAACAGGCCAAGTTACATGTTAACATAGGAACCCTTCTTTGATATCACCTTCACAATTCTTGGATCCATTAAACTTGTGAATTTTTGGAGAGTTTCTGCTTGTATTTCTTTGCATGAAGTCAGAATAGCCTCCCAGAGCTGCTGTTTTGATGTGAACGGCCTCCCACCCTCATAGATCTTTTGCTTGATGATAATCCAAAGGTTCTCTATAGGGTTGAGGTCAGGGGAAGATGGTGGCCACACCATGAGTTTATCTCCTTTTATGCCCATAGCAGCCAATGACTCAGAGGTTTTCTTTGCAGCTTCAGATGGTGCGTTGTCATGCATGAAGAAGATTTTGCTCCTGAAGGCACGTTTCTCCTTTTTATACCATGGAACAAAGTTGTCAGTCAGAAACTTTATGTACTTTGCAGAGGTCAATTTCACACCTTTAGGAACCTTAAAGGGCCCTACCAGCTGTTTCCCCATGATTCCGGCCCAAAACATGACTCCTCCACTCCTTGCTGACGTCGCAGCCTTGTTGGGACATGGTAGTCATCCACTACTCCATCCATCTGGACCATCCACAGTTGCTCGACACTCATCAGTAAACAAGACTGTTGGAATATTAGTCTTCATGTATGTCTGGGCCCACTACAACCGTTTCTGCTTGTGAAAACTGTTTAGCGGTGGCCGAATAGTAGGTTTATGAACCAAAGCAAGCCTTTGAAGGAGCCTACACCTTGAAGTTCGAGGGACTCCAGAGGCACCAGCAGCTTCAAATATCTGTTTGCTGGTTTGTAATGGCTTTTTAACAGCTGCTCTCTTAATCCGATTAACTTGACTGGCAAAAACCTTCCTCATTCTGCCTTTATCAGCACGAACACGTCTGTGCTCAGATTCAGCCACAAATCTCTTCACAGTATGATGATCACGCTTAAGTTTTCGGGAAATATCTATTGTTTTCATCCCTTGACCAAGGCATTGCACTATTTGATGCTTTTCAGGAAGAGAGAGATCCTTTTTATTTCCGATATTGCTTGAAAACCTGTGACCTGCTTAATAATGTGGAACATCATTTTTAAGTAGTTTTCCTTTAATTAGAATCACCTGGAAAACTAATTATCACATGTGTTTCAGATTGATTTCAGTGATCCATTGAGCCCTGAGACACAATACCATCCACGAGTTTATTTGAAAAACAAAACAATTAAATCTTTACGACACTGAAATCCAATTTGCATAATAATTTGGAACACAGTGTACATTGACAAGGCAAGCTCTTGCCTGAGTGAAAGGGAAGGGGGGTTTTGAGCCCACAGCCTGGGCTAACAAGAGAAACTAAATTTATATGATATTTCATACAATATCGTGACAATGACCCTACCTTCACTGTACAGATGAAATCTGGAAACAACACTTATACTGCACAATATTAATACTGACAGATTGCCAAGTGATGAAAAACAGAATTGAAGTAGAGGTGAGACATGGAGGTCATGATGAAAGACACAAGAGCGAGAATCAGGACTGCACATTGCAGCATAGAACCTGCTCTAACCCTTAGGGTCTGTGCACATGTTGCGGATTTGACGCAGCGGACTTGCAGCAGTTTTCCATGGGGTGTTCAGTACCATGTAAACCTATGGAAAACCAAATCCGTAGTGTCCATGGTGCGGAAAATACAGCGTGGAAACGCTGCATTGTACTTTCCGCAGCATGTCAATTCTTTGTGCGGATTCCGCAGCATTTTACATCTGCTTCTTTATAGGAATCCACAGGTGGTAAAACGCAGGTGAAATCCGCATAAAAAATGCAGGAAATCCGCGGTAAATCTGCAGGTAATCCGCAGGTAAAACGCACACGAATCTGCAATGTGTGCACATAGCCTTAGAAACCAGTACAGTAGGACTCGGATACTCCAGAAAGCCCTCAATACTGACTCAGTTCATGCTTCAGACAAAAGGATCAACACATTTTCCTCTTCTATCAGAGTAATGGACACTGTCTACATTCTCCACAATAATTAATCGTACCCTAACGTACCCAAGAATGGTGCGCCATCTGAAGACTCCAGTGTTATACTCAGCCGTCATATTTCAGCAATAGGCAATACCCACGCTGTTCCTATACTCCAATAACACACTCTAGTACCAACCTCATACTCCAGTATTATACTCCAGTATTACACTCCAGTATTGGATACAATCCTCATTCTCCAGTATTATACTCCAGTATTACACTCCAGTATTGGATGGTATCCTCATACTCCAGTATTATACTCGAGTATTACACTCCAGTATTGGATGGTATCCTCATTCTCCAGTATTATACTCCAGTATTACACTCCAATATTGGAGCTATCCTCATACTCCAGTATTATACTCCAGTATTGGATGCTATCCTCATTCTCCAGTATTATACTCCAGTATTGGATGCTATCCTCATTCTCCAGTATTATACTCCAGTATTGGATGCTATCCTCATTCTCCAGTATTACACTCCAGTATTGGATGGTATCCTCATACTCCAGTATTATACTCCAGTATTACACTCCAGTATTGGATACTATCCTCATTCTCCAGTATTATACTCGAGTATTACACTCCAGTATTGGATGCTATCCTCATTCTCCAGTATTATACTCCAGTATTACACTCCAATATTGGAGCTATCCTCATACTCCAGTATTATACTCCAGTATTGGATGCTATCCTCATTCTCCAGTATTATACTCCAGTATTGGATGCTATCCTCATTCTCCAGTATTATACTCCAGTATTGGATGCTATCCTCATTCTCCAGTATTACACTCCAGTATTGGATGGTATCCTCATACTCCAGTATTATACTCCAGTATTACACTCCAGTATTGGATACTATCCTCATTCTCCAGTATTATACTCCAGTATTACACTCCAGTATTGGATGGTATCCTCATACTCCAGTATTATACTCCAGTATTACACTCCAGTATTGGATGGTATCCTCATTCTCCAGTATTACACTCCAGTATTGGATGGTATCCTCATACTCCAGTATTATACTCCAGTATTACACTCCAGTATTGGATACTATCCTCATTCTCCAGTATTATACTCCAGTATTTCACTCCAATATTGGAGCTATCCTCATACTCCAGTATTATACTCCAGTATTGGATGCTATCCTCATACTCCAGTATTATACTCCAGTATTAAACTCCAGTATTGGATGGTATCCTCATTCTCCAGTATTACACTCCAGTATTGGATGGTATCCTCATACTCCAGTATTATACTCCAGTATTACACTCCAGTATTGGATACTATCCTCATTCTCCAGTATTATACTCCAGTATTACACTCCAATATTGGAGCTATCCTCATACTCCAGTATTATACTCCAGTATTGGATGCTATCCTCATACTCCAGTATTATACTCCAGTATTACACTCCAGTATTGGATGGTATCCTCATACTCCAGTATTATACTCCAGTATTACACTCCAGTATTGGATGGTATCCTCATTCTCCAGTATTACACTCCAGTATTGGATGGTATCCTCATACTCCAGTATTATACTCCAGTATTACACTCCAGTATTGGATACTATCCTCATTCTCCAGTATTATACTCCAGTATTTCACTCCAATATTGGAGCTATCCTCATACTCCAGTATTATACTCCAGTATTGGATGCTATCCTCATACTCCAGTATTATACTCCAGTATTAAACTCCAGTATTGGATGGTATCCTCATTCTCCAGTATTACACTCCAGTATTGGATGGTATCCTCATACTCCAGTATTATACTCCAGTATTACACTCCAGTATTGGAGCTATCCTCATACTCCAGTATTATACTCCAGTATTGGATGCTATCCTCATACTCCAGTATTATACTCCAGTATTACACTCCAGTATTGGATGGTATCCTCATACTCCAGTATTATACTCCGGTATTGGATGCTATCCTCATACTCCAGTATTATACTCCAGTATTACACTCCAGTATTGGATACTATCCTCATTCTCCAGTATTATACTCCAGTATTACACTCCAATATTGGAGCTATCCACATACTCCAGTATTATACTCCAGTATTGGATGCTATCCTCATTCTCCAGTATTATACTCCAGTATTGGATGCTATCCTCATTCTCCAGTATTATACTCCAGTATTGGATGCTATCCTCATTCTCCAGTATTACACTCCAGTATTGGATGGTATCCTCATACTCCAGTATTATACTCCAGTATTACACTCCAGTATTGGATACTATCTTCATTCTCCAGTATTATACTCCAGTATTACACTCCAGTATTGGATGGTATCCTCATACTCCAGTATTATACTCCAGTATTACACTCCAGTATTGGATGGTATCCTCATTCTCCAGTATTATACTCCAGTATTACACTCCAATATTGGAGCTATAATCATACTCCAGTATTATACTCCAGTATTGGATGCTATCCTCATTCTCCAGTATTATACTCCAGTATTGGATGCTATCCTCATTCTCCAGTATTATACTCCAGTATTGGATGCTATCCTCATTCTCCAGTATTACACTCCAGTATTGGATGGTATCCTCATACTCCAGTATTATACTCCAGTATTACACTCCAGTATTGAATACTATCCTCATTCTCCAGTATTATACTCCAGTATTACACTCCAATATTGGAGCTATCCTCATACTCCAGTATTATACTCCAGTATTGGATGCTATCCTCATTCTCCAGTATTATACTCCAGTATTGGATGCTATCCTCATACTCCAGTATTACACTCCAGTATTGGATGGTATCCTCATACTCCAGTATTACACTCCAGTATTGGACGCTATTCTCATACTCCAGTATTACACTCCAGTATTGGATACTATCCTCATTCTCCAGTATTATACTCCAGTATTACACTCCAATATTGGAGCTATCCTCATACTCCAGTATTATACTCCAGTATTGGATGCTATCCTCATACTCCAGTATTATACTCCAGTATTACACTCCAGTATTGGATGGTATCCTCATACTCCAGTATTATACTCCAGTATTACACTCCAGTATTGGATACTATCCTCATTCTCCAGTATTATACTCCAGTATTACACTCCAATATTGGAGCTATCCTCATTCTCCAGTATTATACTCCAGTATTGGATGCTATCCTCATTCTCCAGTATTATACTCCAGTATTGGATGCTATCCTCATTCTCCAGTATTACACTCCAGTATTGGATGGTATCCTCATACTCCAGTATTATACTCCAGTATTACACTCCAGTATTGGATACTATCCTCATTCTCCAGTATTATACTCCAGTATTACACTCCAGTATTGGATGGTATCCTCATACTCCAGTATTATACTCCAGTATTACACTCCAGTATTGGATACTATCCTCATTCTCCAGTATTATACTCCAGTATTACACTCCAATATTGAAGCTATCCTCATACTCCAGTATTATACTCCAGTATTGGATGCTATCCTCATTCTCCAGTATTATACTCCAATATTGGACGCTATCCTCATACTCCAGTATTATACTCCAGTATTACACTCCAGTATTGGATGGTATCCTCATTCTCCAGTATTACACTCCAGTATTGGACGCTATTCTCATACTCCAGTATTATACTCCAGTATTACACTCCAGTATTGGATACTATCCTCATTCTTCAGTGTTATACTCCAGTATTACACTCCAATATTGGAGCTATCCTCATTCTCCAGTATTATACTCCAGTATTGGATGCTATCCTCATACTCCAGTATTATACTCCAGTATTACACTCCAGTATTGGATGGTATCCTCATACTCCAGTATTATACTCCAGTATTACACTCCAGTATTGGATACTATCCTCATTCTTCAGTATTATACTCCAGTATTACACTCCAATATTGGAGCTATCCTCATTCTCCAGTATTATACTCCAGTATTGGATGCTATCCTCATTCTCCAGTATTATACTCCAGTATTACACTCCAATATTGGAGCTATCCTCATACTCCAGTATTATACTCCAGTATTGGATGCTATCCTCATTCTCCAGTATTATACTCCAGTATTGGATGCTATCCTCATTCTTCAGTATTATACTCAAGTATTGGATGCTATCCTCATTCTCCAGTATTATACTCCAGTATTGGACGCTATCCTCATTCTCCAGTATTATGCTCCAGTATTACACTCCAGTATTGGACGCTATCCTCATACTCCAGTATTACACTCCAGTATTGGACGCTATTCTCATACTCCAGTATTATACTCCAGTATTGGATGCTATCCTCATTCTCCGGTATTATACTCCAGTATTACACTCCAGTATTGGATGCTATCCTCATTCTCCAGTATTATGCTCCAGTATTACACTCCAGTATTGGACGCTAGTCTCATACTCCAATATTGGATGCTATCCTCATACTCCAGTATTACACTCCAGTATTGGACGCTATTCTCATACTCCAGTATTATACTCCAGTATTGGATGCTATCCTCATTCTCCAGTATGATACTCCAGTATTACACTCCAGTATTGGATGCTATCCTCATTCTCCAGTATTATGCTCCAGTATTACACTCCAGTATTGGACGCTATTCCCATACTCCAGTATTACACTCCAATATTGGACGCTATTCTCATTCTCCAGTATTATGCTCCAGTATTGGATACTATCCTCATTCTCCAGTATTATACTCTAGTATTACACTCCAGTATTGGACGCTATCCTCATTCTCCAGTATTATGCTCCAGTATTACACTCCAGTATTGGACGCTATCCTCATACTCCAGTATTACACTCCAGTATTGGACGCTATTCTCATACTCCAGTATTACACTCCAGTATTGGATGCTATCCTCATTCTACAGTATTATGCTCCAGTATTACACTCCAACATTGGACGCTATTCTCATTCTCCAGTATTATGCTCCAGTATTGGATACTATCCTCCTTCTCCAGTATTATACTCTAGTATTACACTCCAGTATTGGACGCTATCCTCATTCTCCAGTATTATGCTCCAGTATTATACGCCAGTATTGGACGCTATCCTCATACTCCTGTATTACACTCCAGTATTGGACGCTATTCTCATACTCCAGTATTATACTCCAGTATTGGATGCTATCCTCATTCTCCGGTATTATACTCCAGTATTACACTCCAGTATTGGATGCTATCCTCATTCTCCAGTATTATGCTCCAGTATTACACTCCAGTATTGGACGCTAGTCTCATACTCCAGTATTGGACGCTATCCTCATACTCCAGTATTACACTCCAGTATTGGACGCTATTCTCATACTCCAGTATTATACTCCAGTATTGGATGCTATCCTCATTCTCCGGTATTATACTCCAGTATTACACTCCAGTATTGGATGCTATCCTCATTCTAAAATTATTATGCTCCAGTATTACACTCCAGTATTGGACGCTAGTCTCATACTCCAGTATTGGATGCTATCCTCATACTCCAGTATTACACTCCAGTATTGGACGCTATTCTCATACTCCAGTATTATACTTTAGTATTGGATGCTATCCTCATTCTCCAGTATTATACTCCAGTATTACACTCCAGTATTTGATGCTATCCTCATTCTCCAGTATTATGCTCCAGTATTACACTCCAGTATTAGACGCTATTCCCATACTCCAGTATTACACTCCAATATTGGACGCTATCCTCATGCTCCATTATTATACTCCAGTATTACATTCCAGTATTGGATACTATCCTCATTCTCCAGTATTATGTTCCAGTATTACACTCCAGTATTGGACGCTATCCTCATACTCCAGTATTACACTCCAGTATTGGACGCTATTCTCATACTCCAGTATTATACTCCAGTATTGGATGCTATCCTCATTCTCCAGTATTATGCTCCAGTATTACACTCCAATATTGGACGCTATTCCCATACTCCAGTTTTACACTCCAATATTGGATGCTATCCACATACTGCAGTATTATACTCCAGTATTGGATGCTATCCTCATTCTCCAGTATTATACTCCAGTATTACACTCCAGTATTGGATGCTATCCTAATTCTCCAGTATTATGCTCCAGTATTACACTCCAGTATTGGACACTATTCTCATACTCCAGTATTATACTCCAGTATTACCATGAGTATGGTATCCTCATATGGATGGTATCCTCATACTCCAGTATTATACTCCAGTATTACACTCCAGTATTGGATGGTATCCTCATTCTCCAGTATTATACTCCAGTATTACACTCCAATATTGGAGCTATCCTCATACTCCAGTATTATACTCCAGTATTGGATGCTATCCTCATTCTCCAGTATTATACTCCAGTATTGGATGCTATCCTCATACTCCAGTATTACACTCCAGTATTGGATGGTATCCTCATACTCCAGTATTACACTCCAGTATTGGACGCTATTCTCATACTCCAGTATTACACTCCAGTATTGGATACTATCCTCATTCTCCAGTATTATACTCCAGTATTACACTCCAATATTGGAGCTATCCTCATACTCCAGTATTATACTCCAGTATTGGATGCTATCCTCATACTCCAGTATTATACTCCAGTATTACAATATAATATTGGACGCTATCCTCATACTCCAGTATTATACTCCAGTATTACACTCCAGTATTGGATGGTATCCTCATTCTCCAGTATTATACTCCAGTATTACACTCCAGTATTGGACGCTATTCTCATACTCCAGTATTATACTCCAGTATTACACTCCAGTATTGGATACTATCCTCATTCTTCAGTATTATACTCCAGTATTACACTCCAATATTGGAGCTATCCTCATTCTCCAGTATTATACTCCAGTATTGGATGCTATCCTCATACTCCAGTATTATACTCCAGTATTACACTCCAGTATTGGATGGTATCCTCATACTCCAGTATTATACTCCAGTATTACACTCCAGTATTGGATACTATCCTCATTCTTCAGTATTATACTCCAGTATTACACTCCAATATTGGAGCTATCCTCATTCTCCAGTATTATACTCCAGTATTGGATGCTATCCTCATTCTCCAGTATTATACTCCAGTATTACACTCCAATATTGGAGCTATCCTCATACTCCAGTATTATACTCCAGTTTTGGATGCTATCCTCATTCTCCAGTATTATACTCCAGTATTGGATGCTATCCTCATTCTTCAGTATTATACTCAAGTATTGGATGCTATCCTCATTCTCCAGTATTATACTCCAGTATTGGACGCTATCCTCATTCTCCAGTATTATGCTCCAGTATTACACTCCAGTATTGGACGCTATCCTCATACTCCAGTATTACACTCCAGTATTGGACGCTATTCTCATACTCCAGTATTATACTCCAGTATTGGATGCTATCCTCATTCTCCGGTATTATACTCCAGTATTACACTCCAGTATTGGATGCTATCCTCATTCTCCAGTATTATGCTCCAGTATTACACTCCAGTATTGGACGCTAGTCTCATACTCCAGTATTGGATGCTATCCTCATACTCCAGTATTACACTCCAGTATTGGACGCTATTCTCATACTCCTGTATTATACTCCAGTATTGGATGCTATCCTCATTCTCCAGTATGATACTCCAGTATTACACTCCAGTATTGGATGCTATCCTCATTCTCCAGTATTATGCTCCAGTATTACACTCCAGTATTGGACGCTATTCCCATACTCCAGTATTACACTCCAATATTGGACGCTATTCTCATTCTCCAGTATTATGCTCCAGTATTGGATACTATCCTCATTCTCCAGTATTATACTCTAGTATTACACTCCAGTATTGGACGCTATCCTCATTCTCCAGTATTATGCTCCAGTATTACACTCCAGTATTGGACGCTATCCTCATACTCCAGTATTACACTCCAGTATTGGACGCTATTCTCATACTCCAGTATTATACTCCAGTATTGGATGCTATCCTCATTCTCCGGTATTATACTCCAGTATTACACTCCAGTATTGGATGCTATCCTCATTCTCCAGTATTATGCTCCAGTATTACACTCCAACATTGGACGCTATTCTTATTCTCCAGTATTATGCTCCAGTATTGGATACTATCCTCATTCTCCAGTATTATACTCTAGTATTACACTCCAGTATTGGACGCTATCCTCATTCTCCAGTATTATGCTCCAGTATTATACTCCAGTATTGGACGCTATCCTCATACTCCTGTATTACACTCCAGTATTGGACGCTATTCTCATACTCCAGTATTATACTCCAGTATTGGATGCTATCCTCATTCTCCGGTATTATACTCCAGTATTACACTCCAGTATTGGATGCTATCCTCATTCTCCATTATTATGCTCCAGTATTACACTCCAGTATTGGACGCTAGTCTCATACTCCAGTATTGGATGCTATCCTCATACTCCAGTATTACACTCCAGTATTGGACGCTATTCCCATACTCCAGTATTACACTCCAGTATTGGATGCTATTCTCATACTCCAGTATTATACTTTAGTATTGGATGCTATCCTCATTCTCCAGTATTATACTCCAGTATTACACTCCAGTATTTGATGCTATCCTCATTCTCCAGTATTATGCTCCAGTATTACACTCCAGTATTAGACGCTATTCCCATACTCCAGTATTACACTCCAATATTGGACGCTATCCTCATGCTCCATTATTATACTCCAGTATTATATTCCAGTATTGGATACTATCCTCATTCTCCAGTATTATGCTCCAGTATTACACTCCAGTATTGGACGCTATCCTCATACTCCAGTATTACACTCCAGTATTGGACGCTATTCTCATACTCCAGTATTATACTCCAGTATTAGATGCTATCCTCATTCTCCAGTATTATGCTCCAGTATTACACTCCAATATTGGACGCTATTCCCATACTCCAGTTTTACACTCCAATATTGGATGCTATCCTCATACTGCAGTATTATACTCCAGTATTGGATGCTATCCTCATTCTCCAGTATTATACTCCAGTATTACACTCCAGTATTGGATGCTATCCTAATTCTCCAGTATTATGCTCCAGTATTACACTCCAGTATTGGACACTATTCTCATACTCCAGTATTATACTCCAGTATTACACTCCAATATTGGACGCTATTCCCATACTCCAGTATTATACTCCAGTATTACACTCCAATATTGGATGCTATCCTCATACTCCAGTATAATACTCCAGTATTAGATGCTATCCTCATTCTCCAGTATTATACTCCAGTATTACACTCCAGTATTGGATACTATCCTGATTCTCCAGTATTATGCTCCAGTATTACACTCCAGTATTGGACACTATTCTCATACTCCAGTATTATACTCCAGTATTGGATGCTATCTGTTATGGACTGGTGATTTAGGAGTGACATGCGACTAGCTCTGAGCAGGTGGTAACTATACTGACCGCAGTTCCTGATCTTAACACAACACCAGAAGTAGCCGTGGGATGTTCCTGTCTCTCCCTAGACACCTCGTCACAGCCTAAGAGCTAACTACCCCTAAAGGTAGAAACAGGAAAGCTATCTTGCCTCAGAGAAAATCCCCAAAGGATAGGACAGCCCCCCACAAATAATGACTGTGAGTGGAGAGGGAAATGACATACGTAGAATGAAACAAGGTGTAGCAAAGGAGGCCACTTCTAGCTAGATAGATAGTACAGGACAGACACTGTGCGGTCAGTAATAAAAACTAGAAAAAGTCCACCGCAGAGAATGCAAAAATCTCCACACCTGACTAAAGGTGTGGAGGGCAAAATCTGCTGCCCAGAGCTTCCAGCTTAGCTGAATAGATCCATACTGATAAGCTGGACAAATGAGAAAAACATAGAATGTGCTGAACAATAAAGTCCACAACAAGTGGACTGCAAAAGGACAAGCAAGGACTTATCTTTGCTGAACAGGTCAGAGTGTCAGGGAAATCAAAAAGAGCCGTGACTCCAAGCAGGAACAATTGACAACTGGCATTGATTGAGGGATAAGGCCAGACTAAAATAGCTGAGCCAGAAAGACGATCAGTGGAAGCAGCTGCTGATGCTAAATCCAAGAAGCAGCCATACCACTCAAAACCAACGGAGGGAGCCCAAGAACAGAACTCACAAAAGTGCCACTTACAGCCACCGGAGGGAGCCCAAGAGCGGAATTCACAACAGTACCCCCCCCTTGAGGAGGGGTCAACGAACCCTCACCAGAGCCCCCAGGCCGATCAGGACGAGCCAAGTGAAAAGCACGAACCAAATCGGCGGCATGGACATCAGAGGCAACAACCCAAGAATTATCCTCCTGGCCATAACTGTCATGAATCCCCAATGGCTAGGGATAGCACAGGACAAGCAAGGTACAAATAAATAACGGACGAGCTCTAGGGTGATGGAACCTGGGCTGACCGCTGCCCTACGCCTGACAAACGCAACTAGAGATAGCCAGGGAGCGTGCCTACGTTGGTTCTAGACGCCACGCACCAGCCTAAGAGCTAACTAGTACTGCAGAGAAAATAAAGACCTCACTTGCCTCCAGAGGGATGAACCCCAAAAGGTATAGTTGCCCCCCACATGTATTGACGGTGAAATGAGAGGAAGGCACACACATAGAGATGATATATATAGGTTTAGCAAATTGAGGCCCGCTGTAAACTAGAAAGCAGAACGATACAAAAGGGGTCTGAGCGGTCAGCAAAAAACCCTAATCAAAAAAACCATCCTGAGATTACAAGAACCCATGTGCCAACTCATGGCACATGGGGAGAACCTCAGTCCACTAGAGCTACCAGCTAGCATAGAGACATAATAAGCAAGCTGGACAAAAAACCAAACAACTGAAAATCAGCACTTAGCTTATCCTGAAAGATCTGGGAGCAGGTAGGCAGGAACCAAACAGAGCACATCTGAATACATTGATAGCCGGCAAGGGAATGACAGAAAGGCCAGGTAAAATAGGAAACACCCAGCCTCTGATGGACAGGTGGAAACCAAAAGGCCGCAACCCACCAAAGTCACCCAGTACCAGCAGTAACCACCAGAGGGAGCCCACAAACAGAATCCACAACAGTACCCCCCCTTGAGGAGGGGTCACCGAACTCTCACGAGAACCCCCAGGGCGATCAGGGTGAGCTCTATGGAAGGCGCGGACCAAATCAGTCGCATGAACATCGGAGGCGACCACCCAGGAATTATCCTCCTGACCATAACCCTTCCACTTAACCAAATACTGGAGTTTGCGTCTGGAAACACGAGAATCCAAGATCTTCTCAACAACATACTCCAATTCTCCCTCCACCAGCACCGGAGCAGGAGGCTCAACCGAAGGAACAACGGGCACCTCATACCTCCGCAACAACGACCGATGGAACACATTATGAATAGCAAACGATGCTGGGAGATCCAAACGAAAAGATAAAGGGTTAAGAATCTCCGAGATCCTATAAGGACCGATGAACCGAGGCTTGAACTTAGGAGAAGAGACCTTCATAGGGACAAAACGAGAAGACAACCACACCAAATCCCCAACAAGAAGTCGGGGACCCACGCGGCGACGGCGATTAGCAAACTGCTGAGTCTTCTCCTGAGATAACTTCAAATTGTCCACCACCTGATTCCAAATCTGATGTAGCCTGTCCACCACCACGTCCACTCCAGGACAATCCGAAGACTCCACCTGACCAGAGGAAAAACGAGGATGAAACCCCGAATTACAAAAAAAAGGAGAGACCAACGTGGCAGAACTAGCCCGATTATTAAGAGCAAATTCGGCCAGTGGCAAAAAAGCAACCCAGTCATCTTGATCAGCAGAAACAAAACACCTCAAATAAGTTTCCAAGGTCTGATTAGTTCGCTCCGTCTGGCCATTCGTCTGAGGATGGAATGCAGACGAGAAAGACAAATCAATGCCCATCTTGGCACAAAACGTCCGCCAAAATCTAGACACAAACTGGGATCCCCTGTCAGAAACGATATTCTCCGGAATCCCATGCAAACGAACCACGTTCTGAAAAAATAAAGGGACCAACTCAGAGGAGGAAGGCAACTTAGGCAAGGGCACCAAATGAACCATCTTAGAAAAGCGGTCACACACAACCCAGATAACGGACATTTTCTGTGAAACCGGGAGATCAGAAATAAAATCCATGGAAATGTGCGTCCAAGGCCTCTTCGGGATGGGCAAGGATAACAACAACCCACTGGCCCGAGAACAGCAAGGCTTAGCTCGAGCACATACTTCACAAGACTGCACAAAGGTACGCACATCCCTAGACAAGGAAGGCCACCAAAAAGACCTGGCCACCAAGTCTCTAGTACCAAATATTCCAGGATGACCAGCCAACACAGAAGAATGGACCTCGGAGATGACTCTACTGGTCCAATCATCCGGAACAAACAGTCTTTCTGGTGGACAACGATCCGGTTTATCCACCTGAAACTCCTGCAATGCACGTCGCAAGTCTGGGGATACGGCGGACAATATTACCCCATCCCTAAGGATACCAGTAGGCCCAGAGTCTCCAGGAGAGTCAGGCACAAAACTCCTGGAAAGAGCATCTGCCTTCACATTCTTTGAACCTGGCAGGTATGAAACCACGAAATTGAAACGAGAAAAAAACAACGACCAACGAGCCTGTCTAGGATTCAAACGCCTGGCAGACTCAAGGTAAATGAGATTCTTGTTGTCACGATTCACACCGTGACTGTCAAGATCCCTCAGCCGCTGCCCACAATATGTCACGGATTGGGGTGACTTTAAACCAACAGACGGCTATCACATGTGCAGGGGGCTTATCCCAGGTATCCCTCCACTGCCACAATGTGATGAAAAAACACACACGAGGCTATTGACCTCTTAGTTTACAGCAGGGGCTTATTCTAGGTATCCCACTGCTCTTCAATATACCATGAACTGCAGGGATTTGTGTCTATCCCGCTTACAGTTCCACTTAACACTTGCAGCTCTCTGGCGCCCCCCTTACTCTCAGGTCAGATTAGGTACTGCACCTGGGGTAATTAGTCGCCAGAAACGCTGCCTGCTATGTACTGGCTATTGGGAACACTGCAGCGATGCGATAACTACTCCCATTCAGGCAGGAACAATAATTATCAAGCCGCAGTCGCTACAGGGACCCCCAAAAGCCGGCACACGGTCGCTGCCACCAGCTCCAATTGAAGGGGTCTGGAGCAAACCCCCAAAAACAGTAGCGTAATTCCCTTCAGAGACAGGGTACGGTTTAGGGCAGGAAGAACGAACTAGTATTAAATAATATACCCCATAAATGATTTTTAGGCAGTGTTTATAAAAATATTTTACAAAGATGTTACAAATGAGACAATTGTAAATATGTACAAGGTAATTATAAAAATAAAAGGATTAAAGGAAGAAAAAGATAACTCACATGTTCTCAGATCATTGCATTGCAGGCAACCACACGTCCCAGCTCATTGGGTGTGCTCAGGTCTGTCCAGGAAAAACTCCAAATCTCCTCCTGAAAGTCTCCCAGCAACTTAAAACCTGCAGGCTGTGACCTCACAGAAAGGGCTTGCTCTTCCAACCCCTCCTACCTCTTCAGTATCACTCACTGGGCATTAAATATATCTGATGCCCGTAACTTCGCCACAGAACATAAAATAATCGCACCATACCCATCACTCATCTCGCAGTACCGTGGGCACTCCGACGAGACCAAACAAGTCCTATTTGTCACGCACACTGACTGAGAAATCCCTACTTCTTCACCAGATGGAGCTACATGCCTGTGATTATAGTGATGCGTAGATCCTCCGAGTGTGATTATGACGATATATTTTGGTGTTCGTAACTTAAACGGTTTGCATAATATCTTTCAAAAACAGAACAAAGGATTTTCATGATTCTAGAAGTTTCTCTAACAGTTCCTGCTAACACAAATTTCTCTTGCAGCTATGCTAGTCGTAAATACCTTTCGTCAATAAAACTCCCCCACAAGGCAAGCTCTTCTACACAGACAGATAGAAACACAGGGAAGGAAAGAGAACCAGAGAGAGGGGGGGTTTAGCCCCCGCATGCTAGCAAGAAAACTAACTTATGATATTTCATACCATATCGTGACACCTCCCCCTTTTGGCGTGCGCTACGGCGGCAGGACCTCTCGGTATGCCTCCATGCGCACCTCCGTGGGTTCACCCTGGCGGGAGAGTCCATCTGCATTACCATGCTCTTTGCCCACTTTGTGTTTAATGGTGAAGTCAAATTGCTGAAGGGCAAGGCTCCAGCGTAGCAACCTGCCATTGGTTCCACACATGGTGCTTAGCCAGCGCAGAGGGCCGTGGTCGGTCACCACAGTGAAGGTGCGACCGTACAAGTAGGGCTGCAAGCGCTGCAGGGCCCAGACTATGGCCAGGCACTCCTTCTCAATGGTGGAGTAGGCCACTTCCCTCGGCAAAAGTTTCCGGCTCAGGTACAACACGGGGTGCTCTTGGTCCTCCGAGTCAACCTGGCTGAGCACAGCACCAAGGCCAAACTCACTGGCGTCAGTCTGTACCAAGAACGGTCGACTGCTGTCGACGGCTTTCAACACAGGGGCGTTGCACAGTGCTGTTTTCAACGCCTGGAAGGCCCCCTCACAGCCATCTGTCCAGTTGACGATGTGGGGTAGCTTCTTCCTGGTGAGGTCCGTCAAAGGTTTTGCCAGGCTACTATAGTGCTGCACGAAGCGCCTATAGTACCCTGCAGTGCCCAGGAAGGACATCACCTGTTTCTTGTTCCTGGGAGTGGGCCAGTTCACGATCACGCCCACTTTGTCAGGCTCCGGTTTTAGGGTGTTTCCGCCTACCCGGTGCCCCAGGTAGTGAACCTCCCTCATGCCCATCTGGCACTTTCCCGGCTTGATAGTCAGGCCTGCTTGGTGAATTCGCCCGAGCACCTCCTCGAGATGCTGCAGGTGTTCATCCCAGGAGGGACTGAAGATGGCAATGTCATCTAAGTACGCCACTGCGTACTTCTCCAGTCCCTGAAGCAGGAGATTGACCATCCGCTGGAAAGTGGCAGGGGCATTCTTCATGCCGAAGGGCATGACCGTGGACTCGTACAGTCCAAAGGGTGTGATAAAGGCGGACTTCTCCTGCGCCTCGGGGCTCAGGGGAATCTGCCAGTATCCGCGACTCAGATCCATTATTGTCAGGTATTCTGCGCCAGCTAACTTCTCAAGCAGCTCCTCGATGCGCGGCATTGGGTGCGCGTCAGAGGCTGTAATGGCGTTGAGCCCCCTGTAGTCCACGCAGAACCGGGTGGTCCGGTCCTTCTTTGGCACGAGAACTACAGGTGAGGCCCACGCGCTCTTTGACCGTCGAATCACCCCCAGCTGTAACATCTCATCGATCTCCTGGCGCATAATCTGCTGCACCTGGTCAGAGATTCGATAGGGTGTTCGCCGTAGTGGGGCGTGATTCCCGGTGTCCACCTCATGGACCGCTAACTCAGTCCTTCCAGGCCGGTTGGAGAACACGACCCGGAAGGGTTCCAGTGTGGTTTGCAACTGCAACCGCTGTGGTTCATCTAGCGAGGCGCTTACCTCCACGTCCTCAATGGACCCACGGGCCTTGGCTTGGGCCAGCATGTCCAGGAGGGAGTCTTCCTCCCCGTCTTCGGGTGCGCTGCAGACCGGTAGGACGAAAGGTTCACGTTCGTGATGAGCCTTCATCATGTTGACGTGAAAGGCCTTTCGCCTACCCCGAGTGTGGTCAAGCGTGACCACATAGGTGACCGGGTTGAGCTGTTGGTGGACGACGTACGGGCCGTCCCAGGCTGCCTGAAGCTTATCCGTTGGTACAGGAACCAGCACCCACACCTTTTGACCCACGTGGTAGGTCCGCTCCCGGGCGTTCTGGTCGTACCAGTGCTTCTGATCAGCCTGAGCCTGCGTCATGTTGTCATGCACCAACTGCGTCAAGGTCTGCATCTTGTCACGGAAGCGCATGACATACTCCACTATGGACACTTCGGAAGGGTTCGGCTCCTCTTCCCAGGATTCTCTTACCAACCCAAGGGGTCCCCGGACTCGCCTGCCGTACAGGAGCTCGAAGGGTGAGAACCCCGTCGAGGCCTGCGGAACCTCTCTGTAAGCGAATAGCAGGTGTGGGAGGTACCGCTCCCAGTCGCGCCCTTGTGTCTCAACCAGCATGCGTAGCATCTGTTTGAGGGTACCATTGAAGCGTTCACACAAGCCATTGGTCTGTGGGTGATACGCACTCGATACCAGGTGCTTCACCTGCATTTTCTTACAGAGAGCCTCCATTAGGTGAGACATAAATTGGGTCCCTCGATCAGTAAGCATTTCCCTGGGAAATCCTACACGTGAAAAGATGGCCAACAGGGCATCCGCCACCTTATCTGCCCTAATTGACGACAGAGCTACTGCCTCTGGGTACCGGGTAGCGTAGTCTACCACAGTAAGAATATATTGCTTTCCAGAGCTGCTGGTGACGGCCAGCGGGCCCACAATGTCCACTGCAATCCTCTGGAAAGGCTCCTCTATCACTGGCAAAGGGATCAGGGGAGCCTTAAGAGCAGGCCCCGCCTTCCCCACTCTTTGACAGGTGACACAGGAGCGGCAGTAGTTTGACACATCTGTCCCCATCTTAGGCCAATAGAAGTGTTGAGACAGCCGGGCCTTAGTTTTGCTGATCCCCAAGTGTCCAGCTAGTGGGATCTCATGGGCAATCCGCAACAACTCACCCCGGAATTGCTGCGGGACGACCAGCTGTCTTTCCCTCAACCACTCCTTTTGTGATTCTCCGGGTACTGTCTCCCGGTACAACCTTCCTCCTTCCCAGAACACCTTCTCCTTATCAGTCTCGGAGAAGCGCGTCCCGGCGAGTTGCCTCAAACTCTCTAGGCTCGCATCTGTGTGCAGAGCGGCCTGAAACTCCTGGCTAGGGGAAGCCAAAAGCGATGTCAGGGTCCCTTCCCCACGGGAGCCCTCTGGGACCTGCACTGGGTCCATCTCTGGTTCAGTCACACTGATGACTGAGGAGGGTCCGGAAGGCAGACAGGTATCTGCGTTCCGGGCACTCCGACTGCGGGTGACAGCAGCTACGTAGGCTGTCTCCCCGGGGATTTCTACAGACCCAACAGCCGACGCTGCTATGGGCTCTACCTCCCCATCCACCCCCATTACCTCAGGAGCATTGCTACTTATGGGCCAGTTACCTTCCTCGGTGGCACTGGTCAATTGCATGGCATCACCTTGCTCACGGTTCCCATGTATCTCCCCATTTCTTGTAGCACCGACACTTGCCCCTGCTAGGGGTTCCTCAGCCGTCTCACTCCGCAGAGCGACGTGGCTGAGCACTCCTGTACCTATGGACACATCAACTTTCACAGAAACATTATTATCAGATACAGTTGGCACAGGTACAACATTTTCACCATCAATCCTAGGGAAAAAATGGTTAACAGATGCATCACTACAAGATAAAGCATGGTCAGGTAACACATGCGATTTCCCATCATCATCATCATCATCATCATCAGGGTTAACTTTACCCTCATTAGTAGATTGGGGAGGGGTGTCAGGGACGTAGTATGCAAACAACCTCCCCAAATCAGTCCCCAACAAAACATCAGTGGGCAAATTATCAGACAGCCCCACTTCTTTCACCCCGCTCCCGGCACCCCAATCAATAAAAACCCGGGCCATCGGTAAGGGACAGCTGATGCCCCCAATCCCAGTGACAGTTAGGGTTTTCCCCGGAATGATTTCTTCAGGGGCCGCCAGTTCGGGTCGGATGAGGGTTCGTTCAGCCCCGGTGTCCTTGAGGCCGGTAGCAACACGACCTCCCACAGTGACGGGCTGTACGTTGTCACACACCCTCCCAGCCACACCACCCACCAAAAGAACTGCTGCATTAGGCCCTGGGGCCTGGGATGAGGAGTTCTTCTGCTTGGCTTGACATTGGTGACTGAGGTGTCCAGTCTGCCTGCAGTGGTAACACTGGCGAAGTTCGGTGGTAGGTCTGGTGCTGTTGGCCACGGGGACAGGACCTCTGGTGTGTTGGCTGGCAGGGGTACTGGCGTTGGCTGCAGGCTTACCCCCTCTCCAGCTGGTGGTGACTGGCTTCCGCACTTCCGATCTACGGTTGGCCTCATAGGCATCGGCAATCTGCGCTGCTTTCGTCACATCGTTGGGTTCTCTGTCCATCACGAACTGTCGCACTTCAGTTGGGCAAAGACGGAAGAACTGGTCTTTGATCATCAGGTCTCGCAGCTGTGTAAAGGTGGTCACTGACAGTCCTTGGGTCCACTGGTCAAAGTGGGTCCCCAGTCTATGCACCACATCACTGTAACTGTCGTGTGGGCCACGTAGGAGGGTCCGAAACTTTTTACGGTACACCTCGGGTGTAAGCTGGTACTTGGCTATCAGAGCCTGCTTGATGGCCTCATAGTCACCATCTTGTTCTTGAGGGAGTGCAGCAAACGCCTCCAGGGCTTTTCCTCTCAGCCCTGGTGTCAGGTATCGTGCCCATTCTTGTGTAGGCAGCTGGTACTGTCTGCAGGCTTTCTCAAAGGCCCGCAGAAACGTGTCCAAGTCCCCATCCTTTTCCATAACAGGAAAGTGGTCGGGCCGGGGCTTTGGTGTCTGAGCGCTGCTGGATTCACGGCTCTGGGACGACCCCTGCATTTGCAGTTGGGCCATCTGCAGCTGGTACTCCCGCTGCGCTTGGGCCTCTCGCTCGGCTCGCTGGGCCTGGGCCTCTCGCTCGGCTCTCTCAGCCTCTCGCTCGGCTCTCTCTTGGTATTGCTGGATCAGCTGCAGACGTCGGTCCAGGTCATCTGCGGGGCATTGTTGCAGAGCCAGCTGCAGGAGGAGGTCTGCACCCCCCTGGTTGCCAGTAGGGCCCGTATTCAGTGGTTGGACCTCTGCTGCAGCACCATGTTCGCTTGTGCCGGCTTCTGCGGCCTCTGGGCTCTGTGGCCTGGCTTGGTCTGCTTCACATTGCACCAGTTCAGCGACCATTTGAGCCTTGGTTTTGTTTGTACAGTCAATCTGCTGTGACATGCACAACGCCATAAGAGTGTCCTTGGACTGCTTCTTATAAAAGGTTTCTCCCAGCACAACCATGGTTGCCAAATAAAAGATAGGATAGAAAAACGAAGAAAAAGGGAGGGGATAATTACCAGTACACAATTGTCTCACAACTAATAAACACTGAGTTCGTTCTCCAAACTTATTTGCGCAGAGTTCTCGCAAGAAGTTTCTGCAAGTTTTTAGTGAGAGGAATGATTGCTCAAACCAAATCACTAATGCTCTAATATCCCACCGCCTTGCCACCAATATGTCACGATTCACACCGTGACTGTCAAGATCCCTCAGCCGCTGCCCACAATATGTCACGGATTGGGGTGACTTTAAACCAACAGACGGCTATCACATGTGCAGGGGGCTTATCCCAGGTATCCCTCCACTGCCACAATGTGATGAAAAAACACACACGAGGCTATTGACCTCTTAGTTTACAGCAGGGGCTTATTCTAGGTATCCCACTGCTCTTCAATATACCATGAACTGCAGGGATTTGTGTCTATCCCGCTTACAGTTCCACTTAACACTTGCAGCTCTCTGGCGCCCCCCTTACTCTCAGGTCAGATTAGGTACTGCACCTGGGGTAATTAGTCGCCAGAAACGCTGCCTGCTATGTACTGGCTATTGGGAACACTGCAGCGATGCGATAACTACTCCCATTCAGGCAGGAACAATAATTATCAAGCCGCAGTCGCTACAGGGACCCCCAAAAGCCGGCACACGGTCGCTGCCACCAGCTCCAATTGAAGGGGTCTGGAGCAAACCCCCAAAAACAGTAGCGTAATTCCCTTCAGAGACAGGGTACGGTTTAGGGCAGGAAGAACGAACTAGTATTAAATAATATACCCCATAAATGATTTTTAGGCAGTGTTTATAAAAATATTTTACAAAGATGTTACAAATGAGACAATTGTAAATATGTACAAGGTAATTATAAAAATAAAAGGATTAAAGGAAGAAAAAGATAACTCACATGTTCTCAGATCATTGCATTGCAGGCAACCACACGTCCCAGCTCATTGGGTGTGCTCAGGTCTGTCCAGGAAAAACTCCAAATCTCCTCCTGAAAGTCTCCCAGCAACTTAAAACCTGCAGGCTGTGACCTCACAGAAAGGGCTTGCTCTTCCAACCCCTCCTACCTCTTCAGTATCACTCACTGGGCATTAAATATATCTGATGCCCGTAACTTCGCCACAGAACATAAAATAATCGCACCATACCCATCACTCATCTCGCAGTACCGTGGGCACTCCGACGAGACCAAACAAGTCCTATTTGTCACGCACACTGACTGAGAAATCCCTACTTCTTCACCAGATGGAGCTACATGCCTGTGATTATAGTGATGCGTAGATCCTCCGAGTGTGATTATGACGATATATTTTGGTGTTCGTAACTTAAACGGTTTGCATAATATCTTTCAAAAACAGAACAAAGGATTTTCATGATTCTAGAAGTTTCTCTAACAGTTCCTGCTAACACAAATTTCTCTTGCAGCTATGCTAGTCGTAAATACCTTTCGTCAATAAAACTCCCCCACAAGGCAAGCTCTTCTACACAGACAGATAGAAACACAGGGAAGGAAAGAGAACCAGAGAGAGGGGGGGTTTAGCCCCCGCATGCTAGCAAGAAAACTAACTTATGATATTTCATACCATATCGTGACACTTGTGATCAGTCAAGACCACCACACGATGTTTAGCACCCTCAAGCCACTCCTCAAATGCCCACTTCATGGCCAAAAGCTCCCGATTACCCACATCATAATTGCGCTCGGCGGGCGAGAATTTTCTAGAGAAGAATGCACATGGCTTCATCACCGAGCCATTAGAACTTCTCTGTGACAAAACCGCCCCCGCTCCAATCTCGGAAGCATCAACCTCAACCTGGAAAGGAAGTGAAACATCAGGTTGACACAACACAGGAGCAGAAGAAAACCGGTGCTTAAGTTCCTGAAAGGCCCCCACAGCCGCAGGAGACCAATCAGCAACATCAGCACCCTTTTTAGTCAAATCAGTCAAAGGTTTAACAATACTGGAAAAATTAGCAATGAACCGACGATAAAAATTAGCAAACCCCAAGAACTTCTGTAGGCTCTTAACAGATGTAGGTTGTGTCCAGTCACAAATTGCCTGAACCTTGACGGGATCCATCTCAATAGTAGAAGGAGAAAAAATGTACCCCAAAAAAGAAATCTTCTGGACTCCGAAGAGACACTTTGAGCCCTTCACAAACAGAGAATTGGCCCGCAGAACCTGAAACACCTTCCTGACCTGTAGAACATGAGACT
The DNA here is from genome assembly GCF_051348905.1 of Ranitomeya variabilis. NCBI lineage: Eukaryota > Metazoa > Chordata > Amphibia > Anura > Dendrobatidae > Ranitomeya > Ranitomeya variabilis. Next base: position 659,093 of record NC_135236.1, on the reverse strand, counting down.
CCCAGTCATCAGAAAACACCAAAATATCATCCAAATACACAATCATAAACTTATCCAGATATTCACGGAAAATATTGTGCATAAAGGACTGAAAGACTGACGGAGCATTGGAGAGTCCAAAAGGCATTACCAAATACTCAAAATGGCCCTCAGGCGTATTAAATGCGGTTTTCCACTCATCACCCTGTTTTATCCGCACCAGATTATACGCACCGCGAAGATCTATCTTAGTGAACCACCTAGCCCCCTTAATGCGAGCAAACAAATCAGTCAATAATGGCAATGGATACTGATATTTGACTGTAATCTTATTCAGAAGGCGATAATCTATACAAGGCCTCAGGGAACCATCTTTTTTTGCCACGAAAAAAAAACCTGCTCCCAGAGGGGACGAAGATGGACGAATATGTCCCTTTTCCAAGGACTCCTTAATATAATTCCGCATAGCAGTATGCTCTGGCAGTGACAGATTAAATAAACGACCCTTAGGGAACTTACTGCCAGGAATCAATTCTATAGCACAGTCACAATCTCTATGAGGAGGGAGCGAATTGAGCTTAGGCTCCTCAAAAACATCCCTATAGTCAGACAAAAACTCAGGGATCTCAGAAGGAGTAGATGAAGCGATTGAAATCGGAGGTGCATCATCATGAACCCCCTGACATCCCCAGCTTAACACAGACATTGTTTTCCAGTCCAGGACAGGATTATGAGTTTGTAACCATGGCAGACCCAGCACTAGTACATCATGTAAATTATACAGTACAAGGAAGCGAATCACCTCCTGATGAACGGGAGTCATGCGCATGGTCACTTGTGTCCAATACTGCGGTTTATTCATAGCCAATGGTGTAGAGTCAATTCCCTTCAGAGGAATAGGAACTTCCAGAGGCTCCAGACTAAAACCGCAGCGTTTAGCAAATGACCAATCCATAAGACTCAGGGCAGCGCCCGAATCCACATAGGCATCAACGGAAATGGAAGACAGTGAAAAAATCAGAGTCACAGACAAAATGAACTTAGGCTGCAGAGTACCAATGGCAAAAGATTTATCAAGCTTTTTTGTGCGTTTAGAGCATGCTGATATAACATGAGCTGAATCACCACAATAAAAACACAATCCATTTTTCCGCCTATAATTTTGCCGTTCACTTTTGGACTGAATTCTATCACATTGCATAGTCTCAGGTGCCTGTTCAGAAGACACCGCCAACTGGTGCACGGGTTTGCGCTCCCGTAAACGCCGATCAATCTGAATGGCCATAGCCATAGACTCATTCAGACCTGTAGGCGTAGGGAACCCCACCATAATATCCTTAATGGCCTCAGAAAGACCATTTCTGAAGTTTGCAGCCAGGGCGCACTCATTCCACTGAGTAAGCACCGACCATTTCCGAAATTTTTGACAATATATTTCCGCTTCATCATGCCCCTGAGAGAGGGCTAACAAAGCCTTTTCAGCCTGAATCTCCAGGTTGGGTTCCTCATAGAGCAATCCCAATGCCAGAAAAAACGCATCCACACTGAGCAATGCAGGATCCCCTGGTGCCAATGCAAATGCCCAATTCTGAGGGTCGCCCCGCAGGAAAGATATTACAATCCTGACCTGTTGAGCAGGGTCTCCAGAGGAGCGAGATTTTAAAGAAAGAAACAATTTACAATTGTTCCTGAAATTCAGGAAGGTAGATCTATCTCCAGAGAAGAACTCTGGAATAGGAATTCTAGGTTCAGACATGGGAGTGTGAACAACAAAATCCTGTATGTTTTGAACTTTTGCCGCGAGATTACTCAGGCTGGAAGCCAAACTCTGGACATCCATGTTAAACAGCTAAGATCAGAGCCATTCAAGGGTTAAGAGGAGGTAAGAAGCAGCTAGACAGCAATTAAGGGCTAGGCAGCAAAACTCTGAAGGGAAAAAAAAAAAAAAAAAACATTTCCCTTAAACACTTCTTTTTCTCCTGCTTCAGCCCAAACAATTAACACTTTGTGGGCCGGCTATACTGTCATGAATCCCCAATGGCTAGGGATAGCACAGGACAAGCAAGGTACAAATAAATAACGGACGAGCTTTAGGGTGATGGAACCTGGGCTGACCGCTGCCCTACGCCTGACAAACGCAACTAGAGATAGCCAGGGAGCGTGCCTACGTTGGTTCTAGACGCCACGCACCAGCCTAAGAGCTAACTAGTACTGCAGAGAAAATAAAGACCTCACTTGCCTCCAGAGGGATGAACCCCAAAAGGTATAGTTGCCCCCCACATGTATTGACGGTGAAATGAGAGGAAGGCACACACATAGAGATGATATATATAGGTTTAGCAAATTGAGGCCCGCTGTAAACTAGAAAGCAGAACGATACAAAAGGGGTCTGAGCGGTCAGCAAAAAACCCTAATCAAAAAAACCATCCTGAGATTACAAGAACCCATGTGCCAACTCATGGCACATGGGGAGAACCTCAGTCCACTAGAGCTACCAGCTAGCATAGAGACATAATAAGCAAGCTGGACAAAAAACCAAACAACTGAAAATCAGCACTTAGCTTATCCTGAAAGATCTGGGAGCAGGTAGGCAGGAACCAAACAGAGCACATCTGAATACATTGATAGCCGGCAAGGGAATGACAGAAAGGCCAGGTAAAATAGGAAACACCCAGCCTCTGATGGACAGGTGGAAACCAAAAGGCCGCAACCCACCAAAGTCACCCAGTACCAGCAGTAACCACCAGAGGGAGCCCACAAACAGAATCCACAACACATAACCCTTCCACTTGACAAGATACTGAAGCCTCCGCCTCGAAAAACGAGAATCCAAAATTTTCTCAACCACATATTCCAACTTCCCCTCAACCAACACCGGGCAGGAGGATCAACAGAGGGAACAACGGGTACCACATATCTCCGCAACAAAGATCTATGGAAAACATTGTGGATGGCAAAAGAGGCTGGAAGGGCCAAACGAAAAGATACTGGATTGATAATCTCAGAAATCTTATAAGGACCAATAAACCGAGGCTTGAACTTAGGGGAAGAAACCTTCATAGGAACATGACGAGAAGATAACCAGACTAAATCCCCCACCCGAAGCCGAGGACCAACACACCGACGGCGGTTAGCAAAACGTTGAGCCTTTTCCTGAGACAATGTCAAATTGTCTACCACATGAGTCCAAATCTGCTGTAACCTGTCCATCACAGAATCCACACCAGGACAATCAGAAGGCTCAACCTGCCCTGAAAAAAAACGAGGATGGAAAACAAAATTACAAAAGAAAAGCGAAACCAAAGTAGCCGAACTGGCCCGATTATTAAGGGCAAACTCGGCCAACGGCAAGAAAGCCACCCAATCATCCTGATCAGCAGACACAAAGCATCTCAAATAGGTTTCCAAGGTTTGATTAGTTCGCTCAGTTTGGCCATTTGTCTGAGGATGGAACGCCGAAGAAAAAGACAAATTAATGCCCATCCTAGCACAGAAGGCCCGCCAAAACCTAGAGACAAACTGGGAACCTCTGTCAGACACAATATTCTCTGGAATGCCATGCAAACGAACCACATGCTGAAAAAACAATGGAACCAAATCAGAAGAGGAAGGCAATTTAGGCAAAGGTACCAAATGGACCATTTTAGAGAACCGGTCACAAACCACCCAGATAACAGACATCTTCTGGGACACAGGAAGATCCAAAATAAAATCCATGGAAATATGCGTCCAGGGCCTCTCAGGGACCGGCAAAGGCAAAAGCAACCCACTAGCGCGGGAACAGCAAGGCTTAGCCCGAGCACAAGTACCACAGGACTGCACAAAAGAACGCACATCCCGCGACAAGGAAGGCCACCAAAAGGACCTAGCAACCAAATCTCTGGTACCAAAAATCCCAAGATGACCGGCCAACACTGAACAATGGACCTCAGAAATTACCTTACTTGTCCATCTATCAGGAACAAACAGCTTCCCCATAGGACAGCGGTCAGGTTTATCAGCCTGAAATTCCTGAAGCTCCCTGTTGTGAATTTACCTTTTTGGCTCCCTCTAGTGGTTACTAGTGATTTGACTCTGGGAATGTCTGCCATCCCTTGTATGCTCACCTGGGTCGTTAGGTCAGGGGTGTTGCTATATAAGCTCCCTGGACCTTCAGTTCAATGCCTGGCAACGTTGTAATCAGAGCTAATCTGTTGTGCTCTTGTCTACTGATCCTGGTTCCTGCTAGATTAAGCTAAGTCTGCTTTCTTGCTTTTTGCTATTTGTTTTTGTTTGCATTTTTGTCCAGCTTGTACATAATCTGTATCCTTACTGTTGTGAAATTGGATTCTGGGCTCCCCCGGTGGCCACTTGTGGAATTGTACTTGTGTGCATCATCCCCTCTGTTCACCTGCTCCTATCAGGATGTGGGAGTCGCTATATAACCTTGCTCCTCTGTCAGTTTCATGCCGGTCAACAATGTAATCAGAAGCCTTTCTGTGCATGTTCCTGCTACTAGACAACTCCCAGCTAAGTTGGACTTTTGTCCTTGTGTGTTTTTGCATTTTGTTCCTGTTCACAGCTGCTGTTTCGTTACTGTGTCTGGAAAGCTCTTGTGAGCGGAAATTGCCACTCTGGTGTTATGAGTTAATGCTAGAGTCTTAAAGTAATTTCTGGATGGTGTTTTGATAGGGTTTTCTGCTGACCATTAAAGTGCCCTTTCTGTCTTCTTGCTATCTAGTAAGCGGACCTCGATTTTTGCTAAACCTATTTTCATACTACGTTTGTCATTTCATCTAAAATCACCGCCAATATATGTGGGGGCCTCTGTCTGCCTTTTGGGAAAATTTCTCTAGAGGTGAGCCAGGACTGTCTTTTCCTCTGCTAGGATTAGGTAGTTCTCCGGCTGGCGCTGGGCATCTAGGGATAAAAAAACGTAGGCATGCTACCCGGCCACTTCTAGTTGTGCGGCAGGTTTAGTTCATGGTCAGTATAGTTTCCATCTTCCAAGAGCTAGTTCTCATATATGCTGGGCTATGTTCTCTCGCCATTGAGAATCATGACAGTTTGACCGGCCCAAAAAAAAAAAGGGTTAAATTACTGGCTGAGAAAGGAGAGAAAAAAGAAGTCTGCTACAATTTTTTTTTTTTTTTCCCTCTAGTTCTGAGTGTGCTCTTAATTGAATCACTTGCTAGTCTGCCTATACTGCAGCCTTCCTCTCTTTCTCTCCTTCTTATCCTTGAATGGCTCTGTGTTCACCTGTTTCAAATGGATCTTCAGAGTGTAGCTACAGGTTTGAATAATCTCGCCACAAAGGTACAAAATTTGCAAGATTTTGTTGTTCATGCACCTATGTCTGAGCCTAGAATTCCTTTGCCTGAATTCTTCTCGGGGAATAGATCTCACTTTCAAAATTTTAAAAATAATTGCAAATTGTTTTTGTCCCTGAAGTCTCGCTCTGCCGGAGACCCTGCACAGCAGGTCAGGATTGTAATTTCCTTGCTCCGGGGCGACCCTCAAGACTGGGCTTTTGCATTGGCACCAGGGGATCCTGCGTTGCTCAATGTGGATGCGTTTTTTCTGGCCTTGGGGTTGCTTTATGAGGAACCTCATTTAGAGCTTCAGGCGGAAAAGGCCTTGATGTCCTTGTCTCAGGGGCAAGATGAAGCTGAAATATACTGCCAAAAATTCCGCAAATGGTCTGTGCTTACTCAGTGGAATGAGTGCGCCCTGGCGGCGATTTTCAGAGAAGGTCTCTCTGATGCCATTAAGGATGTTATGGTGGGGTTCCCTGTGCCTGCGAGTCTGAATGAGTCCATAACGACGGCTATTCAGATCGATAGGCGTCTGCGGGAGCGCAAACCTGTGCACCATTTGGCGGTGTCTACTGAGAAAACGCCAGAAAATATGCAATGTGATAGAATTCTGTCCAGAAGCGAGCGGCAGAATTTTAGACGAAAAAATGGGTTGTGCTTCTATTGTGGTGATTCAACTCATGTTATATCAGCATGCTTTAAGCGTACTAAGAAGCCTGACAAGTCTGTTTCAATTAGCACTTTACAGTCTAAGTTTATTCTATCTGTGACCCTGATTTGTTCTTTGTCATCTATTACCGCGGACGCCTATGTCGACTCTGGCGCTGCTTTGAGTCTTATGGATTGGTCCTTTGCCAAACGCTGTGGGTATGATTTGGAGCCATTGGAGGCTCCGATACCTCTGAAAGGGATTGACTCCACCCCATTGGCTAGTAATAAACCACAATACTGGACACAAGTGACTATGCGTGTTAATCCGGATCACCAGGAGGTTATTCGCTTTCTGGTGCTGTATAATCTACATGATGTTTTGGTGCTGGGATTGCCATGGCTGCAATCTCATAACCCAGTCCTCGACTGGAGAGCTATGTCTGTGTTAAGCTGGGGATGTAAAGGAACTCATGGGGACGTACCTTTGGTTTCCATTTCATCATCTATTCCCTCTGAGATTCCTGAATTCTTGTCTGACTTTCGTGACGTTTTTGAAGAACCCAAGGTTGGTTCACTACCTCCGCACCGGGAGTGCGATTGTGCCATAGACTTGATCCCGGGTAGTAAATACCCTAAGGGTCGTTTATTTAATCTGTCTGTGCCTGAACACGCGGCTATGCGAGAATATATAAAGGAGTCCTTGGAAAAGGGACATATTCGTCCTTCGTCATCTCCCTTAGGAGCCGGTTTTTTCTTTGTGTCTAAGAAAGACGGCTCTTTGAGGCCGTGTATTGATTATCGACTTTTGAATAAAATCACGGTTAAATATCAATATCCGTTACCACTGCTTACTGATTTGTTTGCTCGTATAAAGGGGGCCAAGTGGTTCTCTAAGATTGATCTCCGTGGGGCGTATAATTTGGTGCGAATCAAGCAGGGGGATGAGTGGAAAACCGCATTTAATACGCCCGAGGGCCATTTTGAGTATTTGGTGATGCCTTTTGGTCTTTCAAATGCCCCTTCAGTTTTCCAGTCCTTTATGCATGACATTTTCCGCGATTATTTGGACAAATTTATGATTGTGTATCTGGATGATATTCTGATTTTTTCGGATGACTGGGACTCTCATGTCCAGCAGGTCAGGAGGGTTTTTCAGGTTTTGCGGTCTAATTCCTTGTGTGTGAAGGGTTCTAAGTGTGTTTTTGGGGTTCAAAAGATTTCCTTCTTGGGATACATTTTTTCCCCCTCTTCCATCGAGATGGATCCTGTCAAGGTTCAGGCTATTGGTGATTGGACGCAACCCTCTTCTCTTAAGAGTCTTCAGAAATTTTTGGGCTTTGCTAACTTTTATCGTCGATTTATTGCTGGTTTTTCTGATGTTGTAAAACCATTGACTGATTTGACTAAGAAGGGTGCTGATGTTGCTGATTGGTCCCCTGATGCTGTGGAGGCCTTTCGGGAGCTCAAGCGCCGCTTTTCTTCCGCCCCAGTGTTGCGTCAGCCTGATGTTGCTCTTCCTTTTCAGGTTGAGGTCGACGCTTCTGAAATCGGAGCTGGGGCGGTGTTGTCGCAGAGAAGTTCCGACTGCTCCGTGATGAGACCTTGTGCTTTTTTTTCCCGTAAATTTTCGCCCGCCGAGCGGAATTATGATATTGGGAATCGGGAGCTTTTGGCCATGAAGTGGGCTTTTGAGGAGTGGCGTCACTGGCTTGAGGGGGCCAGACATCAGGTGGTGGTATTGACTGACCACAAAAATTTGATTTACCTTGAGTCTGCCAGGCGCCTGAATCCTAGACAGGCGCGCTGGTCGTTGTTTTTCTCTCGGTTTAATTTTGTGGTGTCTTACCTACCGGGTTCTAAGAATGTTAAGGCGGATGCCCTTTCTAGGAGTTTTGAGCCTGACTCCCCTGGTAATTCTGAGCCCACAGGTATCCTTAAAGATGGAGTGATATTGTCTGCCGTTTCTCCAGACCTGCGGCGGGCCTTGCAGGAGTTTCAGGCGGATAGACCTGATCGTTGCCCACCTGGTAGACTGTTTGTTCCTGATGATTGGACCAGTAGAGTCATCTCTGAGGTTCATTCTTCTGCGTTGGCAGGTCATCCTGGAATCTTTGGTACCAGGGATTTGGTGGCAAGGTCCTTCTGGTGGCCTTCCCTGTCACGAGATGTGCGAGGCTTTGTGCAGTCTTGTGACGTTTGTGCTCGGGCCAAGCCTTGTTGTTCTCGGGCTAGTGGATTGTTGTTACCCTTGCCTATCCCGAAGAGGCCTTGGACGCACATCTCGATGGATTTTATTTCGGATCTGCCTGTTTCTCATAAGATGTCTGTCATCTGGGTGGTGTGTGACCGTTTCTCTAAGATGGTCCATCTGGTTCCCTTGCCTAAGTTGCCTTCTTCTTCCGAGTTGGTTCCTCTGTTTTTTCAAAATGTTGTTCGTTTGCATGGTATTCCGGAGAATATCGTTTCTGACAGAGGGACCCAATTCGTGTCTAGATTTTGGCGGGCATTCTGTGCTAGGATGGGCATAGATTTGTCTTTTTCGTCTGCTTTCCATCCTCAGACTAATGGCCAGACCGAGCGGACTAATCAGACCTTGGAGACATATTTGAGGTGTTTTGTGTCTGCGGATCAGGATGATTGGGTTGCTTTTTTGCCTTTGGCGGAGTTCGCCCTCAATAATCGGGCCAGCTCTGCCACCTTGGTGTCCCCGTTTTTCTGTAATTCGGGGTTTCATCCTCGATTTTCCTCCGGTCAAGTGGAATCTTCGGATTGTCCTGGAGTGGATGCTGTGGTGGAGAGGTTGCATCAGATTTGGGGGCAGGTGGTGGACAATTTGAAGTTGTCCCAGGAGAAGACTCAGCTTTTTGCCAACCGCCGTCGTCGTGTTGGTCCTCGGCTTTGTGTTGGGGACTTGGTGTGGTTGTCTTCTCGTTTTGTCCCTATGAGGGTTTCTTCTCCTAAGTTTAAGCCTCGGTTCATCGGCCCGTACAAGATATTGGAGATTCTTAACCCTGTGTCCTTCCGTTTGGACCTCCCTGCATCTTTTTCTATTCATAATGTTTTTCATCGGTCATTGTTGCGCAGGTATGAGGTACCGGCTGTGCCTTCCGTTGAGCCTCCTGCTCCGGTGTTGGTTGAGGATGAGTTGGAGTACGTTGTGGAAAAGATCTTGGACTCTCGTGTTTCCAGACGGAAACTCCAGTATCTGGTCAAATGGAAGGGATACGGTCAGGAGGATAATTCTTGGGTCACTGCCTCTGATGTTCATGCCTCCGATCTTGTCCGTGCCTTTCATAGGGCTCATCCTGATCGCCCTGGTGGTTCTGGTGAGGGTTCGGTGCCCCCTCCTTGAGGGGGGGGTACTGTTGTGAAATTGGATTCTGGGCTCCCCCGGTGGCCACTTGTGGAATTGTACTTGTGTGCATCATCCCCTCTGTTCACCTGCTCCTATCAGGATGTGGGAGTCGCTATATAACCTTGCTCCTCTGTCAGTTTCATGCCGGTCAACAATGTAATCAGAAGCCTTTCTGTGCATGTTCCTGCTACTAGACAACTACCAGCTAAGTTGGACTTTTGTCCTTGTGTGTTTTTGCATTTTGTTCCTGTTCACAGCTGCTGTTTCGTTACTGTGTCTGGAAAGCTCTTGTGAGCGGAAATTGCCACTCTGGTGTTATGAGTTAATGCTAGAGTCTTAAAGTAATTTCTGGATGGTGTTTTGATAGGGTTTTCTGCTGACCATTAAAGTGCCCTTTCTGTCTTCTTGCTATCTAGTAAGCGGACCTCGATTTTTGCTAAACCTATTTTCATACTACGTTTGTCATTTCATCTAAAATCACCGCCAATATATGTGGGGGCCTCTGTCTGCCTTTTGGGAAAATTTCTCTAGAGGTGAGCCAGGACTGTCTTTTCCTCTGCTAGGATTAGGTAGTTCTCCGGCTGGCGCTGGGCATCTAGGGATAAAAAAACGTAGGCATGCTACCCGGCCACTTCTAGTTGTGCGGCAGGTTTAGTTCATGGTCAGTATAGTTTCCATCTTCCAAGAGCTAGTTCTCATATATGCTGGGCTATGTTCTCTCGCCATTGAGAATCATGACACCTTACCTTGCTGGAAGCTCTAGGGAGGCTGGAGTTCTCCCCCCGGGCCGTTAGACGGTTCGGGGGTTCTTGAATTTCCAGTGTGGATTTTTGATAGGGTTTTTGTTGACCATATAAGTTATCTTACTACATTCTGCTATTAGTAAGTGGGCCTCTCTTTGCTAAACCTAGTTCATCTCTGTGTTTGTCATTTCCTCTTACCTCACCGTTATTATTTGTGGGGGGCTTGTATCCAACTTTTGGGGTCTATTCTCTGGAGGCAAGAGAGGTCTTTGTTTTCCTCTTCTAGGGGTAGTTAGTCCTCCGGCTGGCGCGAGACATCTAGCGACCAACGTAGGCATGTTCCCCGGCTACTTCTAGTGTTGGCGTTAGGAGTAGATATATGGTCAACCCAGTTACCACTGCCCTATGAGCTGGATTTTTGTACTTCGCAGACTTACTTGTTCCTCTGAGACCCTCGCCATTGGGGTCATAACAGTTTGCCAGGACTGGTATTAAATGTTAAATGCATTGCAGAAGCGGGATTATAAGAAAGAAAATTCTGAGGTTTTTTTTCTCTTTCTCATTTTTTTTTTCTTTTCCCCTTTACCTCTGAGTGGCTTGTGTTTGCTGCAGACATGAATGTCCAGACCTTGATTACAGGTGTGGACCAGCTTACTGCTCGTGTGCAGGGCATACAAGATTATGTTATCAGAAATCCTGTGTCAGAACCTAAGATACCGATTCCTGAACTGTTTTCCGGAGACCGATTTAAATTTAGAAATTTCAGGAATAATTGTAAATTGTTTTTGTCACTGAGACCCTGTTCATCTGGAGACTCCGCTCAGCAAGTGAAAATTGTTATTTCTTTTTTACGGGGCGACCCTCAGGATTGGGCCTTCTCGCTGGCGCCAGGAGATCCGGCATTGGCTGATATTGATGCGTTTTTTCTGGCGCTCGGTTTGCTTTATGAGGAACCCAATCTTGAGATTCAGGCAGAAAAAGCCTTGCTGGCTATGTCTCAGGGCCAAGACGAGGCTGAAGTGTATTGCCAAAAATTTCGGAAATGGTCCGTGCTGACCCAGTGGAACGAGTGTGCATTGGCTGCAAATTTCAGAAATGGCCTTTCTGAAGCCATTAAGAATGTGATGGTGGGTTTTCCCATTCCCACAGGTCTGAATGATTCCATGGCCCTGGCAATTCAAATCGACCGGCGGTTGCGGGAGCGCAAAACCGCAAATTCCCTCATGGTGTTGTCTGAACAGGCACCTGATTTAATGCAATGTGATAGAATCCTGACTAGAAATGAGCGGAAAATTCATAGACGCCAGAATGGCTTGTGTTACTACTGTGGTGATTCTACACATGTTATCTCAGCATGCTCTAAACGTCTTACTAGGGTTGTTAGTCCTGTCGCCATTGGTAATTTGCAACCTAAATTTATTCTATCTGTAAATTTGATTTGCTCACTGTCATCGTATCCTGTCATGGCGTTTGTAGACTCAGGTGCTGCCCTGAGTCTGATGGATCTGTCATTTGCCAAGCGCTGCGGTTTTGTTCTGGAGCCATTAGAAAATCCTATTCCTCTTAGGGGTATTGATGCTACGCCTTTGGCAAAAAATAAACCGCAGTTTTGGACACAGGTTACCATGTGCATGACTCCCGAACATCGGGAGGTGATACGTTTTCTTGTTCTGCATAAGATGCATGATTTGGTTGTTTTGGGTTTGCCATGGTTACAGACCCATAATCCAGTCTTGGACTGGAAGGCAATGTCGGTGTCAAGTTGGGGCTGCCATGGAATTCATGGAGATTCCCTGCCCTTGTCTATTGCTTCTTCTACGCCCTCAGAAGTTCCGGCGTATTTGTCTGATTATCAGGATGTCTTCAGCGAGTCTAAGTCCAGTGCACTGCCTCCTCATAGGGAATGTGACTGTGCAATAGATTTGATTCCTGGCAGTAAGTTTCCTAAGGGGAGACTGTTTAATTTGTCGGTACCTGAACATACCGCGATGCGTTCATATATCAAGGAGTCTCTTGAGAAGGGGCATATCCGTCCTTCTTCTTCTCCTCTTGGTGCGGGATTCTTTTTTGTGGCCAAAAAGGACGGATCTTTGAGGCCTTGTATTGACTATCGGCTTTTAAACAAGATCACTGTCAAATTTCAGTATCCTTTGCCGCTGTTGTCAGACTTGTTTGCCCGGATTAAAGGTGCCAAGTGGTTCACCAAGATAGACCTTCGTGGTGCGTACAACCTTGTGCGCATTAAGCAAGGCGATGAATGGAAAACCGCATTCAATACGCCCGAAGGTCATTTTGAGTACTTGGTGATGCCATTTGGGCTCTCTAATGCACCTTCAGTTTTTCAGTCCTTCATGCATGACATTTTCCGGAAGTATCTGGATAAATTTTTGATTGTTTATCTGGATGATATTCTGGTTTTTTCTGATGATTGGGACTCGCATGTGGAGCAGGTCAGGATGGTTTTTAAGATTTTGCGTGAAAATTCTTTGTTTGTTAAAGGCTCAAAGTGTCTCTTTGGTGTACAGAGGGTTCCCTTTTTGGGGTTCATTTTTTCCCCTTCTGCTGTGGAGATGGACCCAGTCAAGGTCCGAGCTATTCATGATTGGACTCAACCCTCGTCAGTTAAGAGTCTTCAGAAGTTCTTGGGTTTTGCTAACTTCTACCGTCGTTTTATCGCAAATTTTTCTAGCGTTGTTAAACCATTGACGGATATGACCAAGAAAGGCTCTGATGCAGCTAACTGGGCTCCTGCTGCCGTGGAGGCTTTCCAGGAGTTGAAACGCCGGTTTACTTCGGCGCCTGTTTTGTGCCAACCTGACACCTCACTTCCCTTTCAGGTGGAGGTGGATGCTTCGGAGATTGGGGCAGGGGCCGTTTTGTCGCAGAGAGGCCCTGGTTGCTCTACTATGAGACCTTGTGCCTTTTTCTCCAGGAAGTTTTCGCCGGCAGAGCGAAATTATGATGTGGGCAATCGGGAGTTGTTGGCCATGAAGTGGGCATTTGAGGAGTGGCGTCATTGGCTCGAGGGTGCTAAGCATCGTGTGGTGGTCTTGACTGATCACAAAAATCTGATGTATCTTGAGTCTGCTAAACGCCTGAATCCTAGACAGGCCCGCTGGTCATTGTTTTTCTCCCGTTTTGACTTTGTGGTCTCGTATTTACCAGGTTCTAAGAATGTGAAGGCCGATGCTCTGTCTAGGAGCTTTGTGCCTGATGCTCCTGGAGTCGCTGAACCTGTGGGTATTCTTAAGGAAGGAGTTATTTTGTCAGCTATTTCTCCTGATCTACGGCGTGTGTTGCAGAGATTTCAGGCTGGTAGGCCTTACTCTTGTCCATCTGACAGATTGTTTGTGCCTGCTAAATGGACCAGCAGAGTCATTTCCGAGGTTCATTCCTCAGTGTTGGCAGGGCACCCGGGAATTTTTGGCACCAGAGATCTGGTGGCCAGGTCCTTTTGGTGGCCTTCCTTGTCAAGGGATGTGCGGTCATTTGTGCAGTCCTGTGGAACTTGTGCTCGAGCTAAGCCTTGCTGTTCTCGTGCCAGCGGGTTGCTCTTGCCCTTGCCTGTCCCGAAGAGACCTTGGACACACATCTCTATGGATTTCATTTCTGATCTTCCGGTGTCTCAGGGCATGTCTGTCATCTGGGTGATATGTGATCGTTTCTCCAAGATGGTCCATTTGGTTCCTTTGCCTAAGCTGCCCTCCTCTTCTGATCTGGTTCCTGTGTTCTTCCAGAACGTGGTTCGTTTGCACGGCATTCCTGAGAATATTGTGTCGGACAGAGGATCCCAGTTTGTTTCCAGGTTCTGGCGATCCTTTTGTGGTAGGATGGGCATTGATTTGTCGTTTTCGTCCGCTTTTCATCCCCAGACTAACGGACAAATGGAGCGAACTAATCAGACTCTGGAGGCTTATTTGAGGTGTTTTGTCTCTTCTGATCAGGATGATTGGGTGACCTTCTTGCCGTTGGCTGAATTTGCCCTTAATAATCGGGCTAGTTCCGCCACCTTGGTTTCGCCATTTTTCTGCAACTCTGGGTTCCATCCTCGTTTTTCCTCGGGACATGTGGAGCCTTCTGACTGTCCTGGGGTGGATTCTGTGGTGGATAGGTTGCAGCGGATCTGGAGTCATGTGGTGGACAACTTGAAGTTGTCACAGGAGAAGGCTCAGCGTTTTGCCAACCGCCGCCGCGGTGTGGGTCCCCGACTTCGCGTTGGGGATTTGGTATGGCTGTCTTCTCGATTTGTTCCTATGAAGGTCTCCTCTCCCAAATTTAAGCCTTGCTTCATTGGTCCTTACAAGATATTGGAAATCCTTAATCCTGTATCCTTTCGCCTGGATCTTCCGGTGTCGTTTGCCATTCACAACGTATTTCATAGGTCCTTGTTGCGGCGGTACGTTGTGCCTGTGGTCCCTTCTGCTGAGCCTCCTGCTCCGGTGTTGGTTGAGGGCGAGTTGGAGTACGTGGTGGAGAAGATCTTAGATTCTCGTCTCTCCAGGCGGAGGCTTCAGTACCTGGTCAAGTGGAAGGGCTATGGTCAGGAGGATAATTCCTGGGTGGTCGCCTCTGATGTGCATGCGGCCGATTTGGTTCGTGCCTTTCACACCGCTCATCCTGATCGCCCTGGTGGTCTTGGTGAGGGTTCGGTGACCCCTCACTAAGGGGGGGGGGTACTGTTGTGAATTTACCTTTTTGGCTCCCTCTAGTGGTTACTAGTGATTTGACTCTGGGAATGTCTGCCATCCCTTGTATGCTCACCTGGGTCGTTAGGTCAGGGGTGTTGCTATATAAGCTCCCTGGACCTTCAGTTCAATGCCTGGCAACGTTGTAATCAGAGCTAATCTGTTGTGCTCTTGTCTACTGATCCTGGTTCCTGCTAGATTAAGCTAAGTCTGCTTTCTTGCTTTTCGCTATTTGTTTTTGTTTGCATTTTTGTCCAGCTTGTACATAATCTGTATCCTTACCTTGCTGGAAGCTCTAGGGAGGCTGGAGTTCTCCCCCCGGGCCGTTAGACGGTTCGGGGGTTCTTGAATTTCCAGTGTGGATTTTTGATAGGGTTTTTGTTGACCATATAAGTTATCTTACTACATTCTGCTATTAGTAAGTGGGCCTCTCTTTGCTAAACCTAGTTCATCTCTGTGTTTGTCATTTCCTCTTACCTCACCGTTATTATTTGTGGGGGGCTTGTATCCAACTTTTGGGGTCTATTCTCTGGAGGCAAGAGAGGTCTTTGTTTTCCTCTTCTAGGGGTAGTTAGTCCTCCGGCTGGCGCGAGACATCTAGCGACCAACGTAGGCATGTTCCCCGGCTACTTCTAGTGTTGGCGTTAGGAGTAGATATATGGTCAACCCAGTTACCACTGCCCTATGAGCTGGATTTTTGTACTTCGCAGACTTACTTGTTCCTCTGAGACCCTCGCCATTGGGGTCATAACAGCACCCGCTGTAAATCAGGGGAGATGGCAGAAAGAATCACCCCTTCCCTAAGAATGTCAACCGGCTCAAGAACTCCAGGAGAATCAGGCAAAAAACTCCTAGAGAGGGCATCCGCCTTAACATTCTTAGATCCCGGAATATATGAGACCACAAAATCGAAACGGGAGAAAATCAGGGACCATCGAGCCTGTCTAGGGTTCAGCCGCTTGGCCGACTCGAGGTAAATCAGATTCTTATGATCGGTCAAGACCACTATGCGGAGCTTGGCTCCCTCAAGCCAATGTCGCCACTCCTCAAATGCCCACTTCATAGCCAACAACTCCCGATTGCCGACATCATAATTGCGTTCCGCAGGCGAAAACTTTCGGGAAAAGAAGGCACACGGTTTCATCAAGGAACCATCAGAATTCCTCTGTGACAAAACGGCCCCTGCCCCAATCTCAGAAGCGTCAACCTCAACCTGAAAAGGAAGAGAAACATCCGGCTGACGCAACACAGGGGCAGAAGTAAATCGGCGTTTAAGCTCCTGAAAGGCCTCAACAGCTGCAGAGGACCAATTCGTCACATCAGCGCCTTTCTTCGTCAAATCGGTCAAGGGCTTAACCACACTGGAAAAGTTGGCAATGAAACGGCGATAAAAATTAGCAAAGCCCAAAAATTTCTGAAGGCTCTTCACAGATGTGGGTTGAATCCAGTCATGTATGGCTTGGACCTTAACAGGATCCATTTCTATAGACGAAGGAGAAAAAATAAACCCCAAAAAAGAGACCTTCTGCACTCCAAATAGGCACTTAGACCCCTTCACAAATAAGGCATTATCACGAAGGATCTGGAATACCATCCTGACCTGCTTCACATGAGACTCCCAATCATCGGAAAAAATCAAAATATCATCCAAATACACAATCAAGAATTTATCAAGATAATTGCGGAAAATATCATGCATGAAGGACTGAAATACAGAAGGAGCATTAGAAAGCCCGAAAGGTATAACAAGGTATTCAAAATGGCCTTCGGGCGTATTAAATGCAGTTTTCCATTCGTCACCCTGTTTAATACGAACAAGATTATATGCCCCTCGAAGGTCAATCTTGGTAAACCAACTAGCCCCTTTAATCCGAGCAAACAAATCAGAAAGCAAAGGTAAAGGGTATTGGAATTTGACCGTGATCTTATTAAGAAGGCGATAATCAATACAGGGTCTCAAGGAGCCATCCTTCTTGGCAACAAAAAAGAATCCCGCTCCCAATGGTGACGAAGACGGACGAATATGCCCCTTCTCCAAAGACTCCTTAACATCGCTCCACATGGCGTCATGCTCTGGCACAGACAGATTGAAAAGTCGGCTCTTAGGGAACTTACAGCCAGGAATCAAGTCAATAGCACAATCACAGTCCCTATGTGGAGGAAGGGAACTGGACTTGGGCTCATCAAATACATCCTGGAAATCTGACAAAAATTCAGGAACATCAGAAGAGGGGGAAGAGGAAATTGACATCAAAGGAACGTCACTATGTACCCCTTGACAACCCCAACTAGTCACAGACATAGATTTCCAATCCAGGACTGCATTGTGTACTTGTAACCATGGAAAACCCAGTACAACAACATCATGTAAATTATGCAACACCAGAAAACGGCAATCTTCCTGATGTGCTGGAGCCATGCACATAGTCAGCTGAGTCCAATACTGAGGTTTATTCTTGGCCAACGGTGTAGCATCAATACCCCTCAAAGGAATAGTGCTCTGCAAAGGCTGCAAAGAGAAACCACAGCGCCTGGCGAATTCTAAGTCCATTAAGTTCAGGGCAGCGCCTGAATCCACAAATGCCATGACAGAAAAAGATGACAATGAGCAAATCAGGGTCACAGACAGGAGAAATTTAGGCTGTACGGTACTGATGGTAACAGACCTAGTGACCCTCTTAATACGCTTAGGGCAATCAGAAATAGCATGAGCAGAATCACCACAGTAAAAACACAGCCCATTCTGACGTCTGTATCCCCGCTGTTCTGCTCTAGTCAAAATCTTATCACACTGCATAGGCTCAGGACTCTGTTCAGAGGACGCTGCCATATGGTGCACCACTTTGCGCTCGCGCAGGCGCCGATCAATCTGAATGGCTAGAGACATAGATTCGCTCAAACCAACAGGCGTGGGGAACCCCACCATAACATCTTTAAGGGCTTCAGAAAGACCCTTTCTGAAAATTGCTGCCAGAGCCTCCTCATTCCATTTAGTGAGCACAGACCATTTTCTAAATTTCTGGCAGTATAATTCTGCCGCTTCCTGACCCTGACACAGGGCCAACAAGGTTTTTTCCGCATGATCCACAGAGTTAGGTTCATCATACAATAATCCGAGCGATTGAAAAAAATGCATCTACATTAAGCAATGCCGGATCCCCTGACTCAAGAGAGAATGCCCAGTCCTGAGGGTCACCACACAGCAGAGAAATAACTATTTTAACTTGCTGAATGGGATCTCCAGAGGAACGGGGTTTCAGAGCAAAAAACAATTTGCAGTTATTTTTAAAGTTCAAAAACTTAGATCTATCCCCATAACACAAATCTGGAGTAGGAATTCTAGGCTCTAAAGCCGGAGTCTGAACAACATAATCTTGGATACTCTGTACTCTTGCAGCAAGCTGATCCACACGAGAAAACAAACCCTGAACATCCATGCAAGCGCCAAAATCCACCCAGAGATTAAGAGGAAGGAAAAAGACAAAACAGACTAAAGAAAAAAAAATGGCTCAGAACTCTTTTTCTTTTCCTTCTTTTGAGATGCATTCAACTCATTTTTGGCCAGTTGTACTGTTATGGACTGGTGATTTAGGAGCGACATGCGACTAGCTCTGAGCAGGTGGTAACTATACTGACCGCAGTTCCTGATCTTAACACAACACTAGAAGTAGCCGTGGGATGTTCCTGTCTCTCCCTAGACACCTCGTCACAGCCTAAGAGCTAACTACCCCTAAAGGTAGAAACAGGAAAGCTATCTTGCCTCAGAGAAAATCCCCAAAGGATAGGACAGCCCCCCACAAATAATGACTGTGAGTGGAGAGGGAAATGACATACGTAGAATGAAACAAGATGTAGCAAAGGAGGCCACTTCTAGCTAGATAGATAGTACAGGACAGACACTGTGCGGTCAGTAATAAAAACTAGAAAAAGTCCACCACAGAGAATGCAAAAATCTCCACACCTGACTAAAGGTGTGGAGGGCAAAATCTGCTGCCCAGAGCTTCCAGCTTAGCTGAATAGATCCATACTGATAAGCTGGACAAATGAGAAAAACATAGAATGTGCTGAACAATAAAGTCCACAACAAGTGGACTGCAAAAGGACAAGCAAGGACTTATCTTTTCTGAACAGGTCAGAGTGTCTGGGAAATCCAAATGAGCCGTGACTCCAAGCAGGAACAATTGACAACTGGCATTGATTGAGGGATAAGGCCAGACTAAAATAGCTGAGCCAGAAAGACGATCAGTGGAAGCAGCTGCTGATGCTAAATCCAAGAAGCAGCCATACCACTCAAAACCACCGGAGGGAGCCCAAGAGCAGAACTCACAAAAGTGCTATTTATAACCACCGGAGGGAGCCCAAGAGCGGAATTCACAACAGCTATCCTCATTCTCCATTGTTATACTCCAGTATTACACTCCAGTATTGGATGCTATCCTCATTCTTCAGTATTATACTCCAGTATTACACTCCAGTATTGGACGCTATTCTCATACTCCAGTATTATACTCCAGTTTTGGATGCTATCCTCATTCTCCAGTATTATACTCCAGTATTACACTCCAGTATTGGACGCTATTCTCATACTCCAGTATTATACTCCAGTATTGGATGCTATCCTCATACTCCAGTATTATACTCCAGTATTACACTCCAGTATTGGATACTATCCTCATTCTCCAGTATTATGCTCCAGTATTACACTCCAATATTGGATACTATCCTCATGCTCCAGTATTACACTCCAGTATTGGACGCTATTCTCATACTCCAGTATTACACTCCAGTATTGGATGCTATCCTCATTCTCCAGTATTATACTCCAGTATTACACTCCACTATTGGATGCTATCCTCATACTCCAGTATTATACTCGACTATTACACTCCAGGTTTGGATGCTACCCTCATTCTCCAGTATTACACTCCACTATTGGAAAGTACCCTTATACTCCAGTATTACACTCCAGTACTGGACACTAAACTCATACTCCAGTATGACACTCCACTATTGGATGTTATCCTCATACTAAAGTATTATACTCCAGTATTGGATGCTATCCTCATTCTCCAGTATTATGCTCCAGTATTACACTCCAGTATTGGATACTATCCTCATTCTCCAGTATTATGTTCCAGTATTACACTCCAGTATTGGATACTATCCTCATTCTCTAGTATTATGCTCCAGTACTGGATGCTATCATCATTCTCCAGTATTATACTCCAGTATTACACTCCAGTATTGGATGCTATCCTCATTCTCCAGTATTATGCTCCAGTATTACACTCCAGTATTGGACGCTATTCCCATACTCCAGTATTACACTCCAATATTGGACGCTATCCTCATGCTCCATTATTATACTCCAGTATTACATTCCAGTATTGGATACTATCCTCATTCTCCAGTATTATACTCCAGTATTACACTCCAGTATGGGATGCTATCCTCATTCTCCAGTATTATGCTCCAGTATTACACTCCAGTATTGGACGCTAGTCTCATACTCCAGTATTATACTCCAGTATTGGATGCTATCCTCATTCTCCAGTATTAAACTCCAGTATTACACTCCAGTATTGGATACTATCCTCATTCTCCAGTATTATGCTCCAGTATTACACTCCAGTATTGGACGCTAGTCTCATACTCCAGTATTATACTCCAGTATAGGATGCTATCCTCATTCTCCAGTATTATACTCCAGTATTACATTCCAGTATTGGATGCTATCCTCATTCTCCAGTATTATGCTCCAGTATTACACTCCAGTATTGGACGCTATTCTCATACTCCAGTATTATACTCCAGTATTGGATGCTATTCTCATTCTCCAGTATTATGCTCCAGTATTACACTCCAGTATTGGACGCTTTTGTCATACTCCAGTATTACACTCCAGTATTGGATACTATCTTCATTCTTCAGTATTATACTCCAGTATTACACTCCAGTATTGGACGCTATTCTCATACTCCAGTATTACACTCCAGTATTGGATGCTATCCTCATTCTCCAGTGTTATACTCCAGTATTACACTCCAGTATTGGACGCTTTTCTCATACTCCAGTATTATACTCCAGTATTGGATGCTATCCTCATACTCCAGTATTATACTCCAGTATTACACTCCAGTATTGGATACTATCCTCATGCTCCAGTATTACACTCCAGTATTGGAGGCTATTCTCATACTCCAGTATTACACTCCAGTGTTGGATGCTATTCCCATACTCCAGTATTATACTCCAGTTTTGGATGCTATCCTCATTCTTCAGTATTATACTCCAGTATTACACTCCAGTATTGGACGCTATTCTCATACTCCAGTATTGGATGCTATCCTCATTCTCCTGTATTATGCTCCAGTATTACACTCGAATATTGGATACTATCCTCATGCTCCAGTATTACACTCCAGTATTGGAGGCTATTCTCATACTCCAGTATTACACTCCAGTATTGGATGCTATTCTCATACTCCAGTATTACACTCCAGTATTGGACGCTATTCTCATACTCCAGTATTACACTCCAGTATTACACTCCAGTATTGGATGCTATTCTCATACTCCAGTATTACACTCCAGTATTGGACGCTATTCTCATACTCCAGTATTACACTCCAGTATTGGATGCTATCCTCATTCTCCAGTATTATACTCCAGTATTACACTCCAGTATTGGATGCTATTCCCATACTCCAGTATTATACTCCAGTTTTGGATGCTATCCTCATTCTTCAGTATTATACTACAATATTACACTCCACTATTAGATACTATCCTCATTCTCCAGTATTACACTCCAGTATTGGACGCTATTCTCATACTCCAGTATTACACTCCAGTATTGGATGCTATCCTCATTCTCCATTATTATACTCCAGTATTACACTCCAGTATTGGACGCTTTTGTCATACTCCAGTATTACACTCCAGTTTTGGATGCTATCCTCATTCTCCAGTGTTATACTCCAGTATTACATTCCAGTATTGGACGCTATTCTCATACTCCAGTATTATACTCCAGTATTGGATGCTATCCTCATACTCCAGTATTATACTCCAGTATTACACTCCAGTATTGGATACTATCCTCATTCTCCAGTATTATGCTCCAGTATTACACTCCAATATTGGATACTATCCTCATGCTCCAGTATTACATTCCAGTATTGGAGGCTATTCTCATACTCCAGTATTACACTCCAGTGTTGGATGCTATCCTCATACTCCAGTATTACACTCCAGTATTGGATGCTATTCCCATACTCCAGTATTATACTCCAGTTTTGGATGCTATCCTCATTCTTCAGTATTATACTCCAGTATTATACTCCAGTATTGGATGCTATCCTCATTCTCCAGTATTACACTCCAGTATTGGATGCTATCCTCATACTCCAGTATTATACTCCAGTATTGGATACTATCCTCATTCTCCTGTATTATGCTCCAGTATTACACTCCAATATTGGATACTATCCTCATGCTCCAGTATTACACTCCAGTATTGGAGGCTATTCTCATACTCCAGTATTACACTCCAGTATTGGATGCTATTCTCATACTCCAGTATTACACTCCAGTATTGGACGCTATTCTCATACTCCAGTATTACACTCCAGTATTGGATGCTATCCTCATTCTCCAGTATTATACTCCGGTATTACACTCCAGTATTGGATGCTATTCCCATACTCCAGTATTATACTCCAGTTTTGGATGCTATCCTCATTCTTCAGTATTACACTCCAGTATTGGACGCTATTCTCATACTCCAGTATTATACTCCAGTATTGGATGCTATCCTCATTCTCCAGTATTATGCTCCAGTATTACACTCCAGTATTGGACACTGTTCTCATACTCCAGTATTATACTCCAGTATTACACTCCAGTATTGGATACTATCCTCCTTCTCCAGTATTACACTCCAGTATTGGATACTATCCTCATTCTCCAGTATTATGCTCCAGTATTACACTCCAATATTGGATACTATCCTCATGCTCCAGTATTACACTCCAGTATTACACTCCAGTATTGGAGGCTATTCTCATACTCCAGTATTACACTCCAGTATTGGATGCTATCCTCATACTCCAGTATTACACTCCAGTATTACACTCCAGTATTGGATGCTATTCCCATACTCCAGTATTATACTCCAGTTTTGGATGCTATCCTCATTCTTCAGTATTATACTCCAGTATTACACTCCAGTATTGGACGCTATTCTCATACTCCAGTATTATAATCCAGTTTTGGATGCTATCCTCATTCTCCAGTGTTATACTCCAGTATTGGAGGCTATTCTCATACTCCAGTATTACACTCCAGTATTGGATGCTATCCTCATACTCCAGTATTACACTCCAGTATTACACTCCAGTATTGGATACTATCCTCATTCTTCAGTATTATACTCCAGTATTACACTCCAGTATTGGACGCTATTCTCATACTCCAGTATTATACTCCAGTATTACACTCCAGTATTGGATACTCTCCTCATTCTCCAGTATTATGCTCCAGTATTACACTCCAATATTGGATACTATCCTCATGCTCCAGTATTACACTCCAGTATTGGAGGCTATTCTCATACTCCAGTATTATACTCCAGTATTGGAGGCTATTCTCATACTCCAGTATTATACTCCAGTATTACACTCCAGTATTGGACGCTATTCTCATACTCCAGTATTATACTCCAGTATTGGATGCTATCCTCATTCTCCAGTATTATGCTCCAGTATTACACTCCAGTATTGGACACTGTTCTCATACTCCAGTATTATACTCCAGTATTACACTCCAGTATTGGATACTATCCTCCTTCTCCAGTATTACACTCCAGTATTGGATACTATCCTCATTCTCCAGTATTATGCTCCAGTATTACACTCCAATATTGGATACTATCCTCATGCTCCAGTATTACACTCCAGTATTACACTCCAGTATTGGAGGCTATTCTCATACTCCAGTATTACACTCCAGTATTGGATACTATCCTCATACTCCAGTATTACACTCCAGTATTACACTCCAGTATTGGATGCTATTCCCATACTCCAGTATTATACTCCAGTTTTGGATGCTATCCTCATTCTTCAGTATTATACTCCAGTATTACACTCCAGTATTGGACGCTATTCTCATACTCCAGTATTATAATCCAGTTTTGGATGCTATCCTCATTCTCCAGTGTTATACTCCAGTATTGGAGGCTATTCTCATACTCCAGTATTACACTCCAGTATTGGATGCTATCCTCATACTCCAGTATTACACTCCAGTATTACACTCCAGTATTGGATACTATCCTCATTCTTCAGTATTATACTCCAGTATTACACTCCAGTATTGGACGCTATTCTCATACTCCAGTATTATACTCCAGTATTACACTCCAGTATTGGATACTCTCCTCATTCTCCAGTATTATGCTCCAGTATTACACTCCAATATTGGATACTATCCTGATGCTCCAGTATTACACTCCAGTATTGGAGGCTATTCTCATACTCCAGTATTATACTCCAGTATTGGAGGCTATTCTCATACTCCAGTATTACACTCCAGTATTGGATACTCTCCTCATTCTCCAGTATTATACTCCAGTATTACACTCCAATATTGGATACTATCCTCATGCTCCAGTATTACACTCCAGTATTGGAGGCTATTCTCATACTCCAGTATTACACTCCAGTATTGGAGGCTATTCTCATACTCCAGTATTATACTCCAGTATTGGAGGCTATTCTCATACTCCAGTATTACACTCCAGTATTGGATACTCTCCTCATTCTCCAGTATTATACTCCAGTATTACACTCCAATATTGGATACTATCCTCATGCTCCAGTATTACACTCCAGTATTGGAGGCTATTCTCATACTCCAGTATTACACTCCAGTATTGGAGGCTATTCTCATACTCCAGTATTACACTCCAGTATTGGAGGCTATTCTCATACTCCAGTATTATACTCCAGTATTGGAGGCTATTCTCATACTCCAGTATTACACTCCAGTATTGGATACTCTCCTCATTCTCCAGTATTATACTCCAGTATTACACTCCAATATTGGATACTATCCTCATGCTCCAGTATTACACTCCAGTATTGGAGGCTATTCTCATACTCCAGTATTACACTCCAGTATTACACTCCAGTATTGGATGCTATCCTCATACTCCAGTATTAGGCCGGCGTCACACTCAGCGTAAGACAATACGGAACGTATTATACGTCCGTACTACGCATGTAATACGCCAAAATGTCCCAGAAATCTAGTTCTGTAGTTAATGCGTTGCCTAGGTGTGGTCGTGTATTTTGCGCATGTGCTGTTGCGTGTGTAATCCGTATTGATCCGTATGGCGTATTTTTCACGCAGCATCACAAAATGGACATTTAACGGTTTTCAGGCCTGCTAATCATTTAAATCATCATTAACAACACTATTTAAAGCCGTCTACAACAGGTGGAACCCTCCCATCTGCCCTATTTGTTCTGGAGCTTCTTTTGGCTGTGTTGCTTTCACCTTACAAACATGTCTGACCATGTGTATTTAAGCACAACTCAGCGGGTGTTACTTCACTGGGTGTTGTCACGTCGCTTTGGACAGCCATATCCGGTCAATGTGGATCCGCGAAGGAGGAGACGAAGATTGTGGGTGCATCCTCTATTGACCCAACGCCAGAGTAAAGGACATTTTCAGAGGCTATATTCAGCTTTAAGGTCACATCCTGCCAAGTTTTACCTGTATAGTCGCATGACCATCAGGACTTTTGATATCTTGTTGGAGATCTTACGTCCTGGGATCACCTATCAGGACACCAGGATGAGAAAAGCCATCTCTGCTGAGGAGCGTCTGCTCCTAACCTTACGGTATGTCTTCCACATTCTCACATACTGTATGTTGAAAATATATTTTTTTATGTGTTGGCTTCTAGTAGGTTCATGTAATTTTAGTTAGACAATATGGCACAAGCACATGATCAAAACTGTGGTTAATGTTGTTTTAAAGTAACCATGGGAACTGTACATTTTTCTATTGTACATAATGTGTTTGGAAATATACTATATGCAGCGCCCCCACTGCCGCAGGGCCGAGGGGTACCCGGTACCGGGCCTCTGAGTCTCTGCTCTGGGGTTGTCACGGTGGCTAGACCCGGTCCGTGACCCTGCTGAGGGGCGCCCAATGAAAGGTGTGGATGGTGGTGGTGGTAGTGCGGTGCAGTGCTGGTCACGGTAAATAACGAGGACACCAGGTTGCAGTCTCTTTACCTCTTTACTGAAGGCTTCAGGATCCTCAGTCCGGATTACGGTTAACCAGGCTGCGCAAGTCCGGCCGGTCCAATGGCACCTCCAGAGTTCCCTTTGCAGGTGGAAATCTGTGCCTACCTTCTAGCGCTTGTGTGTTGCGGTCCTCCCCTGCTGTGCTCACGGGATAGTCCCCACAACTGTTGTGTCTGTTTCTCGTGTTCCCTCACAACTGGATTCTGATGTTCTTCTTCGTCCCCCAGATGATATGGCTAGGACGCACCCGTATGACGAGTAGGCTCGGAGCTCTTCCTGGACCCTAGTGTCGCCCTTCTCCTAGTGTGCCCCCCATGTCTTCATAGGTGATTGGTGTGAGACAGCCCGCCTATAGCTGACTGTCCTGCCGTAGGTTTGAAGTATTGCTTGGAGCCTGATACTTCCTCGGCGTTCCGGCCACCGGCTATGCGCCTCAGTAGGATGTTGCCTTGATCTTACAGCACGACTCCCACTGGTATTTCTCCTTGTTGCGTTGATCTCGTTTCTCACTCAGCACAATATACCTTGCTTCTTGTCCTTTCTTAGGGTACCGCCGCTATATCGTGCAGGCGCGGTCCCATATCGTTCTCTCTGTTCGCTAGGCCTCTGTCAGGATCCCACCCCTGATAGGGACCCCTCTGAATCTTCCCCTACAACACCCTCTGCCACAAGGTGTTGCCTGGTTCCAACCCAGTCAGCTTTCTGATCTAACTTCCTATCCAACCCCCAGTTTTACCAGATTGTGAGGAGTGGCCTAATGCATAGTGCCCTTAGCTCCCCCTGGAGGCCAGACTGTGAAATGTATTGGTGTCTGTGATACCTGGTCAGATGAACTCCTTCAGTGCCATCAGACGTACCATAGCCCCCCATAGCGGCAGAGCAACAGTACTGCAACGACCAGGACTCTGGGGCGCTGCACTATACACTTGTGTTTCTTCATGTTTTCTTTGGACTCATGTTTAATACCTTTTTTTGGTGGTTTTGTCTTTCAGCTTCCTGGCCACAGGCTTGTCCTGTGCGGGACTACACTTTGAGTACCTTATTGGTCGTTCAACCATTTCAGGCATTATTCGTACAACCTGTTTCCAAATCTGGGAGAAACTTCATGAAGTTGTTATGCCTGAGCCCAAACAGGAGGATTGGCTAAAAATTGCCAGTGGTTTCAAGAACACTTGTGACTTCCCTAACTGCATTGGAGCTGTGGATGGGAAACATATTAGGGTGCGTAAGCCGCCGAACTCTGGTTCCCAATTCTTCAATTATAAGCAGTTTTTCTCTGTAGTTCTGTTAGCTGTTGCTGACAGTAACTACAGGTTTATAATTGTAGACATTGGGGCCTATGGGCGAACTGGAGACTGTAGGGTCTTCAATTCGTCCATAATGGGTCGGCGGCTACGTGACAACCAGTTAAACCTCCCACCACCACAGCAACTCCCAGGATCCAATGCGGAAGCAGTGCCTTTTGTTTTGGTTGGAGATGAGGCTTTCCAACTGACGAGGCACGTCATGAGGCCTTATCCCAGGCGCAACCTGGACCACCGGCGGAGGGTCTTTAATCTGAGACTTTCCAGGGCGCAGAGACTGGTGGAGTGCGCCTTTGGGATTCTTGTTGCCAAATGGCGTGTGCTTCAGTCTGCCATTCAGCTCAGTGAGGCTACAATCAAGGAAGTTATCAAAGCCTGTGTTATTTTACATAATTTTACACGCATAAATGATTGTTCCTCACCTAATATTGATGATGACCTCATGAACAATGTGATTAGGCCCACCCCATATGTCCCTCCTCCGCGTCGTCCCCTTTCTGGCCTCAAAGTTCGGGATGTATTTACCAATTATTTTTTGAGAATTTGAGAAATTGAGAATATGCAATGTTGTATGTTTAATTTTGAATATTTTTAAAGATTTGGTTTACCCGTAACAAAAATCTGTCTGTTGTATTTCATTAATTTACATATGTTTATGAGACTATCATGTGTGTGTGATGTAATAAGAAATTGTCCACAACCAGTTTTTTTGGGGGGGTAAATTTTTTTTTTACTTAACTGCCATTTTTTAGGGTGGTTAATGTTTGGTCATAACCTTTTTGGCTAAATATTTTGGCTGAACACATTATTTTTCGCCAATCTAAACATCCAACATCATCAGCATAACAAAGTGCTATGTCAGCACAAACAACCTCAAGATTGGCTAACGTAAAAAGAAAAAATAAACATAATGTTTAAATAGAACAAAAAAAAAGAAGAAAAATAAAACAAAAAATCACAAGTCTTGGTAGGTAGGTGGTGGAGATGTTGATTGCTCAGGGTCCTCATCAGGTGGCCTTTGTAGGCCCAATTGTCCAGTACTCTGTGAGGATGAGGTAGTGGCTGTAGGAACATTATGCATGGTATGATGCTGGCCTGTTGGCATATTTTGGTAAGGATTTGGAGGTAACCCCTGATGTTGCTGCCCATATGGCCTGGAATCATAACCAAAACCAAAATGGCCATATTGTCCAAACCCAGGTTGGGACCAACCTCCAGCACTGGGTGTGGACAAGCGGGCATATTGGGATGGTTGAGGATATCCGGCCATATGGTACTGAGGTTGCCATGGTGGGTTGGTTGTGGGTTGGGGTTGAGGTGTCGGCTGACGTGGAGGGGGTGCTTCAGATCCCTGTTGAGCATGCACGCCTTGTAATCTCTGAGGCCGAAGAATATTTTGAGGTGACATCTGCCACCGTTCAATAAGCTCCATAAGTTGGTATGGGTTATTTGGGGGTGCATGCATCAATAAGGATCTGAAAGCACCCTCTCACACGAAGCCGCAACTCACGTTCTATGGGCCTAAAATACCGGGCAAGGCTCCTTGTAAAGCCCTCCTCCCCATCATCCTCACGAACCCTTGCCAGATAGTTCATCACCCTAGCATCCACGTTTCTCCTGCTTTGGAGGAGCTCTCTCCTGCGGCGAGAACGCTGTGACAAGACTGCCGCCTGAGGTGAGCGCTCCAGGGCAACAGTAGGGCTGCTGCTGTTTCCAGGGTCATCATGGCTAGGTGGTGGTGGTGCTGCTGCTGCAGATGCCAACTGTGGGTCCTCGGGATGTTGTTCTTGCTCTGCTGGAGCTGGCTGGCCAGATGAGGAGGATCCTGGAGGGATGGAGCCTAAGGGAGCAGAAGATGGACCAGCCACCTCTTCTCCTTCACCAACTGGGTCTATGACCAATTCGGAGTCAGACCCTGTCTCCCTGTCAGTGAGGTTGGACTGTGTTCTGTAAAGAAACATTTTTGGGATTTAAAATGTTTAAGTTTAACAATTTTTTAACCCCCCAAAAAAAGGGGTTGGGATCTTTGTACTTACGGCCTGAGGTCCTTGCTGGGGTTCAAAAAAGTGAGCCGGTCAAAATAAATATTTTTTTTTTTCTTGGGAGGTGCGCCTGCCCCACTCCTCTCCCGCTGCTGCCTCTCCCTCCAATATTGGTCACGGATGCTCCGCCATCTGGTTGTAACATCACCCACTGAAACAACAAATATTACACACATTGATTAGACCATTATGCAGAGTGGTCACACAAGGTGTAATTGCCTACACATATTTTACTGTAGCATAGGAATATGCATTTGTAGATTACATTTATGAGTTAATTTTGAAAAATAAGACTATTCTAAAGTAAGGCCACAAGGACAGAGTCCGC
The DNA here is from genome assembly GCF_051348905.1 of Ranitomeya variabilis. NCBI lineage: Eukaryota > Metazoa > Chordata > Amphibia > Anura > Dendrobatidae > Ranitomeya > Ranitomeya variabilis. The sequence goes on along the minus strand of NC_135236.1, from coordinate 629,391 downwards.
TACCCTCTATCCCAGAAAGAACAATTACTGGAAAACAATGTTATTAAGGGACATCTGTTCCAAACATTATTTAAATCCGTTTATCATGTCCAACACCATGTACGTACTGGTGTGCTTTCACTTAATTTCGGTATTCAGTAATCAATTCATGTTTACACATTCAAAGTAGTAAGGTCCTGCTGGTTAACAAGAACATTAAATTTCAAACATGAGTGTACTTACTTATTTGTCGCTGTGCCTCACGTGGCTGCTGCTCATAATGTGGGAAGAGGGACCCACACACACTCCTCCATGCTGCCTCTTTTTGGGCCCTGTTGGCATAGTTGGGATCCCTCTGATCCCAGATAACAGGCCTTTCTTGCACCAATATAATGAGGAGATCAACATTTATGATGTGTGCCATCTTGAAGATCTCACTCCGTGGAGGCGTGCAGCAGACTTCCGGGTTCACTGTCTGGCTTTTCCAGCTAATTAGCGTGTCTCACCTGCCTGATTGAGGCCTTTGGACATTTCCGGACATTTGCCAGTGAGTAGCGTATTTCTCGCAAGTCACACGCATGGTCCGTATGCATTCCGTATTTTACGATCCCCCATAGACTTTCATTGGCGTATTATTTGCGCAATACGCTGACAAACGCAGCATGCTGCGATTTTGTACGGCCGTAGAAAGCCGTATAATACGGAACCGTAATATACGGCTGATAGGAGAAGCCCCATTGAGAATAATTGTGCCGTTTGTTTGGCGAGTTTTACGGACGTATTTTCTGCGCTCTTACGTCCGTAAAACTCGCTAGTGTGACGCCGGCCTTAAACTCCAGTATTACACTCCACTATTGGATGCTATCCTCATACTCCTGTATTATACTCAACTATTACACTCCAGGTTTGGATGCTACTCTCATTCTCCAGTATTACACTCCACTATTGGAAAGTACCCTTATACTCCAGTATTACACTCCAGTACTGGACACTAACCTCATAATCCAGTATGACACTCCACTATTGGATGTTATCCTCATACTCCAGTATTATACTCCAGTATTGGATGCTATCCTCATTCTCCAGTATTATGCTCCAGTATTAGGCCGGCCTCACACTGGCGAGTTTTACGGACGTATGAGCGCATAAACTACGTCCGTAAAATTCGCATTACACACGGCCCAATGATTCCCTATGTCCCAGCTCCTATCTGCCGTATATTACGCATCCGTAATATACGGTCTTGTACGGCCGTAGAAAATCCCAGCATGCTGCGTTTGTCACCGTATTGCGCAAAAAAATCGCCAATGAAAGTCTATGGGGGCGAAAAATACGGATTCCACACGGACCAGCAGTGTGACTTGCGAGAAATACGCAGCGGTGTTAGTGAAAAGCCGGTAATTCAATTGCCGGCTTTTCATTTCTCCTTCCCAAACCCGACATGATATGAGACATGGTTTACATACAGTAAACCATCTCATATCCCCCTTTTTTTTGCATATTCCACACTACTAATGTTAGTAGTGTGTATGTGCAAAATGTGGGCGCTGTAGCTGCTAAAATAAAGGGTTAAATGGTGGAAAAAATTGGCGTGGGCTCCCGCGCAATTTTCTCCGCCAGAGTGGTAAAGCCAGTGACTGAGGGCAGATATTAATAGCCTAGAGAGGGTCCATGGTTATTGGTTCCCCCGGCTACAAACATCTGCCCCCAGCCACCCCAGAAAAGGCACATCTGGAAGATGAGCCTATTCTGGCACTTGGCCACTCTCTTCCCACTCCCGTGTAGCAGTGGGATATGGGGTAATGAAGGGTTAATGCCACCTTGCTATTGTAAGGTGACATTAAGCCAGATTAATAATGGAGAGGCGTCAATTATGTCACCTATCCATTATTAATCCAATTGTATGAAAGGGTTAAAAAACACACACACATTATTAAAAAGTATTTTAATGAAATAAACACACAGGTTGTTTTAATATTTTATTGCTCTCTCAATCCACCAGAAGACCCTCGCTTGGCAAAATAATAAACCAACAATATACATACCTTCTGATGAACTGTCAGGTCCCACGAAGTAAATCCATCTGAAGGGGTTAAATCAATTTACAGGCAGGAGCTGTGCTAAAGCACTCGCTCGTGCCTGTAACCCCGGGTGCTGAAAGGAAAGCTGGGTGATCTGTACTTACATTGAGTTGCGGTGATGTGCCCTCTGGTGGATGAACTCATGAACTGGAGCCTTGCAAAAGTTCCCACGCTCGAGTTCATATGAGTTCACCGCAACTCAATGTAAGTACAGATCACGCCAATTTTTTCCGCCATTTAACCCTTTATTTTAGCAGCTACAGCACCCAAATTTTGCACATACACACTACTAACATTAGTAGTGTGGAATATGCAAAAAAAAGGGGGATATGAGATGGTTTACTGTATGTAATCATGTCTCATATCCTGTCGGGTTTGGGAAGGAGAAATGAAAAGCCGGCAATTGAATTACCGGCTTTTCACATATATCGCGCTGAGTTAAATATAAATACAGAATATATATATGTGTCTCAATGACATATATATATATATATATATATATATATATATATATATATATATATACTGTATATATGTTTTTCTGAACATTTGAGCACATAAATCCATTAGATGTCGGTTTTGCAAGCCTGCGAGAAAATCTCGCAGTACGGATGCCATACGGATTACATACGGAGGATGCCATGCGCAAAATACGCTGACACACCCTGCCTACGGATGACATACGGACCACTATTTTGGGGACTTTTCTGCGTATTACGGCCGTAAAAAACGGACCGTATTTTTATACGCTGAGTGTGAGGCCGGCCTTACACCAGTATTATGTTCCAGTATTACACTCCAGTATTGGATACTATCCTCATTCTCCAGTATTATACTCCAGTATTACACGCCAGTATTGGATGCTATCCTCATACTACAGTATTATACTCCAGTATTGGACACTATCCTCATACTCCAGCATTACACTCCACTGCTGGATGCTATCCTCATACTACAGTATTATACTCCAGTACTGGACACTAACCTCATAATCCAGTATGACACTCCACTATTGGATGTTATCCTCATACTCCAGTGTTACACTCCAGTATTGGATGCTATCCTCATTCTCCAGTACTACACTCCAGTATTAGATGCTATCCTCATACTCCTTGTCACGAATCACAGGGAGGATATTTTTATCATCCCCACCGCTCACACCAATATGTCATGAACCGGGGTTGTTTGTTTGCCTCTGGCTCTTTTCTGAAGGGGATTTATCTATATCCCACTTCCCAGTTCCGGTTAGGAACTTGCAGCTCTCTGGCGCCCCCTTACCCTCAGGTCAGACCGGGCACTGCACCTAGGATAATTAGTCGCCAGAAAGGCTGCCTTACTTTGTATTGGCTAATGGGCACACTGCAGTGAGGGCGATATAACTACTCTCACTCAGGAACAATAATTATCAACGCCGTCCGTCGCTACCAGGTTTTCCAAACGCACAGGACAAATCCACTGCCACCAGCTCCGATTTCTTAATTAATAACGGGTCTGGAGCCCACCCACTTAGTAGCGTAATTCACTTCAGAGGATGTGACAGTACGTTATAGAGCAATGAGAAAAGAAGCTAGTAATTTTATATATTTTACTCCAAAAGGTAGGCAGTGTTTACAAAAGGGTAAAAGGATATTATAAAAGAAGACAAGTTTCGTATGTACAGACAATTACAAATAAAAAGCGTGATACAGTGACCCCTGTTACAGCTACGGGGCGCTGTATGTGCTCCTCAGGATATGCATGGAGGTGTATCTGTGGTTCTAATGATGATAATGAGATAGTGACCGGCAGGATTGTAAATGGCTGGTATGTGTCGCAGAGGGAGTCTGCGCTGTAAGCCTGAAGTAATGTTGTTATTGTGGGACCTGTAGTCCAACAAGTGTTTGCATAGTTGTGAAGGGAGGCTTACTGGGCTAGTTTGAGAGCTGGGTGGGTAGAACTAGCCACACACATCTCCCATCTATGGGAGTGGTTTCAACTACATAATGTGACCATGGTGTGGTCACATGGTCTGTAATGGTCTCAATGCTCTCTGTAATGGAGAGTGTCTATATCCTGGATGGCTTGTGTGTTGGGAGGTCTTGTGTGAACTGGATCCCTGACTTGTGCACTGTGAGGCCGTAGATCTGAAGACATGTATGTTGGGAGATCCTGGGAGTAGGATCGGATCCCTGATAAGCTCACTTAGAGACTTGTTTGTTGGACGGTCCCAGGTGGGGATGGACGTCCTGAACAGCACACGCAGTGGCCTGTGTGATGAACGGTCCCAGGTGTGGACGGACGTCCTGAAGAGCGCATGGAAAGGCTGAATGTATGCAGAGTCTCCAACGGCACTGCATTGGGGGAGCTACTGCCTGTCTGAGGATCTGGACTGACTGATGTGTACCTGCCAGGCAAGTTGGTGATCCCAGTTCGGCAGTTTCCCTGGAGGAGAGAGGACTGACAGGAGGTCAGTGTGTGGAGCAGAAGCTCCTGGAAGGTAACCCAGAGTATGGGGAACTGTGTGCACTGACAGGAGGTCAGTAATGAACTGTGTGGTCTCCCACGGTAACTGGACAAAGTGAGGTCAAGCGTGTTTAGAGACTGTGAACCAATGTCGTGTGTGCTATATGAGTAGAGACATTGATACGGCTTACGGACTCCCCCAGGAACTAGTCAAGGAGGGCTGGCGGGTGTAGTGTCTGAACTGTGAGTTAAAGCCATATAAGAAATATCTAAGTTAAAGCTGCAACTTAATGTCATCTGTTGGTGCCTATTGTGTACCATGAAGTGTAATGGACTGTGCATGACCTGGTTTATGATGCCATAATAAACCGCATGGACTGTTTTTGTGAGAAAAACGTGCCTGTGTGACTGAATCCCGTTGCTAAGTGAGTGTCCCCCAACACATGCAGTAAGCACCATCTCACAAAAGGGATTAATTGTGAAAATCAACTTACAGCTCTTTCATATCGTGGCTGACCATGCGGCTCGAGGGAAGGGCGACACATCAAGATGCATTACAGATGGGTCTCGCAGCTAGACCCTAGACCAAAAGACTAGTGAAGATGGACGTCTCACTCACTTATCCCTGTGCCCAAAACCAAGGCATTTCCTCTGGGGTAATCTCACTCAGAGGCTGAATACTCGCCTTTCTTAAAATTATGGAAAGCCATTTTTACACATTTCTCGCCAAATGAACCTTGTAGAAGAACGACACAATGATCATGATGCTCTCCATGTCATGGGGGTTCCTTTAAGTGTAAACACGTCTAGGCTAGGAGCCCCGATTAAGCAGTAATGGTTTCTCAGCCTCTGCTAAGAGCTGAGCTCCCAAAACCCACCAGTTAGGAGCCCTGTCTCTGCGGTTTCCAGAAATATGACCAGCTTATTTCTGTGAATATCCTGTTTTGATATATTTGGTCTTAAAGCTGTAGCTACAGAAAGGGATTGCCATGCTTTGCTTCTCTATACTTTCGGTTTACAGCTGTAAACAAGACATTCCTGAGGGAGGGGGAAACGAGTGGCTTAGAATTCTGCTGTGCTGGCAGGCAGAGAGAAGAAGGGGGTCAGAGAGCCCTCAGCGTGTGTCTGCCATAGGGCTTTGTTTTTTGTATCAGCAAATGCAGTAGGGGAGAAAAGGAGGGGGGTCAAATCTGCAGTGTGTCTGTACTCAGCTCTTGGATGTAGCAGAGCTCAGTGTGCGTGATAATAGACAATCAAATACATCATATTCCTGACAATACCCATGGATCTTCTCAGGCTATGAATCTCAGCCCACAGCTGTATATTTAGCCTTTACTGGCTATTAAAATGGGGGACCCTCCAAAAAAATGACATGGGGTCCTCCTATAATTAATAGCCAGAAAAGGCTATGCAGACAGCTGCGAGCTGATATTCATAGCATAGGAAGTGACCTAGGTTATTCCCCCCCCCCCACTATAAACATCAGCTCACAGCCACCCCAGAAATGGAGCATCTGTAAGCCTCTCGCTTCCCACTGCCCTGTAGCGGTGGCATATGGAGTAATAGTTTGGGGTTGATGTGACCTTTGTATTGAAAGGTGACATCAAGCCAGCTTAGTAATGGAGAGGTGTCAATAAGACACCTATCCATTACTAATCCTATAGTTGTTAATGGGTTAAAAAAGACACAGCCAGAAAAAAGTCTTTTAATGAAATAAAACACTAAACACAGTTTGCCATCTTTACTGTTCTCATAATCCATGCGATGCCCTCGATCTCCTGTAAAAAAAAACCCCCAAAACAACAATATACCCATAACTGTCTGGCGTTCAGTCTCACGCCATAATCCATATCTGGGGGATATACAGTATAGTTTACAACCAGGAGCGGTGCTAATGCAACCGCCCCGGCTGTAGATCACTGGTGAATGAGAAGATGCTGCTGGCGCAGCACCAGCGACTAGAGCTGACATCACTGATGCTGCGCTGCCTCACAGCCTGACCTGCGCTGAACTCTGGACCGTGGGAAAATGTACTGGCATTTTCCCACAGTCCAGCTTCTCATTCATACATCAGTGGTTTACAGCCAGAGCAGTCGCATTAGTACCACTCCTGGTTGTAAACTATCTATCCCCCAGATATGGATTACGGCGTGGGACTGAACCTCGGACAGGTATGGCTATGTTGCTGGTTTGTTTTTTTTACTGAAGATCGAGGGTGTCGCATAGATTAGGAGAACGATAAAGATGGCAAACTGTGTTTAGTGTTTTATTTCATTAAAAGACTTCTAGCTGTGTCTTTTTTTAACCCATTAACAACTTGTCACGCTCGCGCCCTGACTTGTTGATGCGCCATTTCTGGGGCAGCTGAGTGCTGATATTTGTAGCCCGGGGGGAGGGCCAATAACCATGGTCCCTTCCTAGGCTATGAATATCAGCCCGTAGCTGTCTGCCTAGCCTTTTCAGGCTATTAATTATAGAGGAACCACACGTCATTTTTTGGGGGGTCTCCGTATTTTAATAGACAGTATAGTCTATATATACAGCTGCGGGCTGAGATTCATAGCCTGGGAAGATCCATGGGTATTAACCCCTTTCTAAGCTATAAACATCGGCCCCCAGTCGCTGGCTTTCCCTCTCTGGCAAAGAAAATTGCGCGGGAGCCCACGCCATTTTTTCCCCAAAAAAGAATCTTTTATTAAATACATACAAGTCCATAATTTGCGCACACACTGTTAGGACTGGCGGAACACACCAAATATAAATAAGAGGCGATATAAGATGCGTTCGCAGTCCAGGGTCTACCGTGCAGAGAAGACACCTGCTGCTCGGAAATGGCAGACTATATGGCGCTATTAAGGGAAGACACACACGGGTTAGCTTTATCAGGTCAGGGCCGCGATACCACACAGAGAGCGCAAGCAAGGAGTCACAGAACTCTGCCCCAAGACTCAGGGTCAGAGTCCCTCGAGACTACTTGCGCTCGACAACGCTACAGTGGTGTCAGGAGTAAACTAAACTTAAAATAGATTTAGTGCACTGGGTGCGCACAGCGTCGCTCTGGCGAACACCTCTAACCACTCTAACTAGGGACAGGTAAGCACACTGGTTGCGCACGGTGCCGCACTGGCTAACGCTGCTGTTAGATGCTAAAGATTGTGCCTGGTGCTGGATGGCACTAACTGGCGCTAGACAGTACCAACATTCGCGAGCATTCATCAACACTAGGGATGGGAATGATTCGGAGCTTTCACCAGAACAGGCATACATCCACACACAATAGCTGATTTATACTAGCACATGGCCGTGCGGCCATGCGAACCTTTCATAGCTGTAGCTCTCCAGGATCTTCCTAGTGATCCAATAGGAGCCGCTACAGGTCCTGAGCATGTTACCACCGACCTCCAATGAGAGATCAACCCGTGGGCATGCTCAGTAGGGGAAAAGCAGGACATAGTCTCTGGAACATCTGCTCGCCACTGATGAGTGCTGGCTACAAGGGCTGAGCCTAGAAAGGCAGCAGTAACCAAGCGCACGGTATCAGCTTGAGCCAGACGCTGGGATCGACATCTCTGCTGAGCAGGTTCTGCTGTAGCTAGAGGAGAATGAGAGACCACAGCAGACATGATTCTAGATTTCCCCTGTGCAGCGGTGGGAACTCGAGACCACACACACTATACTAATTGTATTGATCTCACACATCTATATCTCAAACTATTCTGCATCTATTTACTGTATGTAAACCATGTCGGCTCCTGCATTGATTTTGCAGAAGCCGACAAATGAATTACCGGCTAATCTTCTAGCTATATATCTATGCAATGTACAGATATATACACTCACCGGCCACTTTATTAGGTACACCATGCTAGTAACGGGTTGGACCCCCTTTTGCCTTCAGAACTGCCTCAATTCTTCGTGGCATAGATTCAACAAGGTGCTGGAAGCATTCCTCAGAGATTTTGGTCCATATTGACATGATGGCATCACACAGTTGCCGCAGATTTGTCGGCTGCACATCCCAAAGATGCTCCATACAAGGCAGGATGGATCCATGCTTTCATGTTGTTTACGCCAAATTCTGACCCTACCATCCGAATGTCGCAGCAGAAATCGAGACTCATCAGACCAAGCAACGTTTTTCCAATCTTCTACTGTCCAATTTCGATGAGCTTGTACAAATTGTAGCCTCAGTTTCCTGTTCTTAGCTGAAAGGAGTGGTACCCGGTGTGGTCTTCTGCTGCTGTAGCCCATCTGCCTCAAAGTTCGACGCACTGTGTGTTCAGAGATGCTCTTAGGCCTACCTTGGTTGTAACGGGTGGCGATTTGAGTCACTGTTGCCTTTCTATCAGCTCGAACCAGTCTGCCCATTCTCCTCTGACCTCTGGCATCAACAAGGCATTTCCGCCCACAGAACTGCCGCTCACTGGATTTTTTTTCTTTTTCGGACCATTCTCTGTAAACCCTAGAGATGGTTGTGCGTGAAAATCCCAGTAGATCAGCAGTTTCTGAAATACTCAGACCAGCCCTTCTGGCACCAACAACCATGCCACGTTCAAAGGCACTCAAATCACCTTTCTTCCCCATACTGATGCTCGGTTTGAACTGCAGGAGATTGTCTTGACCATGTCTACATGCCTAAATGCACTGAGTTGCCGCCATGTGATTGGCTGATTAGAAATTAAGTGTTAACAAGAAGTTGGACAGGTGTACCTAATAAAGTGGCCGGTGAGTGTATATTGTGATGCAGTGACCCCTGTGGCAGCTAGGGGGCGCTGTGTGTGCTCCTCGGGATATGCATGGAGGCGTATCTGTTGTTATAATGGTGATGAAACAGTGACAGGTAGAATTTTGAGTGGCCGATATGTGTCGCAGAGGGAGTCTGCGTGGTAAGTCTGATGCAATGTTGTTGTTCTGGGACCTGTAGTCCCTCAAGAGTTTGTATAGTTATGAAGGGAGACTTACTAGGCTAGTTATGAGAGATGAGCGAGTCGAACTAGCCACACCCACACACTCCCACCTGTGGGAGTGGTTAATGGTATATAATGTGACCAGGGTGTGGGTCACATGTTCCTGTTTGGTCACTTAGTGTGGATCTGAATGGTCTATGCTGGAAGGTCCTGGAGAGCCTATGTGTTGGAAGACCTGGGAGTAGGCTTCCTGAAGAGCATAACCTGTGTTGGATCTCCTGGGAGTAGGAATCCTGAGGAGCACATGCCAGTGTATTGGACGGTCCCATGTGGGATGGACGTCCTAAATAGCACACAGTAAGACTGATTCTGGATGGTCTGTGTTGGGGAAGCTACCGTCCTTCGGTGGCTCTGGACTGACTGATGTGTGCCGGCCAGGCAAGTTAGTGAACCCCGTAAGGCAGTTTCCCCAGGAGAGAGGACTGACGAGTCAGCAGATGGAGCAGGAGCTCCCATAAGGTACCATTGACTGTTGGTGCTTGTGATAGTCTATGAACTGTGTGGTCTATGACGGTAACTGAAGGAAGTGAGGTTCAGCGTGTTTAGAGACCGCGACCCAATGTCATATGCACTATATGACTAGGGACATTGGTGAACTATACGGCGTACGGACACCCATGGTAACTGGACGAAGTGAGAGGTCCAGCTTGTTTAGTGTCTGTGACTGTGAGACAAAGCCGTATATGAAGTGTCTAAGATAAAGCTGCAAGTTAATATCACCAGTTGGTGCCTGTTGTGTTCTATGAAATGTATATAATGAACTGTGCATAACCCGGTTTATGACACTTTAATAAACCGCATGGACTGTTTTTATGTGAAAAACTGTGCCCGTGTGCTCGAATCCCGTGCCAAGTGAGTGTCCCCAATACACTTAGTAAGTGCAATCTTACTATATATATATATATATATATATATATATATATATATATATATATATATGTGTGTGTGTGTGTCACATATACAGTGTCGGACTGGGGTGCATAGGGCCCACCAGTAACATTAACTTTGGGGGGGGGGGCGCACTTTTCACCTGCATACAAATATTACACTACTCTCGTTCACAAATGTACCTATATGTATATAACAATAAATTAAGTAGTTTGGTTACTGAATGATGAGATGCTGCTATTTTCTGTACAGAGTGAATCAGGTGAATCATGCCAAGTACTGCCCATACAGTTGGGTTGGGGACCCACCGGAGGATTCCACTGTTCCCCTATGGGCCAGTCCAAGCCTGTATATATATACACCTATTCTATGTGTATATATGTATTCTATCTATTCTAACCTGTCAGTGTGATTTTACTGTAGCGGCATATGAATTGCCAGCTTTTACGGTGCGTAAAAATCGGTCAGCGCTCGCATGGTGCGAGTGCTGTGTGACTTTTTTTCTTGCATCTATTGACTTGCATTGGACTCACTACGAATACCCGAGTATTAGGACCTACTCGATACGAGTATAGCGAGTCCAAATATTTCACTACTCGCTCCTCCCTACAGATGATCCCTTCCCTTCTTTCTCCTTTGACACCACATATAATTTGTGCTTGTAGCTTCTGCCTGACACTGGCCTAATCCAGGCGACGTAGGGCGTGGGCCAGTGCACGGTGTCCTGGAAACAGTGTGTGGCAGCTTGCCATGCACAGATGCCTCACTGTTCCCTGTTTGTGGCGAGATCGTGCACATTTACTGGGCTCTACAGCAGCCCTGCACAGTCATGTCGCCATTCTAAAGGGCTAGGGGACATTAGTAGCCATGGGATTGGGGTACAGGCTCAGATTGAGGGTTCGAGAGCTTCTCACATCTACATTATCAAGTCACTTAGAGGGTAATTATCTGCTGCTTTCATGGTAATTATTCTCTGATTTTACCACGTTGATGACGTCTGTCAGGACGGAGGCGGATACGGCTGATTGCATCATGTTTGAAGGGTGTGAAGACTTATTAACAGCATGTTTATCTATAAATACATTTATCCACATGTGGGCTCTGCACATGGTGGATGTACTCACTCCCATGTGTGTCCTGTCATCCTGAGGACTCCAGAAGCCCGGCCCGGCCATTACTCAGATCCCATTATTGTCTATGAGCACATTCACACAGCAGAGTCTAGGATCAAAAGTGTCGTCTGTGTGTCCTTGAAAAAGTTGTTCGGCATTAGGGTGCCATCTTCGATTTACACATTTGTTTGATAAGAAAAATCTAAGAAACCCTATTGTCCACAAAAAAAAAGAATGGTCAGGACTAGAGATGAGCAAATTTGATTGGAAAATGATCGCCAAACATAAATTTGGCACGAATATGGCACATTCGGATTCGTGACCGGAAACACGAGCAAAAGTTTATAAAATCGGTAAAAATCTGTAACATTCAGAAAAAAGTGCAGGAAAATATTTGCGTTGCCACATAAGTATTTTCAGCACTATAGCGATGATAATGGTGGTGTATCATGAGTGTTTGGCACGTGTTTGATGAGGGCAGGGGGTTTGCAGAGCTCAGAGGCGCGGAGTTCTTGGAAGCACAGCACGGTAGTCTTTTTTTTTTTTTCTAACTTTATGTGTGCACATTGCAGCTAGCCATTCAGGGCGCAGGAAACACCCACAATGTCCTGACACAACGGCTTGTGTCATTGGCTGCTGAAATCACATGTCTCTCTCCATATAAATAGCGGACATCTTGTTTTAGCGTCATTTTGACACTGTAACAGCGCAGAGAGGCTGCTCCTGACGCTGGCACTGTTAGCAGCAAGATTTCAGCTAGTTAGTTAGGCGGCTGTATATCAGTCACATATGGTAGGTAGCTAGTGTCCAGTGTGGCTGTAAAATTTACCTTCCAGATTTTTTTTTTTTTGTGGTATTAATGAGGTTCTCAGACAAAGCCGGTAGGGCACATGTCCTTCTATAGTGCTGCATGCACAAGTATAGCATTCTAAATAACATTATTCCAGTAGGTAAATGTGAAAAAGCCTGCTGTATCCCACATTTTAGCTAGTTAGGCTGGTTTCACATTTGCGGTTGTGCCACAATTATCTGCATGCGTCCTGTATTCCTATATTTAACATTAAAGGGAACCTGTCACCCCCAAAATAGCTGGTGAGGTAAGCTCACCGGCATCAGGGGCTTATCTACAGCATTCTGTAATGCTGTAGATAAGCCGCCGATGTTACCTGAAAGAGGAGAAAAAGACGTTAGATTATACTCACCCAGGGGCGGTCCCGCTGCGGTCAGGTCGGATGGGTGTCTCCGGTCCGCTCCGGCGCCTCCCATCTTCATTCCATGACGTCCTCTTCGGGTCTTTACGCCGTGGCTCCAGCGCAGGCGTACTTTGTCTGTCCTGTTGAGGGCAGAGCAAAGTACTGCAGTGCGCAGGCGCCGGAAAGGTCAGAGAGGCCCGGCGCCTGCGCACTGCAGTACTTTGCTCTGCCCTGAACAGGACAGACAAAGTACGCCTGCGCCAGAGCCGCGGCATAAAGACCCAAAGAGGACGTCATGGAATGAAGATGGGAGGCGCCGGAGCGGACCGGAGACACCCATCCAACCGGACCGCAGCGGGACCGCCCCTGGGTGAGTATATTATAACCTCTTTTTCTCCTCTTTCAGGTAACATCGGTGGCTTATCTACAGCATTACAGAATGCTGTAGCTAAGCCCCTGATGCCGGTGAGCTTACCTCACCAGCCATTTTGGGGGTGACAGGTTCCCTTTAAAGTTCAAAAAAGAAGGCAGCACTCCATTTTTCTTAATAAATGTGCAGGATTTAATCAGACCCACATGTCTGTGCAACGTTTCGGCTCTAAATGAGCTCAAGGCTTGAGAAAGGCTCATTTAGAGCTGAAACGTTGCACAGACATGTGGGTCTGATTAAATCCTGCACATTTATTAAGAAAAATGGAGTGCTGCCTTCTTTTTTGAACTTTATGGACTTTGGATAACCAGTGGACAGGTTACCTGGAGGCTTTGCACCCAGAGATAAGTAGAAGTGTTGTGCTGTTCCTTTTTTATGAATATATTTAACATTAGGGACGCATGTGTCTGCGATCGGTTGCGTTTTGCCGCGTGAGACGACGCATGCATCGTTTCATCATCTGCGGTTTGGCGCGGTAAACGCTATATGTAATAATTTTAGAGGCGTCAATTTTCCGCCTAGAAACGTATGTGGTTGTTAGCGGAAAGAATGCAGCAAAAAAGCGCATTACGGTCTATAAGAACGCATGCGTTCGCAAGCACATGCGTTTGCTTGCGTTTGTGAACGCATGCGTCGCATCACAGAAAAACATATCTAGACACTGATTAGCCACCCCCCACATACAAACTGATAGAAGGAGGGAGTGGGCATTTCCAGATCACTACCCAGCAGACAGAGAAGCAGAGCAGACGCAGGCAAGAACCTTGGAGGAAAAAAGACACTGAACAATGTGAGTATATCCTAGCCAATGTCGTTTTTCTATTTTCTGTCTCTACATGTCCTAATTTCTGGCATTTTTTTCTTTCTGCATGCATCAGAATGTCATCTTCTGAGGAGGAGCAACGTCCTGGGCCTGCACAAGCCAAACACATCAGTGAAGTGAGTACTCACCTTCTCAGATTGGTAAGTATTCACTGTCAAATCTACACATGTGACAATTTTTTTCCTTTTTTTTAGAGCACTTCTTCCACTGCAGCAGAGGCTGAACAGGAACCGCGGGTTCACGGTCGGGTGGCAAGGCGGCAGCGTGTACGTATACGTGGCTGACTGTTTATTGCATCCAGGGGTGGATTAAGGGTAGCCAGGGCCCCGGGCTGTTCAGACACTGTGGGCCCCCCGGTCATGCGATGGGGTCATGTGACGGGGTCATCATATACCTGAACCAGATTATTCCATAAAAATAGTTGCTGTGTGAGACTATAACCTGTCAAACATCCATTGATCTAGTCAATTTACCCTTCAGTTAGGAAGAAAAAACAAAACAAAAAAACAACAACACAATACTATCACCATAAGTGCCAGTATTCACAGGAGATCTGTACTTAGTGTGCAGTGTCTGTGTATAGGTAACACTGACTCACCAGTGACGTTTCTAGGTGAAGTCCTTCATCTTTCATCCAGCACAGACCGCCATCACTTCATCCAGCCAGGACTTGTCTCTTCAGGAAATAACACAGTTATCTCGAGCTCCGCTTGCAGAACACATTACTTATTTCTTCCCAACTAATACATTACACCACATGAAGAAAGAGGCAACATAGTGTCACTCTACACAGTAACAGGACCGCCCCCCATTTAAAACAGTGTCCTCAAAAAATAAAATAAATACATCACTGCAGTAATAATATCCCTTAATTAGCCCCTATGGTAATAATAATATCCCCCATCCTGGCCCCGTGTATCCCATTCCTGGCTCCTGCAATATGTTCTCGCATCCTGCCCTCATGAGTATCCATTCTGCCCCATATGATTTCCCTATCCTGCCCCATCAGTCTCCATCGTATCCATCCTGCCCCATGATCCTGCATGATCTGTCTCCAATCCTGCCCCATGTCTTTCATTCTGCCCCGTGTCTCCAATCATGCCCCGTATCTACATTCTGCCCATGTCTCCAGTCCTGCCCCCAGTGTGTCCAGCATCTCTGCCCCCAGTGTGTCCAGCATCTCTGCCCCCAGTGTGTCCAGCATCTCTGCCCCCAGTGTGTCCAGCATCTCTGCCCCCAGTGTGTCCAGCATCTCTGCCCCCAGTGTGTCCAGCATCTCTGCCCCCAGTGTGTCCAGCATCTCTGCCCCCAGTGTGTCCAGCATCCCTGCCCCCAGTGTGTCCAGCATCCCTGCCCCCAGTGTGTCCAGCATCCCTGCCCCCAGTGTGTCCAGCATCCCTGCCCCCAGTGTGTCCAGCATCCCTGCCCCCAGTGTGTCCAGCATCCCTGCCCCCAGTGTGTCCAGCATCCCTGCCCCCAGTGTGTCCAGCATCCCTGCCCCCAGTGTGTCCAGCATCCCTGCCCCCAGTGTGTCCAGCATCCCTGCCCCCAGTGTGTCCAGCATCCCTGCCCCCAGTGTGTCCAGCATCCCTGCCCCCAGTGTGTCCAGCATCTCTGCCCCCAGTGTGTCCAGCATTCTGGCCCGGGCCCCCCCAGATTGCCGTTCGCAATAATAATTTTTAAAAAAAATGAGTTCTCCTCACCTCTCCATGCTCCTTCGGCGAAGCTCCCTCCAGCAGCGCGCACTCGCCGGCGACTGACAATGACATCAGATGCCGGCGACATGTGCCCTGCGGCTGACTTAAGCTGCCAGCCTCCAATTGGCTGGCGGCTGTTAACTATTGACGTGTGCGTGCCCGCACATCAATAGTGTTAAACTGCCGCAGTGCCGGTAGGGGCCCTGTGAGCAGATGAGACAGAGACCGATGCAGGCCCCCTCTGCCCACTGGTCCCATACGCCAGTCAGAGCAGTAATGTCCTGATGGCGGTGGGCAATCTGAGCGGTTGCCCAGGGCCCCACCACACCACTGGGCCCTGGGCTACCGCCCAGATTGACCTCATTATAATCCGCCACTGATTGTATCCTCACTTTACTATTCTTGAATGTTCATTTCTTTCCTTTTTCTTTACCTTTTTCTTCTTTACTCCTGTTTTTCTTGACTTTCAATATTCATGACAGTTTTCTGTCTGTTTTCTTTCTTTTCCTTATGTTAATGTCTCCTACATTAATGTTTTTATTTATTTTTTAGGTTCCAGAATGGGATGAGGACCTGATTGCCAATGACCTCCTAATCTCCCTGGTCCATGAGCGAGTCTCGTTGTGGGACACCCGGGTACCGCAGCACTCGGACAACGTGACGATCTGGCGGCTATGGAATGAGGTGGCCAAAGCGATGTGGGATGGCTGGGACAATGCCCCAACTCGGGTCCGAAATGCATTTTGTAAGTATTGCAATGCGGTGTGCTGCAGCAGTGACCTTGGCCGTGATCACACAACTGTGTGTGATGAGAGAAACTCCTGAGAGTTTCTGTCATCACACACAGCTGTATGATAACGGTCAAAAGTGCATTGTCTAACCATTATTTATATTTTTCAACAGTGCTCAAAGTCGAAACACGTTGGCGTTCGATGAAGGACCGCTTCAACAAGGACCTTCGTCAAGAGAGCCGGTTTCCTAGTGGTTTTGGAGCAAGGATCCGCAGATACAAGTATCACCGCATTTTTGGGACCGGTCTGCAGCGCCCCAGAGTCCTGGTCGTTGCAGTACTGTCGCTCCGCCACTAAGGGGAGTGATGGTACGTCTGATGGCACTAAAGGAGTTCACCTGACCAGGTATCACAGTCACACATTACACTTCACACTCTGGCCACCAGGGGGAGCAAAGGGTTCTATGTATTAGGCCACTCCTCACAATCTGGTAAAACTGGGGGCTGGATAGGAAGTTGGGGAGAAGCTGACTGGGTTTTGCCCAGGCAACACCTAGTGAGAGAAGAGGTTGCTTGGGAGGATTCAGGGGGGTCCCTGTCAGGGGTGGGATCCTGACAGAGGCCTAGCGAAAAGGACAGATTGTTACGGAGCCGCACCTGCACATCATTGCGGCGGCATCTTAAGAAAGGATAAGAAGTGAGGTTTATTGTGGAGAAGTGAGAAACGAGATTACAGCACAAAGGCGAAAGAACCAGTAGGAGTCGTGCCCCGAGATCGGCAACATTCTACTGAGGCGCGTAGCCGGTGGCCGGAACGCCGAGGAAGTATTGGGCTCCACGCATTACTTCAAACCAACGGCAGGGCAGTTAATTATATTATTAATATTATATTAATTATTATTTCAATAGTCAGCCACGACATGTTCTGGGTGCGTGGTAAATAAAGTATGACCCTGGGTGATGGTGGGGGCTACATGAGTTACATTGAAATGCATTTGTTGTAAATGGTATAAAACATTGCTTTGGCTTTTAATATATCAGATAAAAGTGACTTGCTCACAGGATATGTGTGAGGTGTCTTTTTGTCTCCAAGCGCGCTTGTAAAATGACGGGCGTAACTACCTGATTTGGCTCTCACTGGTGATCTGGCGTACTGACATTGGGTCAGAATGAAAACAGCTACGACAGTTGGCTGCCTCACCTAAATCACCTAATGAAGACAACGGAGGCAATTGTGGGAGAGGGGCATCTCTAGGGTCCCTATAAAATAACTCCAGGTCTACCCCGTCATACGGGTGCGTCCTATCCATATCATCTGGGGGACGGAGAGAAAGAACAGAAACATACACGACAGTTGTGAGGACTATCCCGTGGTGCTCAGCAGGGAAGTACTACAACACCCAGGCGCTAGTAGATAGGCACTGATTTCCACCTGCAAAGGGAACTCTGGATGTGCCTTCGGACCGGCCGGTCTCAGACAGCCCAGTTAACAGTAGGGTTGAGCGAAACGGGTCGATCATTTTCAAAAGTCGCCGACTTTTGGCTAAGTCGGCGTCTCATGAAACCCGATCCGACCCCTGTGCTTGTCGGCCATGCGGTACGCGACTTTCGCGCCAAAGTCGCGTTTCAATGACGCGAAAAGCGCCATTTCTCAGCCAATGAAGGTGAACGCAGAGTGTGGGCAGCGTGATGACATAGATCCTGGTCCCCACCATCTTAGAGAAGGGCATTGCAGTGATTGGCTTGCTGTCTGCGGCGTCACAGGGGCTATAAAGGGGCGTTCCCGCCGACCGCCATCTTACTGCTGCTGATCTGAGCTTAGGGAGAGGTTGCTGCCGCTTCGTCAGAAGCAGGGAGAGCGTTAGGCAGGGTCCACTAACCACCAAACCGCTTGTGCTGCAGCGATTTCCACTGTCCAACACCACCTTCGGTGTGCAGGGACTGTGGAAGCTATTTTTTTTTTTTTTTCCCCTCAGCGCTGTAGCTCATTGGGCTGCCCTAGAAGGCTCCGTGATAGCTGTATTGCTGTGTGTACGCCACTGTGGAAACCAACTGCTTTTTTCAAAGCACATATCCTCTTGTTCCTTCCTTTCTGCACAGCTATCTTTTTTGTTTGTCCACACTTTTTATTTAATTTGTGCATCAGTCCACTCCTATTGCTGCCTGCCATACCTGGCTTACATTACTGCAGGGAGATAGTAATTGTAGGACAGTTTTTTTTTTTTTTTTTTTTTTTTTTTGTGGGAGATTAAGATTGGCATTTCTGCTACAGTGCCATCCCTGTGTGTGCCATCTCTCACTGAGTGGGCCATAGAAAGCCTATTTATTTTTTCCGTGATTTGTGTTCTAAAATCTACCTCAACACAAAAACACTACATCAATCAGTGGGAGAAAAATATTGGCCTCAGTCAGGGCTTGTGTGCCACTGCTGTGTGTGCTATCTCTCATTCAGTGGGCTATAGCAAGCCTATTTTTTTTTTTTTTTTTTAATATTATTTGGTTTCTAAAGTCTCCCTGAAAAAAAAAAAAAACCTAAAAAAACAGTGGGAGAGTAATATTGCCCTTTCAGCTTGTGTGCCAGTCTTGACTCCTGGGTGTGCCACCTCTCTCCCTCTCATTCAGTGGGCCATAGAAAGCCTATTTATTTTTTTTAAAAAATATTATTGGGTTTCTAAAGTCTCCCTGAAAAAACAAAAAATACATAAAAAAACAGTGGGAGAGTAATATTGCCCTTTCAGCTTGTGTGCCAGTCTTGACTCCTGGGTGTGCCACCTCTCTCCCTTTCATTCAGTGGGCCATAGAAAGCCTATTTATTTTTTCCGTGATTTGTGTTCTAAATTCTACCTCAACACAAAAACACTACATCAATCAGTGGGAGAAAAATATTGGCCTCAGTCAGGGCTTGTGTGCCACTGCTGTGTGTGCTATCTCTCATTCAGTGGGCTATAGCAAGCCTATTTTTTTTTTTTTTTTTTTTTTTTTTTAATATTATTTGGTTTCTAAAGTCTCCCTGAAAAAAAAAAAAAAACCTAAAAAAACAGTGGGAGAGTAATATTGCCCTTTCAGCTTGTGTGCCAGTCTTGACTCCTGGGTGTGCCACCTCTCTCCCTCTCATTCAGTGGGCCATAGAAAGCCTATTTATTTTTTTTTTTTAATATTATTTGGTTTCTAATTCTCCCTGAAAAAAAAAAAAAAACCTAAAAAAACAGTGGGAGAGTAATATTGCCCTTTCAGCTTGTGTGCCAGTCTTGACTCCTGGGTGTGCCACCTCTCTCCCTTTCATTCAGTGGGCCATAGAAAGCCTATTTATTTTTTTTTTTAAATATTATTGGGTTTCTAAAGTCTCCCTGAAAAAAAAAAAAAAACCTAAAAAAACAGTGGGAGAGTAATATTGCCCTTTCAGCTTGTGTGCCAGTCTTGACTCCTGGGTGTGCCACCTCTCTCCCTCTCATTCAGTGGGCCATAGAAAGCCTATTTATTTTTTTTTTAAAATATTATTGGGTTTCTAAAGTCTCCCTGAAAAAACAAAAAATACATAAAAAAACAGTGGGAGAGTAATATTGCCCTCTCAGCTTGTGTGCCAGTCTTGACTCCTGGGTGTGCCACCTCTCTCTCTCTAATTGTGGGCCATAGAAAGCCTTTTTTTTTTTTTTTTTTAATATTATTTGGTTTCTAAAGTCTCCCTGAGAAAAAAAAAAAAATAAATTAGGTGGGAGATTAATATTGACATTAGTGCTTGAGTGACAGTCCTGCGTGTGTGTCATCTCTGTGATTTTGTGCCACAGAAAACAGAGTGTGTAACATTGTGCCTGATTTTCCTTGTGGTCTCACCAACCTGTTAAGGGATATTGAAATCATACTGAAGTTATAGCTCACCGTGTAAGTTGTTTGACAGCAACAAATAAAGTTACTTTGGTTAAGATTTTAAAACAATGAGGAAGTCTGGTGCAAGAGGTCGTCGTGGGCGTTCATTGTCAGCTGGTAATGATGGTAGTGGTAGAGGAGCATCAGGTGGTCGTGGGGATAAAAATATTCCACCTAAGTCTGGAGCTGTGGAGCCAGTTTCGTCGTCAGGCTACACAAGGCCTCGAACGCTCTCTTTTCTGGGAGTAGGAAAACCGCTTTTAAAGGCGGAGCAGCAACAGCAAGTTTTGGCTTACATTGCAGACTCAGCCTCTAGCTCTTTTGCCTCCTCTTCCGAAACTGGTAAATGTAAAAGCAGCGCGTCGCTTGTGGATGTTCACGGTCAGGGACAAGTCGCTTCCTTGTCCTCCTCAGCAAAAACTACAACAAGAGAGAAGGATGCAGCAGGCGACACAACGGGTCACTCCATGGAGCTCTTTACACATACCGTCCCTGGCTTAGAAAGTGAAACATTTAACAGGCCATGCCCATTACAAGTATATTCTGACATGGAGTGCACTGATGCACAGCCACAGCCAGAGTACTATGCTGCTCCTTTGACTCAGACCACCACATTGCCCTCTCAGGGTACAGATCCACAATCAGACCCTGATGAGACTATGTTGCCCCGCCACGAACGCTATACCACCGACCGACACAGTGACACAGACGAAGTTGCACACGAGCTCGAAGAGGAGGTAATAGATGACCCAGTTATTGACCCCGATTGGCAGCCATTGGGGGAACAGGGTGCAGGCGGCAGTAGTTCAGAAGCGGAGGTGGAGGAGGGGCCGCAGCAGGCATCAACATCGCAACAGGTTACATCTGCCGGGCCCGTATCTGGCCCAAAACGCGTGTCAAAGCCAAAACCTGTTGGAGCACAGCGTTGCCATCCGGTTAAAGCTCAGTCTGCAATCCCTGAAAAGGGATCCGAGTCTAGGAAGAGTGCAGTCTGGCATTTTTTTAAACAACATCCAACTGATCAGCGCAAAGTCATCTGTCAAAAATGTTCAACTAGCTTAAGCAGAGGTCAGAATCTGAAAAGTCTAAATACTAGTTGCATGCATAGACACTTAACCACCATGCATTTTCAAGCCTGGACTAACTACCAAACGTCCCTCAAGGTTGTAGCACCCTCGGCCAATGAAGCTAGTCAGCAACGCAACATCCCTTCCGTCACTGTAAGGCCACCATTTTCCGCACCACAGGCAGTATCTGTGCAGGTTTCTTTGCCAGCCAAAAGCAGTCAGGGTCAGGGAATCACCAGTTTTGTAGGAGGAAATATTGCATCTAGGGCACCGGCGGAAACAATACCGTCTCCAACCGTCTCTCAGTCTGCCATGTACACCGGCACACCCGAAAGTTCCACGATCTCCAGCTCTCCAGTCCAGCTCACCCTACATGAGACTCTGGTTAGAAAAAGGAAGTACTTATCCTCGCATCCGCGTACACAGGGTTTTAACGCCCACATAGCTAGACTAATCTCGTTAGAGATGATGCCCTACCGGTTAGTTGAAAGCGAAGCTTTCAAAGCCCTGATGGAGTACGCTGAACCACGATACGAGCTACCCAGTCGACACTTTTTTTCCAGAAAAGCCATCCCAGCCCTGCACCAGCATGTTAAACAGCGCATCGTCCATGCACTCAGGCAATCTGTGAGTACAAAGGTGCACCTGACTACAGATGCATGGACCAGTAGGCATGGCCAGGGACGTTATGTGTCCATCACGGCACACTGGGTGAATGTGGTGGATGCAGGGTCCACAGGCGACATCAATTTAGGGACAGTTGTGCCTAGCCCACGGTCTAGGAAACAGTTGGCTGTAGGCGTTCGCACCCCCTCCTCCTCCTCCTCCTCGTCCTCCTGCAGAAGCTACAGCTCTTCCACAGAACGCAGTCTGCCAACCACTCCATCGGCAGATGACACTGTTGCACACCAGTTGTCCCATTATGGGCCAGCTACTGCCAAGCGTCAGCAGGCTGTATTGGCTATGAAGTGCTTGGGCGACAATAGACACACCGCGGAAGTTCTGTCCGAGTTCTTGCAACAAGAAACGCAGTCGTGGCTGGGCACAGTAGATCTTGAGGCAGGCAAGGTAGTGAGTGATAACGGAAGGAATTTCATGGCTGCCATCTCCCTTTCCCAACTGAAACACATTCCTTGCCTGGCTCACACCTTAAACCTGGTGGTGCAGTGCTTATTGAAAACTTATCCTGGGTTCTCCGACCTGCTCCTCAAAGTGCGTGCACTTTGCTCACATATCCGACGTTCGCCTGTACACGCCAGCCGTATGCAGACCTATCAGCGGTCTTTGAACCTTCCCCAGCATCGCCTAATCATAGACGTTGCAACAAGGTGGAACTCAACACTGCACATGCTTCAGAGACTGTGCGAACAGAGGCGTGCTGTTATTTATTTGTGGGAGGATACACGGGCAGGCAGTAGGATGGCAGACATGGAGTTGTCAGGTGTGCAGTGGTCTAAGATACAAGACATGTGTCAAGTCCTTCAGTGCTTTGAGGAATGCACACGGCTGGTTAGTGCAGACAACGCCGTAATAAGCATGAGCATCCCCCTAATGCGTCTGCTGATGCAAAGTTTGACGCACATAAAGGAGCAGGCGTCTGCACCAGAGGAAGAGGAAAGCCTTGATGACAGTCAGCCATTGTCTGGTCAGGGCAGTGTACAGGACGAGGTAGCGGGCGAAGAGGAGGTGGAGGACGAGGAGGATGATGGGGATGAGTATATTTTTAATGCCGAACCTTTCCCGGGGGCACAGGAATTTGGTTGCGTGTCACGGCCGGGTTCTGGTTTTTTGAGGGACACAAGTGACGTAGATTTGCCTGCAACTGCCCCTCAACCAATCACAACCGGAGATTTGACAACTGGAACTTTGGCCCACATGGCGGATTATGCCTTACGTATCCTAAAAAGGGACACACGCATTACGAAAATGATGAACGATGACGATTACTGGTTGGCCTGCCTCCTTGATCCACGCTATAAAGGCAAATTGCAAAATATTATGCCACATGAGAACTTGGAACTAATATTAGCAACCAAACAATCAACTCTTGTTGACCGTTTGCTTCAGGCATTCCCAGCACACAGCGCACGTGATCGTTCTCACACGAGCTCCAGGGGGCAGCAGACTAGGAGTGTTAGGGGTGCACACATCAGAAGTGGCATTGGACAGAGGGGTTTTCTGACCAGGTTGTGGAGTGATTTTGCTATGACCGCAGACAGGACAGGTACTGCTGCATCAATTGAAAGTGACAGGAGACAACATTTGTCCAGTATGGTTACTAACTATTTTTCATCCCTTATCGATGTTCTCCCTCAACCGTCATTCCCATTTGATTACTGGGCCTCCAAATTAGACACCTGGCCAGAATTGGCAGAATATGCATTGCAGGAGCTTGCTTGCCCGGCAGCAAGTGTCCTATCAGAAAGAGTATTCAGTGCTGCAGGTTCAATATTAACCGAAAAAAGGACTCGTCTGGCTACCCAAAATGTTGACGATCTAACATTCATTAAAATGAACCACAACTGGATTTCGAAATCTTTTGCCCCACCTTGCCCGGCCGACACCTAGCTTTCCTATGAAAAGCTCTTGCCTGTGAATTACTTTTCTAATGTCTAATTTGCTGCAGCTGATTGTACAGCATACGACATGTTTACACCTCCCTAAATGGCAAAACTCCCCACACGGGGCCGTGGTATCGCGACTTGGCGCAAGCACCCGTGAGACTGCTGTTTGTCTGAAGAGGTGGGTGTGCTCGCTTTTGGTTGACGGCATTGCTACTGGGTCCCTCATAGTACAATGTAGTGTCTCTGGCGGTGGTGGTGCGCACCCAACGTCAGACACACCGTTGTAACATGAGGGGCCCTGGGGCGGTCCCGCCGGCCTCAAGAGAGTTCCCCCCTACCCCAGCTCAAAATGTGCTCTACCACGTGCAAAATTATGTCGCACAGCTCCACCAATCTTTAGTCTATTCGCTGACATCATTCAATGTCTGGCACTGACAATACAAATTTGTAGACATCTATGATGCAACTTAAAGTAGTCTGTGTCTGTGTCCTATATTGGCACCATTAAATAGTTACTGCCAAATTACTATGTCAGAAACTCAGTAGATGAGCCCACCCCTGTACCTAAGTATGCCACCTTTTTTTTTTGTTTTGGTTGTTTTGCGAGACATTAACATCTATTTATATTTTGGGAGTACTGGGACAGACACTCCTTGCACTACTCCTCCACTCACCACCAAGCTGCCTGTGTATCCATGTAACCGCTGTAAAACTGCCATGAGCCTATTGTTTGTTATTTTAGGCCTTTGATAGCCTGTCTGCGGCCCCTACTTGCAATACTCCTCCACTGACCACCAAGCTGCCTGCCCGTGTATCCATGTAACCGCTGTGAAACTGCCATGAGCCTATTGTTTGTTATTTTAGGCCTTTGATAGCCTGTCTGCGGTCCCTACTTTAAATACTCCTCCAATGACCAGACCACTGCTGCCCGTGTACCCCTGGAACCAATTATAAAGTGCCTACAGCCAGCCCATTTTTTTATGTTAGGCCTTTGAAGCCTGTCTGCGGTCCCTACTTGCAATACTCCTCCACTGACCACAATGCTGCCTGGAGTGCCTGCCTGTGTATCCATGTAACCGATGTAAAACTGCCATGACTGCCTACTGTTTGTTATTTTAGGCCTTTGATAGCCTGTCTGCAGCCCCTACTTGCAATACTCCTCCACTGACCACCAAGCTGCCTGCCCGTGTATCCATGTAACCGCTGTGAAACTGCCATGAGCCTATTGTTTGTTATGTTAGGCCTTTGATAGCCTGTCTGCGGTCCCTACTTTAAATACTCCTCCACTGACCAGACCACTGCTGCCCGTGTACCCCTGGAACCAATTATAAAGTGCCTACAGCCAGCCCATTTTCTTATGTTAGGCCTTTGAAGCCTGTCTGCGGTCCCTACTTTAAATACTCCTCCACTGACCACCAAGCTGCCTGCCCGTGTATCCATGTAACCGCTGTAAAACTGCCATGAGCCTATTGTTTGTTATTTTAGGCCTTTGATAGCCTGTCTGCGGCCCCTACTTGCAATACTCCTCCACTGACCACAATGCTGCCTGGAGTGCCTGCCTGTGTATCCATGTAACCGATGTAAAACTGCCATGACTGCCTACTGTTTGTTATTTTAGGCCTTTGATAGCCTGTCTGCAGCCCCTACTTGCAATACTCCTCCACTGACCACCAAGCTGCCTGCCCGTGTATCCATGTAACCGCTGTGAAACTGCCATGAGCCTATTGTTTGTTATGTTAGGCCTTTGATAGCCTGTCTGCGGCCCCTACTTGCAATACTCCTCCACTGACCACCAAGCTGCCTGCCCGTGTATCCATGTAACCGCTGTGAAACTGCCATGAGCCTATTGTTTGTTATTTTAGGCCTTTGATAGCCTGTCTGCGGTCCCTACTTTAAATACTCCTCCACTGACCAGACCACTGCTGCCCGTGTACCCCTGGAACCAATTATAAAGTGCCTACAGCCAGCCCATTTTTTTATGTTAGGCCTTTGAAGCCTGTCTGCGGTCCCTACTTGCAATACTCCTCCACTGACCACAATGCTGCCTGGAGTGCCTGCCTGTGTATCCATGTAACCGATGTAAAACTGCCATGACTGCCTACTGTTTGTTATTTTAGGCCTTTGATAGCCTGTCTGCAGCCCCTACTTGCAATACTCCTCCACTGACCACCAAGCTGCCTGCCCGTGTATCCATGTAACCGCTGTGAAACTGCCATGAGCCTATTGTTTGTTATGTTAGGCCTTTGATAGCCTGTCTGCGGTCCCTACTTTAAATACTCCTCCACTGACCAGACCACTGCTGCCCGTGTACCCCTGGAACCAATTATAAAGTGCCTACAGCCAGCCCATTTTCTTATGTTAGGCCTTTGAAGCCTGTCTGCGGTCCCTACTTTAAATACTCCTCCACTGACCACCAAGCTGCCTGCCCGTGTATCCATGTAACCGCTGTAAAACTGCCATGAGCCTATTGTTTGTTATTTTAGGCCTTTGATAGCCTGTCTGCGGCCCCTACTTGCAATACTCCTCCACTGACCACAATGCTGCCTGGAGTGCCTGCCTGTGTATCCATGTAACCGATGTAAAACTGCCATGACTGCCTACTGTTTGTTATTTTAGGCCTTTGATAGCCTGTCTGCAGCCCCTACTTGCAATACTCCTCCACTGACCACCAAGCTGCCTGCCCGTGTATCCATGTAACCGCTGTGAAACTGCCATGAGCCTATTGTTTGTTATGTTAGGCCTTTGATAGCCTGTCTGCGGTCCCTACTTTAAATACTCCTCCACTGACCAGACCACTGCTGCCCGTGTACCCCTGGAACCAATTATAAAGTGCCTACAGCCAGCCCATTTTCTTATGTTAGGCCTTTGAAGCCTGTCTGCGGTCCCTACTTTAAATACTCCTCCACTGACCACCAAGCTGCCTGCCCGTGTATCCATGTAACCGCTGTAAAACTGCCATGAGCCTATTGTTTGTTATTTTAGGCCTTTGATAGCCTGTCTGCGGCCCCTACTTGCAATACTCCTCCACTGACCACAATGCTGCCTGGAGTGCCTGCCTGTGTATCCATGTAACCGATGTAAAACTGCCATGACTGCCTACTGTTTGTTATTTTAGGCCTTTGATAGCCTGTCTGCAGCCCCTACTTGCAATACTCCTCCACTGACCACCAAGCTGCCTGCCCGTGTATCCATGTAACCGCTGTGAAACTGCCATGAGCCTATTGTTTGTTATGTTAGGCCTTTGATAGCCTGTCTGCGGTCCCTACTTTAAATACTCCTCCACTGACCAGACCACTGCTGCCCGTGTACCCCTGGAACCAATTATAAAGTGCCTACAGCCAGCCCATTTTCTTATGTTAGGCCTTTGAAGCCTGTCTGCGGTCCCTACTTTAAATACTCCTCCACTGACCACCAAGCTGCCTGCCCGTGTATCCATGTAACCGCTGTAAAACTGCCATGAGCCTATTGTTTGTTATTTTAGGCCTTTGATAGCCTGTCTGCGGCCCCTACTTGCAATACTCCTCCACTGACCACAATGCTGCCTGGAGTGCCTGCCTGTGTATCCATGTAACCGATGTAAAACTGCCATGACTGCCTACTGTTTGTTATTTTAGGCCTTTGATAGCCTGTCTGCAGCCCCTACTTGCAATACTCCTCCACTGACCACCAAGCTGCCTGCCCGTGTATCCATGTAACCGCTGTGAAACTGCCATGAGCCTATTGTTTGTTATGTTAGGCCTTTGATAGCCTGTCTGCGGTCCCTACTTTAAATACTCCTCCACTGACCAGACCACTGCTGCCCGTGTACCCCTGGAACCAATTATAAAGTGCCTACAGCCAGCCCATTTTCTTATGTTAGGCCTTTGAAGCCTGTCTGCGGTCCCTACTTTAAATACTCCTCCACTGACCACCAAGCTGCCTGCCCGTGTATCCATGTAACCGCTGTAAAACTGCCATGAGCCTATTGTTTGTTATTTTAGGCCTTTGATAGCCTGTCTGCGGCCCCTACTTGCAATACTCCTCCACTGACCACAATGCTGCCTGGAGTGCCTGCCTGTGTATCCATGTAACCGATGTAAAACTGCCATGACTGCCTACTGTTTGTTATTTTAGGCCTTTGATAGCCTGTCTGCAGCCCCTACTTGCAATACTCCTCCACTGACCACACCAATGCTGCCCGTGTACCCCTGGAACCTATTTAAAAGTTCATAGAGCCTAGTTATATATTTTATTTACTATTAATAAGGCCATGATGGACTACGCTGTACCACGCTACAAGCTAACCAGTCGACACTTCTTTTGCGAGAAAAGCCATCCCAACCCTCCACCAGCATGTAGAAGACCGCATTGTCCATGCACTCTGGCAATCTGTGAGTACAAAGGTGCACCTGACAACAGACGCATGGACCTGTAGGCATGGCCACGGAAGATTACGTGTCCATTACGGCGCAATGGGTTAATGTGGTGGATGCATGGTCCACAGGGGACAGCCTACTAAGTCTGTCTGCAGTCCCTAATTCAAATTGTCCTCCACTGTCTAAATCGGAACTTCCACCTTCTGGCTTTCGGCCTATAGTATCAGAAATTAAACTGCATTTGGCCTTCAACTTTGGTTAGGGCCTACTAACGGCTTCTGCCCCTCCCTGGTGTTGCCCTCAACTAAATAAAGCTGAGCTTCAACCTTCCGGCTCTCATTATGTGGTTTAAAAAAAAAAAATGGTGGTTAGGGCCTACTAACGGCTTCTGCCCCTCCCTGGTGTTGCCCTCAACTAAATAAAGCTGAGCTTCAACCTTCCGGCTCTCATTATGTGGTTTAAAAAAAAAAAATGGTGGTTAGGGCCTACTAACGGCTTCTGCCCCTCCCTGGTGTTGCCCTCAACTAAATAAAGCTGAGCTTCAACCTTCTGCTCCAAATTACCATTTTAAAAAATGCAATAGGCTTTTCAGGCCTACTAAAGGTGTCTGTCTGTGTGCCCCTCCCTGGTGTTGTCCTCAACTAAATAAAGCTGAGCTTCAACCTTCCGGCTCTCATTATGTGGTTTTAAAAAAAAAAATGGTGGTTAGGGCCTACTAACGGCTTCTGCCCCTCCCTGGTGTTGTCCTCAACTAAATAAAGCTGAGCTTCAACCTTCCGGCTCTCATTATGTGGTTTTAAAAAAAAAAATGGTGGTTAGGGCCTACTAACGGCTTCTGCCCCTCCCTGGTGTTGTCCTCAACTAAATAAAGCTGAGCTTCAACCTTCCGGCTCTCATTATGTGGTTTTAAAAAAAAAAATGGTGGTTAGGGCCTACTAACGGCTTCTGCCCCTCCCTGGTGTTGTCCTCAACTAAATAAAGCTGAGCTTCAACCTTCCGGCTCTCATTATGTGGTTTTAAAAAAAAAATGGTGGTTAGGGCCTACTAACGGCTTCTGCCCCTCCCTGGTGTTGTCCTCAACTAAATAAAGCTGAGCTTCAACCTTCCGGCTCTCATTATGTGGTTTTAAAAAAAAAAATGGTGGTTAGGGCCTACTAACGGCTTCTGCCCCTCCCTGGTGTTGTCCTCAACTAAATAAAGCTGAGCTTCAACCTTCCGGCTCTCATTATGTGGTTTTAAAAAAAAAAATGGTGGTTAGGGCCTACTAACGGCTTCTGCCCCTCCCTGGTGTTGTCCTCAACTAAATAAAGCTGAGCTTCAACCTTCCGGCTCTCATTATGTGGTTTTAAAAAAAAAATGGTGGTTAGGGCCTACTAACGGCTTCTGCCCCTCCCTGGTGTTGTCCTCAACTAAATAAAGCTGAGCTTCAACCTTCCGGCTCTCATTATGTGGTTTTAAAAAAAAAAATGGTGGTTAGGGCCTACTAACGGCTTCTGCCCCTCCCTGGTGTTGTCCTCAACTAAATAAAGCTGAGCTTCAACCTTCCGGCTCTCATTATGTGGTTTTAAAAAAAAAATGGTGGTTAGGGCCTACTAACGGCTTCTGCCCCTCCCTGGTGTTGCCCTCAACTAAATAAAGCTGAGCTTCAACCTTCTGCTCCAAATTACCATTTTGAAAAATGCAATAGGCTTTTCAGGCCTACAAAAGGTGTCTGTCTGTGTGCCCCTCCCTGGTGTTGTCCTCAACTAAATAAAGCTGAGCTTCAACCTTCCGGCTCTCATTATGTGGTTTTAAAAAAAAAAATGGTGGTTAGGGCCTACTAACGGCTTCTGCCCCTCCCTGGTGTTGTCCTCAACTAAATAAAGCTGAGCTTCAACCTTCCGGCTCTCATTATGTGGTTTAAAAAAAAAAAATGGTGGTTAGGGCCTACTAACGGCTTCTGCCCCTCCCTGGTGTTGTCCTCAACTAAATAAAGCTGAGCTTCAACCTTCCGGCTCTCATTATGTGGTTTTAAAAAAAAAATGGTGGTTAGGGCCTACTAACGGCTTCTGCCCCTCCCTGGTGTTGCCCTCAACTAAATAAAGCTGAGCTTCAACCTTCTGCTCCAAATTACCATTTTGAAAAATGCAATAGGCTTTTCAGGCCTACTAAAGGTGTCTGTCTGTGTGCCCCTCCCTGGTGTTGTCCTCAACTAAATAAAGCTGAGCTTCAACCTTCCGGCTCTCATTATGTGGTTTAAAAAAAAAAAATGGTGGTTAGGGCCTACTAACGGCTTCTGCCCCTCCCTGGTGTTGTCCTCAACTAAATAAAGCTGAGCTTCAACCTTCCGGCTCTCATTATGTGGTTTTAAAAAAAAAATGGTGGTTAGGGCCTACTAACGGCTTCTGCCCCTCCCTGGTGTTGCCCTCAACTAAATAAAGCTGAGCTTCAACCTTCTGCTCCAAATTACCATTTTGAAAAATGCAATAGGCTTTTCAGGCCTACAAAAGGTGTCTGTCTGTGTGCCCCTCCCTGGTGTTGTCCTCAACTAAATAAAGCTGAGCTTCAACCTTCCGGCTCTCATTATGTGGTTTTAAAAAAAAAAATGGTGGTTAGGGCCTACTAACGGCTTCTGCCCCTCCCTGGTGTTGTCCTCAACTAAATAAAGCTGAGCTTCAACCTTCCGGCTCTCATTATGTGGTTTTAAAAAAAAAAATGGTGGTTAGGGCCTACTAACGGCTTCTGCCCCTCCCTGGTGTTGTCCTCAACTAAATAAAGCTGAGCTTCAACCTTCCGGCTCTCATTATGTGGTTTTAAAAAAAAAATGGTGGTTAGGGCCTACTAACGGCTTCTGCCCCTCCCTGGTGTTGCCCTCAACTAAATAAAGCTGAGCTTCAACCTTCTGCTCCAAATTACCATTTTGAAAAATGCAATAGGCTTTTCAGGCCTACTAAAGGTGTCTGTCTGTGTGCCCCTCCCTGGTGTTGTCCTCAACTAAATAAAGCTGAGCTTCAACCTTCCGGCTCTCATTATGTGGTTTAAAAAAAAAAAATGGTGGTTAGGGCCTACTAACGGCTTCTGCCCCTCCCTGGTGTTGCCCTCAAGTAAATAAAGCTGAGCTTCAACCTTCTGCTCCAAATTACCATTTTAAAAAATGCAATAGGCTTTTCCGGCCTACTAAAGGTGTCTGCCCCTCCCTGGTGTTGTCCTCAACTGAACAAAGCTGAGCTTCCACATTCTGGCTTTCGCCCTATACTATCAGATATTAAACTGCATTTGGCCTACTAGTGTGGTTAGGCCCTTGAAACAGTGTCTGCTGCTCTTGGGTTTGCTACTCCACTGAACAAAGCAATGCCGCCTGTTTAGTCCTGTTACCAATTTTGAACTGCATGTAGCCTACTTTATTCTTTGGCCCTATATCTGTTTCCTCCTCATCCTGCCCATTGCCCAGCCACTGCTAAATGAGTCTGCTGGTACATTGACCTAGACCACTACATTCCCCTTGTACTCTACACAGCCAGAATCTGTCCCTGCTGAAAGTAAGGTTCCCCTTCCCGCATGTTATACCACCTTACACAGGGACAAAGAGGAAGGTGCAGATGAAAGTGCAG
This sequence comes from Ranitomeya variabilis, assembly GCF_051348905.1. Lineage (NCBI taxonomy): Eukaryota > Metazoa > Chordata > Amphibia > Anura > Dendrobatidae > Ranitomeya > Ranitomeya variabilis. The sequence continues at coordinate 597,609 of NC_135236.1, read as the reverse complement.
GTTCCTTCATCAGGTGGGGGGGCATACTCGTTGGCGACGTCACTGGCACAGGGCCCCTCAGAGTACGCAAAAGTGTCGCTGCTGGTGGGAGGCGCCCCCGCCATGCAAACACACCGCCGTACTTTGAGGGGCCCTGTGCCAGTGGCAATGCGAACGAGTGGGCCCCCCCCCTGCTTGCTCAGGATCACAGCACTTGCAACTTTTAAATACTTACCTTTCCCTGCAACACCGCCGTGACGTAGTCCGCATTTCCTGGGCCCACGAAAAACTTGAGCCAGCCCTACTCCCCCCACAACTTTCACCCAATTCCCTATGCCCAACTATTATTATACAGTTAATTAAGATTGGCAAGCTTCAGAAACAAGAATGGATGTTTTTGGCATTAAAATGGGCACTGTAGGTGTTTTCCTGGCCTCCACTCACTGCCGACTATGCTTCCCCATTGACTTGCATTGGGTTTCGTGTTTCGGTCGATCCCCGACTTTTAGCGATAATCGGCCGACTGCACTCGACTCGACTCTGGACAAAATCGGGTTTCCCAAAACCCTACTCGATCTTAAAAAAATGAAAGTCGCTCAACCCTAGTTAACAGTGCTCTGGATTGCGGATGCTGAAGACTTCAGTAAAGAGGTAAAGAGACTGCAACCCTGTGTCTTCGTTATTTACTGCGACCTACACCACCACCTTCACCTTTTATTGGGCGCCCCTTAGCAGGACTACGGACCGGGTCAGGCCACCGTGACATCCTCAGAACCGATAGACCCGGTACCAAGTACCCCGCCGTCCTGCATCTGGGGGCCGCTCCAGGTCCTTGCCCAGAGAACGTAAGTATTGTTTGTGGTTGTAACGGTCTACCGTGCTGGAGTACCTCTTTCAGTACCACCCTGTGTTTCAGGAGGTCCACTCTGCTTTGGCTGGAGTCTGAATGAAGGACGCTGGCTGGAATTGCTTGGTTACATGGGCGCATATAAAAGATCACTGCTTCTCCACGTATTTCCAGTGTGACAACGCTTTACTCACAGGACACAGAATATATCACACAGATACAGAGGGCAGGCCAATTGAAAAGCGGCAGTCCAGACATACATTACAATAGCCGCAGGTGGCCGGAGCCTGCCGATATTTACTGTGGGAATTACAAAGGTGGGGGAGGTTAGAAGGGGGATATCTTGACCCCTCTACCCAGGGGTGCAGCTTGTGGGCTGATGCATTAGGGACATGCATCTCACATGGAACCTATTATACATGCATATAACTGCACAACATATTCTGGGTACTGGGGGGTTCCTTAACACGGCTCCCCTTTTCAGCGACGCGATCAGCGTACACAGTCTGATCCTTAACGGATCGGTTTAGGGATGACCGAAGTTATGGGGTTGGTACAAGTTCCGTTTGTCGACTTAGTCTATCAGCGTTACCGTTTTGTTTGCCAAGTCTGTAGTGGATGGTGAAGTCCAGAGGTTGTAGGGCTAAACTCCACCGCAGTAATCTGGCGTTGTCTCCGGAGACCCGATTAAGCCAGATTAGGGGATTATGGTCCGTTAAGAGGGAAAACTGTCATCCATACAAATATGGTTGCAACTTTTTGAGTGCCCATACTACCACCAGGCACTCCTTCTCGATGACCACATAGCTTACTTCACGTGGCAGTAGTTTCCGACTCAGGTAAGCTACCGGGTGTTCTTGGCTGTCCGGCCCGACTTGGCTCAGTACTGCTCCCAATCCAAACATAGAAGCGTCTGTATGAACAAGGAATAGTTTAGTTTGATTGGGCGCGTCCAATACAGGGGTATTGGTGAGGGCGTCCTTTAGCTGGCGGAAGGCTTCCTCACACTCTGGGGTCCAGGTTACCTGGCGGGGTTGGTTCTTACGGGTCAGATCAGTGAGGGGCTTGGCTACGCTGCTGTAATTGGGAACGAATTTCCTGTAATACCCCACTGTCCCTAGAAACGCCATGACCTGGGTTTTAGTGCGTGGGGTGGGCCATTTGGCTATGGCCTCAATCTTGGCTGGTTCTGGTCGCTGTTTCCCACTTCCCACCCAATGCCCTAAATACTGAACCTCTGCTTTGCCCACGTGACACTTGTTTGGGTTCAAGGTGATTCCGGCCTTGTGGATCCTGTCCAATACTGTCTCTAGGTGATTTAGATGCTCTTCCCATGTCATGCTGTAGATGGCGATGTCATCCAGGTAGGCACAAGCATAGTCCTGGAGACCATCCAGAAGCCAGTCAGCCAGCCTCTGGAAGGTTGCCGGGGCATTCTTCATCCTAAATGGCATAACTCAAAACTGGAATAAGCCGAACGGGGTGACAAATGCCGACTTGGGAATAGCGTCAGGACTAAGGGGAATCTGCCAGTAGCCTTTGCATAGATCGATGGTGGTCAAATACTTGACCAGCCGGTCTAACAACTCATCCACACGCGGCATGGGATACGCATCCGTCACCGTTTTCTCATTGAGCTTATGATAGTCTACACAAAACTGTGTAGTCCCATCCTTCTTGGGCACTAACACTACGGGGGATGCTTAGGGACTATCTGACTCTTCAATGACCCCTAAACGCAACATCTCTTGTATCTCTTGTCACATCCCTTCTCGTACAGACTCAGGGACGCGGAAGGGGGGTTGTCGCAGGGGAGTCTGATCCTGGGTCTCAACCTTGTGTTGTGCCAGGCGGATGAACCCTGGTCTCCCCGAAAACATCCTCTGTCGCTGCCTCAACAACGCCTCCGCCTGCTGTCTCTCCCGGGGACCTAGGTTTTCACCCAAGTGTACCTGGTCCCATGTTTTGGACTGAGTCCTTTCCCCTAAGACATCAGGCAAGGGAAGTCCGGCTAAATCCTCTGCTTCAGGTGCACAGATGGCCACTACCCCTTCAGGGCGCTCCCGGTAGGGCTTCAGCATATTCACGTGGAACGTGCGGATAACCCTAGGGTTGTCACAATTGGCGACATTATAAGTAGTGTCGGCTATTTTCCCCACTACCTGGTAGGGCCCCTGCCATGCAGCTTGGAACTTGTTCTGCCTAGTGGGTTCTAACACCAGGACCTTCTGTCCTATCTCAAAGGTGCGTTCTCTGGCCCTCTGATCGTACCATACGCGCTGGTGCCCCTGGGCCACCTGCATGTTCCCACGTACAGCCTGGGTCAGCTCCTGTCATGACTCCGCACCTCTGCCACCAATATGTCACGGATTCACCCCGTGACCGTCACCCCTACGCCACGGATCGGGGTGACTTTAGGCCAACAGATGGCTATCACATGTGCAGGGGGGCTTATCTTAGTTATCCCTCCACTGCTACAATGTGATGAAAAACACACACACAAGGCTATTGACCTCTTAGTTTACAGCAGGGGCTTATTTTAGTTATCCCACTGCTCTTCAATATACCAAGCGATGCAGGGCCCAGACTATGGCCAGGCACTCCTTCTCAATGGTGGAGTAGTGTTGTGAATTCCGTCCTTAGGCTCCCTCCTGTGGTTGTGAATGGTACTTTTGTGAGTTCTGCCCTTGGGCTCCCTCTGGTGGTTTCGAGTGGAACTGCTGCTCCTTGAGTTTAGCTGTAGCAGCTGCGTTCACTGATCGTCTCTCCTGGCTTTGCTATTTAACCTGGCTCTGGTCTTCAGTTCATGCCAGCTGTCAATGTTTCTGGTTTGGGATTCAGATCTCTCCTTGGATTTCTCTGATGGCCTGTCCATTTCAGCAAAAGATAAGTTTTTGCTAGTTCTTTGTTGTCCATTTGCTTTGGACTTTATTGCTCAGCTCATGTTATGTTTCCTTTTGTCCAGCTTGTCATTATGATATATTCAGGCTAGCTGGAAGCTCTGGGGAAGCAGATTTGCCCTCCACACCGTGAGTCGGTGTGGAGATCATTTTTGTAAACTCTGCATGGATTTTTAGTTTTTAATACTGACCGCACAGTATCCTTTCCTATTCTGTCTATTTAGATTAGTATTGGCATCCTTTGCTAAAATCTGTTTTCATTTCTGTGTATGTTATTTCCCTCTTCACTCACAGTCAATATTTGTGGGGGGCTATCTTTCCTTTTGGGAATTTCTCTGAGGCAAAATAGCTTTCTGTTTCCATCTTTAGGGGTAGTTAGTTAGTTCTCAGGCTGTGACGAGGTGTCTAGGGAGAGACAGGAACACTCCACGGCTATTTCTAGTGTTGGTGTTAGGATTAGGAACTGCGGTCAGTAAAGATACCACCTCCTCAGAGCTTGTCCCATGTTGCTCTTTAACCACCAGGTCATATCAGTGTTGCTCCTTAACCACCAGGTCATAATAGTACAGCTGGCCCGCAATGTGTTGAATGCATCTCAAAAGAGGGAAAAAAAAGTTCTGAGCCATTTTTTTTTTCTTTTCCTTTGCAGCCTGTTTTGTCTTTTTTTTTCCCCTTAATCTCTGGGTGGTTCAGGATTCCGGTGCTGACATGGAGGTTCAGGGTCTGTCCTCGCGTGTGGATCAACTCGCTGCAAGGGTACAGAGTATCCAAGATTATGTTGTTCACACTCCGGTTTTAGAGCCTAGAATTCCTATTCCTGATTTGTTTTCTGGGGATAGATCTAAATTTTTGAACTTTAAAAATAACTGCAGATTGTTTTTTGCTCTGAGACCCCGTTCCTCTGGTGACCCCATTCAGCAGGTGAAGATTATCATTTCTCTGCTGCGTGGAGACCCGCAGGACTGGGCATTCTCCCTTGAGCCAGGAAATCCTGCATTGCTCAATATAGACGCATTTTTTCAAGCACTCGGATTGCTGTATGACGAACCTAATTCTGTGGATCAGGCAGAAAAAACCTTGCTGGCTCTGTGTCAGGGTCAGGAAGCGGCAGAAGTATACTGCCAGAAATTTAGAAAGTGGTCTGTGCTCACAAAATGGAATGAGTATTGTTGTGTATCCGCTTTTTGGGCTCCCCTGGTGGTTGCTGGTGGTACTGGTGACTTGTTTGCACTTTGCTGCTTCTGTTCACCTGCTTCCATCAGTGTTTGGGAGTTTCCTATTTAGCCTTGCTCTCCAGTCATTTCCTTGCCGGTCATCATTGTAACCAGAGCCTTCGGTTGCATGTTCCTGCTACTAGTCTGCTGATCAGCTAAGTGGACTTTGTCCTTTTGTTTTGTACCTTTTGTCCAGTTTGCAGTTTTTGTAATTCTCTGTAGCTGGAAGCTCTTGCGGGCTGAAATTGCCACTCCTGTGTCATGAGTTGACACAGGAGTCTTAAAGTAATTTCAGGATGGTTTTTGAAAGGGTTTTCAGTTGACCGTGAAGTCCTCTTTTGTATCCTTCTGCTATCTAGTAAGTGGACCTCTCTTTGCTAAATCTACTTTCATACTGTGTATGTCTTTTCCTCTTAATTCACCGTTATTACATGTGGGGGGCTGCTATCATCTTTTGGGGTATTTCCCTAGAGGTAAGCCAGGTCTGTTTCTTCCTCTACCAGGCGTAGTTAGTCCTCCGGCTGGCATGTGGCATTTAGGAAGCTGTAGGTATGCTCCCTGGCTACTGTTAGTTGTGTGGTAGATTTAGCTCACGGTCAACTCGAGTTTCCATCACCCGAGAGCTCGTTCGTTATTTATGTGTTTCTTACGTTCCCTTGCCATTGGGAACCATGACAGTATGACCGGCCAGTGTTAAACTTATTGGCAGAAGAAAGGAGAGAAAAAAGAAGTCTGTAAATTTTTTTTTTCTTTTTTTTCGTTTCCCCTATGCTTGCTCCATAGTTGGATCAGTTGTATTTCAGCTCTAATTACTGCCTTTGCCTTTCTCTCCTTATAATCCTTGAATGGCTTTGAGCTCACCTGTTTAAAGATGGATCCTCAGAGTTTGGCTGCAGGTTTAAATAATCTTGCTACGAAGGTTCAAAATTTACAAGATTTTGTTATGCATACTCCTATTTCTGAACCTAAAATCCCTACACCAGAGGTGTTTTCCGGAGATAGATCTCGGTTTCTGAATTTCAAATATAATTGTAAATTATTCCTTTCTCTCAGACCTCACTCCTCAGGAGATCCTGTCCAGCAGGTTAAGATTGTAATTTCTTTGCTGCGAGGTGACCCTCAAAATTGGGCATTTTCATTGGCACCAGGGGATCCTGCGTTGCTCAATGTGGATGCGTTTTTCCTGGCTTTAGGGTTGCTTTATGAGGAACCTAATTTGGAGATTCAAGCTGAAAAAGCTTTGATAGCCCTATCTCAAGGGCAAGATGAAGCTGAGATATACTGCCAAAAATTTCGTAAATGGTCTGTGCTTACTCAGTGGAATGAGTGCGCCTTAGCGGCAAATTTCAGAGAGGGCCTTTCTGATGCCATTAAAGATGTTATGGTCGGGTTCCCTGCGCCTACAGGTCTGAATGAGTCCATGACAATGGCAATTCAGATTGATCGGCGTTTGCGGGAGCGCAAACCCGTGCACCATTTGGCGGTATCTTCTGAATAGACGCCAGAGAAAATGCAATGTGACAGAATTATGTCCAGAAGCGAGCGGCAGAATTATAGGCGTAAAAATGGGTTATGCTTCTATTGTGGTGATTCTGCTCATGTTATATCGGCATGCTCTAAACGTACTAGGAAGGTTGACAAGTCTATTTCAATTGGCACTTTACAGTCCAAATTTATTTTGTCTGTAACCTTGATTTGTTCATTATCAGTTATTACCGTGGATGCCTATGTGGACTCTGGCGCCGCTCTGAGTCTTATGGACTGGTCCTTTGCCAGGCGCTGTGGGTTTCATTTAGAGCCTCTGGAAGTCCCTATACCTCTGAAGGGTATTGATTCTACACCTTTGGCTTGTAATAAACCACAGTTCTGGACGCAAGTGACTATGCGTATGACTCCAGACTATCAGGAGGTGATTCGCTTCCTTGTGTTGTACAATTTACATGATGTTTTGGTGCTTGGATTACCATGGTTACAGTCTCATAACCCAGTCCTTGACTGGAAAGCTATGTCTGTGGTAAGCTGGGGATGTCGGGGGGCTCATGGGGACACTCCTTTGGTGTCCATTTCGTCATCTATTCCATCTGAGATTCCGGCATTTTTGACTGATTATCGTGATATTTTTGAAGAGCCTAAAATTGGTTCACTCCCTCCTCACAGGGATTGTGATTGCGCCATAGATCTGATTCCAGGCAGTAAATTTCCAAAGGGTCGTTTGTTTAACCTATCTGTACCTGAACATGCTGCTATGCGCGAGTATATTAAGGAGTCCCTGGAAAAGGGACATATTCGTCCTTCTTCATCACCTTTAGGAGACGGTTTTTTCTTTGTCTCTAAAAAGGATGGCTCTCTGAGGCCTTGTATTGATTATCGACTCCTGAATAAAATTACAGTCAAATATCAGTATCCGTTGCCTTTGCTGACTGATTTGTTTGCTCGCATAAGGGGGGCTAAGTGGTTCTCTAAGATTGATCTTCGTGGGGCGTATAATTTGGTGCGAATTAAGCAGGGGGATGAGTGGAAAACCGCATTTAATACGCCTGAGGGCCATTTTGAGTATTTGGTAATGCCTTTCGGCCTTTCTAATGCACCTTCTGTCTTTCAGTCCTTAATGCATGATATTTTCCGTGAATATTTGGATAAATTTATGATTGTGTACTTGGATGATATTTTGATTTTTTCTGATGACTGGGAGTCTCATGTTCAGCAGGTCAGGAGGGTTTTTCAGGTTTTGCGGGAGAATTCTTTGTGTGTAAAGGGTTCAAAGTGTGTTTTTGGGGTTCAAAAAATTTCCTTTTTGGGGTACATTTTTTCCCCTTCTTCTATTGAGATGGACCCTGTCAAGGTTCGGGCTATTTACGACTGGACACAGCCTACTTCTCTGAAGAGTCTTCAGAAATTCTTGGGCTTTGCTAATTTTTATCGTCGATTTATAGCTGGTTTTTCTGGCGTTGCTAAACCTCTGACGGATTTGACTAAAAGGGGTGCTGATGTTGCCAATTGGTCCCCTGCTGCTGTGGAGGCCTTTCGGGAGCTTAAGCGCCGCTTTTTGTCTGCTGTCTCTCCAAACTGCGACGTGCTTTGCAAGAATTTCAGGCGGAGAGACCTGATCGTTGTCCGTCTGGTAGACTGTTTGTTCCTGACGATTGGACCACTAGAGTCATCTCGGAAGTTCATTCTTCTACTCTGGCAGGTCATCCGGGAATTTTTGGCACCAGAGATTTGGTGGCTAGATCCTTCTGGTGGCCGTCCCTGTCTCGAGATGTGCGTGTTTTTGTGCAGTCTTGCGATGTGTGTGCTCGGGCCAAGCCTTGTTGTTCTAGGGCTAGTGGGTTGTTGTTGCCCTTGCCTATTCCTAAGAGGCCTTGGACGCACATCTCTATGGACTTTATCTCGGATCTCCCTGTTTCTCAGAAGATGTCTGTCATCTGGGTGGTGTGTGACCTTTTTTCTAAAATCGTTCATTTGGTGCCATTGCCTAAGTTGCCTTCCTCATCTGAGTTGGTCCCTCTGTTTTTTCAAAATGTGGTTCGCTTGCATGGTATTCCGGAAAACATCGTTTCTGACAGGGGTACCCAGTTCGTGTCTAGATTTTGGCGGGCAGTCTGTGCCAGGTTGGGCATTGATTTGTCCTTTTCGTCTGCATTCCATCCTCAGACCAATGGCCAGACGGAGCGAACTAATCAAACTTTGGAGACTTATTTGAGGTGTTTTGTGTCTGCGGATCAGGATGATTGGGTTGCCTTTCTGCCGTTGGCGGAGTTTGCTCTTAATAATCGGGCTAGTTCTGCCACTTTGGTTTCTCCTTTCTTTTGCAATTCAGGGTTTCATCCGCGGTTTTCATCTGGTCAGGTTGAATCTTCGGATTGTCCTGGAGTGGATGCGGTGGTGGATCGGTTGCATCGGATTTGGGGACAAGTGGTGGATAATTTGGAATTGTCCCAGGAGAGGACTCAGCAGTTTGCTAACCGTCGTCGTCGTGTTAGTCCCCACCTTCGTGTTGGGGACTTGGTGTGGTTGTCTTCCCGTTTTGTCCCTATGAGGGTTTCTTCTCCCAAATTTAAGCCTCGGTTCATCGGTCCTTATAGGATTTTGGAGATTCTTAACCCTGTTTCCTTTCGTTTGGACCTCCCGGCATCTTTCGCTATCCATAATGTGTTCCATCGGTCGTTGTTGCGGAGATATGAGGTACCGGTGGTTCCTTCTACTGAACCTCCTGCTCCTGTGCTGGTGGAGGGTGAATTGGAGTACGTCGTAGAGAAGATCTTGGACTCCCGTATTTCCAGACGGAGACTTCAATATCTGGTTAAATGGAAAGGCTATGGTCAGGAAGATAATTCTTGGGTAACTGCCTCTGATGTTCATGCCTCGGATTTGGTTCGTGCCTTTCATAGGGCTCATCCAGATCGCCCTGGCGGTTCTTGTGAGGGTTTGGTGCCCCCTCCTTAAGGGGAGGGTACTGTTGTGTATCCGCTTTTTGGGCTCCCCTGGTGGTTGCTGGTGGTACTGGTGACTTGTTTGCACTTTGCTGCTTTTGTTCACCTGCTTCCATCAGTGTTTGGGAGTTTCCTATTTAGCCTTGCTCTCCAGTCATTTCCTTGCCGGTCATCATTGTAACCAGAGCCTTCGGTTGCATGTTCCTGCTACTAGTCTGCTGATCAGCTAAGTGGACTTTGTCCTTTTGTTTTGTACCTTTTGTCCAGTTTGCAGTTTTTGTAATTCTCTGTAGCTGGAAGCTCTTGTGGGCTGAAATTTCCACTCCTGTGTCATGAGTTGACACAGGAGTCTTAAAGTAATTTCAGGATGGTTTTTGAAAGGGTTTTCAGTTGACCGTGAAGTCCTCTTTTGTATCCTTCTGCTATCTAGTAAGTGGACCTCTCTTTGCTAAATCTACTTTCATACTGTGTATGTCTTTTCCTCTTAATTCACCGTTATTACATGTGGGGGGCTGCTATCATCTTTTGGGGTATTTCCCTAGAGGTAAGCCAGGTCTGTTTCTTCCTCTACCAGGCGTAGTTAGTCCTCCGGCTGGCGCGTGGCATTTAGGAAGCCGTAGGTATGCTCCCTGGCTACTGTTAGTTGTGTGGTAGATTTAGCTCACGGTCAACTCGAGTTTCCATCACCCGAGAGCTCGTTCGTTATTTATGTGTTTCTTACGTTCCCTTGCCATTGGGAACCATGACAGAGTATGCCCTGGCAGCAATTTTCAGAAAGGGTCTTTCTGAAGCCCTTAAAGATGTTATGGTGGGGTTTCTGTTGTGAACTATACTTCTTGGCTCCCTCTTGTGGTCACTAGTGATTTGGCACTTGGATTGTCTTTTGCCAGGTTGGTACTCACCTGCTTCGTTAGGCCTGGGGTGTTGCTATTTAAACTTCCTGGATTCTCAGTCCAGTGCCTGGCATCGTTGTAATCAGTTCATTTCTGTTTGCTCCTGTCTTCAGGTCCTGGTTCTTTGCAAGATAAGCTAAGTCCTGCTTTCTTATTTTTTGATCATTTGTATTGTTTATATTTTTGTCCAGCTTGTACAAAATGTGATTCCTGTTATCGCTGGTAGCTCTAGGGGGCTGATATTCTCCCCCCACACCGTTAGTCGGTTTGGGGGTTCTTGGATATTCAGCGTGGATATTTTGCAGGGTTTTTGCTGACCATATAAGTCATCTTACTATATTCTGCTATTAGTCAGTGGGCCTCTCTTTGCTAAAATCTAGTTCATTCTTACGTTTGTCTTTTCTTCTTACCTCACCGTTATTATTTGTTGGGGGCTTGTATTACTTTGGGGTCTTTTCTCTGGAGGCAAGAAAGGTCTTATTTTCCCTTATAGGGTTAGTTAGTTCTCTGGCTGGCACGAGACGTCTAGGATCAACGTAGGCACGTTCCCCGGCTACTGTTAGTGTTTGTGCTAGGATCAGGTATATGGTCAGCCTAGTTACCACGTCCCTATGAGCTGGTATTTATGTTTGCAGACTTTGCTGTAATCTCTGAGATCCTTTGCCATTGGGATCATAACAGTATGCCAGGCCTATGAATAGTTAATGCATTGCAGAAGTGGGATTAAAAGAAAAGGAGTTCTGAGTTTGTTTTTTTTTCCTCCTCTTTCTTCCTTCCTTTTTTTCTCAGAGTGGCTGTAAGCTTTGCTGCAGACATGAATGTTCAGACCTTGATTACTAGTGTGGATCAGCTTGCTGCACGAGTGCAGAGCATTCAGGATTTTGTTGTTAGCAGTCCTATGTCTGAGCCTAAGATACCTATTCCTGAGCTGTTCTCTGGAGATCGATTTAAATTTAGGAATTTTAGGAATAATTGTAAATTGTTTCTATCTTTGAAACCTCGTTCGTCTGGAGATTCAGCTCAGCAAGTTAAACTTGTTATCTCCTTTTTGCGTGGCGACCCTCAGGATTGGGCTTTCTCGTTAGCGCTAGGAGATCCGGCATTGGCGGATGTTGATGCATTTTTTCTGGCGCTCGGATTGCTTTATGAGGAGCCTAATCTTGAAATTCAGGCAGAAAAAGCTCTACTGGCTATCTCTCAGGGCCAGGATGAAGCCGAAGTGTATTGCCAAAAATTTCGGAAATGGTCTGTGCTTACTCAATGGAATGAATGTGCTCTGGCCGCAAATTACAGAAATGGTCTTTCTGAAGCCATTAAGAATGTGATGGTGGGTTTCACAATTCCTACAAGTCTGAATGATTCTATGGCGCTGGCTATTCAGATTGATCGGCGTTTGCGGGAGCGCAAATCCGCTAATCCTCTGGCGGTGTTGTCTGAACAGACACCTGTTTCAATGCAATGTGATAGAATCCTGACTAGAACCGAACGACAAAATCATAGACGACAGAATGGGCTGTGTTTTTACTGTGGTGATTCTACACATGTTATATCAGCATGCTCTAAACGCCTAACCAAGGTTGTCAGTCCTGTCTCCATTGGTAATTTGCAGCCTAAATTTATTTTGTCTGTGACTTTGATTTGTTCATTGTCTTCCTATGCTGTTATGGCGTTTGTGGATTCAGGTGCTGCCCTGAGTCTTATGGACTTGTCGTTTGTCAAGCGCTGTGGTTTTGTCCTGGAGCCTTTAAAAGTTCCTATTCCTCTCAGAGGAATTGATGCTACGCCACTGGCGGAAAATAAACCGCAGTATTGGACACAAGTGACCATGTGCATGACTCCTGAACATCGGGAGGTGATTCGTTTTCTTGTTCTGCATAAAATGAATGATTTGGTCGTCATAATCCTGTTTTGGATTGGAAGGCTATGTCGGTGTCGAGTTGGGGTTGTCAGGGAATTCATTGCGATTCTCCGCCGGTGTCTATTGCTACTTCTACTCCTTCAGAGGTTCCTGAGTATTTGTGTGACTATCAGGATGTATTCAGTGAGTCCAGGTCCAGTGCTCTTCCTCCTCATAGGGACTGTGACTGCGCAATAGATTTGATTCCTGGCAGTAAATTTCGTAAGGGACGATTATTTAATTTGTCTGTACCCGAGCATGCCGCAATGCGCTCTTATGTCAAGGAGTCTTTGGAGAAGGGGCATATTCGTCCATCCTCTTCCCCTCTTGGTGCGGGATTCTTTTTTGTGGCCAAGAAGGACGGGTCTTTGAGACCTTGTATAGACTATCGGCTTCTGAATAAAATCACTGTTAAGTTTCAGTATCCTTTGCCACTATTGTCAGACTTGTTTGCTCGGATTAAGGGTGCCAAGTGGTTCACCAAGATAGATCTTCGTGGTGCGTACAACCTTGTGCGCATTAGGCAGGGAGATGAATGGAAAACTGCATTCAATACGCCCGAAGGTCATTTTGAATACTTGGTGATGCCCTTTGGGCTCTCTAATGCTCCTTCAGTGTTTCAGTCCTTTATGCATGATATCTTCCGGAAGTATCTGGATAAATTTATGATTGTTTATCTGGATGATATTCTGGTTTTCTTGGATGACTGGGATTCTCATGTAAAGCAGGTCAGGATGATGTTTCAGGTTTTGCGTGATAATGCTTTGTTTGTGAAGGGCTCAAAGTGTCTCTTTGGAGTGCAGAAAGTTTCCTTTTTGGGTTTTATTTTCTCCCCTTCTGCTGTGGAGATGGACCCAGTCAAGGTCCGAGCTATTCATGATTGGACTCAGCCCACGTCTGTTAAGAGTCTTCAGAAGTTCTTGGGGTTTGCTAATTTCTACCGTTGCGTTATCGCTAACTTTTCTAGCGTTGTTAAGCCTTTGACGGATATGACCAAGAAAGGTTCTGATGTGACTAGTTGGGCCCCTGCAGCCGTGGAGGCCTTCCAGGAGCTGAAGCGCCGGTTTACTTCGGCGCCTGTTTTGTGCCAGCCTGATGTCTCACTTCCCTTTCAGGTTGAAGTGGATGCTTCTGAGATCGGTGCTGGGGCTGTTTTGTCGCAGAGAGGCTCTGGTTGCTCTGTGATGAGACCATGTGCTTTTTTCTCTAGGAAGTTTTCGCCTGCTGAGCGGAACTATGATGTTGGTAATCGGGAGTTGCTGGCCATGAAGTGGGCATTTGAGGAGTGGCGTCATTGGCTCGAAGGTGCTAAGCATTGTGTGGTGGTCTTGACTGATCACAAAAATCTGATGTATCTCGAGTCTGCTAAGCGCCTGAATCCTAGACAGGCTCGTTGGTCATTGTTTTTCTCTCGTTTTGACTTTGTGGTCTCGTACCTGCCTGGTTCAAAGAATGTTAAGGCTGATGCTCTTTCTAGGAGCTTTGTGCCTGACTCTCCTGGAGTCTCGGAGCCAGCTGGTATTCTTAAAGAGGGAGTAATCGTGTCGGCCATATCTTCTGATTTGCGACGTGTGTTGCAGAGATTTCAGGCTGGTAGACCTGACTCTTGTCCACCCGACAGACTGTTTGTTCCTGATAAATGGACCAGCAAAGTCATTTCCGAGGTTCATTCCTCGGTGTTGGCAGGGCATCCGGGAATTTTTGGTACCCGAGATTTGGTGGCTAGGTCCTTTTGGTGGCCTTCCTTGTCACGGGATGTGCGGTCATTTGTGCAGTCCTGTGGGACTTGTGCTCGGGCTAAGCCTTGTTGTTCTCGTGCTAGCGGGTTGCTTCTGCCCTTGCCCGTCCCGAAGAGGCCTTGGACACACATTTCCATGGATTTCATTTCTGATCTTCCGGTGTCTCAAGGAATGTCTGTCGTCCGGGTGGTGTGTGATCGTTTTTCCAAGATGGTCCATTTGGTACCCTTGCCTAAGTTGCCTTCCTCTTCCGATCTGGTTCCTTTGTTTTTTCAGAATGTGGTTCGTTTGCACGGCATTCCGGAGAATATCGTGTCCGACAGAGGATCCCAGTTTGTATCCAGATTCTGGCGATCTTTTTGTGCTAAAATGGGCATTGATTTGTCGTTTTCATCTGCCTTCCATCCTCAGACTAATGGTCAAACGGAGCAAACTAATCAGACATTGGAGGCTTATTTGAGATGTTTTGTTTCTGCGGACCAGGATGATTGGGTGACCTTCTTGCCATTGGCGGAGTTTGCCCTTAATAATCGGGCTAGTTCCGCTACTTTGGTTTTGCCATTCTTCTGCAACTCTGGTTTTCTGTTATGACCCCAATGGCAGAGGGTCTCAAAAGTACATACCAAGTCTGCAAACACAAAACCAGCTCATAGGGCAGTGGTAACTGGGCTGACCATATATCTAATCCTAGCACCACAAATAGCAGCAGCCGGGGAACGTGCCTACGTTGGTTCTAGACGTCTCGCGCCAGCCGGAGAACTAACTAACCCTAGAAGGGAAAAGATAGACCTTTCTTGCCTCCAGAGAAAAGACCCCAAAAGTTGGATACAAGCCCCCAACAAATAATAACGGTGAGGTAAGGAGAAAAGACAAACGTAAGAATGAACTAGATATTTAGCAAAGAGAGGCCCACTGACTAATAGCAGAATATAGTAAGATGACTTATATGGTCAGCAAAAACCCTATCAAAATTTCCACGCTGGATATTCAAGAACCCCCGAACCGTCTAACGGCCCGGGGGGAGAACACCAGCCCCCTAGAGCTTCCAGCAAAATCAGGAATCACATTTAGTACAAGCTGGACAAAAAATAGAGCAAGCAAATAACCAAAAAAACAAGGAAGCAGGACTTAGCTTAATTTTGCAAGATCCAAGACCAGCAGACAGGAGCAAACAGAAAGGAACTGATAACAACGATGCCAGGCACTGGACTGAGAAACCAGGAAGTTTATATAGCAACACCCCTGGACTAACGACCCAGGTGGGTGCCAAACTGAGGAAAGACAATCCCAGAGTCATATCACTAGTGACCACAAGAGGGAGCCAAAAAAGTCTAATTCACAACAGTACCCCCCCTTTAAGGAGGGGTCACCGAACCCTCACCAAGACCACCAGGGCGATCAGGATGAGCAGCGTGAAAGGCACGAACTAAATCGGCCGCATGCACATCAGAGGCAACCACCCAGGAATTATCCTCCTGACCATAGCCCTTCCACTTGACCAGATACTGAAGCCTCCGCCTGGAGAGACGAGAATCCAAGATCTTCTCCACCACGTACTCCAACTCGCCCTCAACCAACACCGGAGCAGGAGGCTCAACAGAAGGAACCACAGGTACAACGTACCGCCGCAACAAAGACCTATGGAATACGTTGTGAATGGCAAACGACACCGGAAGATCCAAGCGAAAGGACACAGGATTAAGGATTTCCAATATCTTGTAAGGACCGATGAAGTGAGGCTTAAATTTAGGAGAGGAGACCTTCATAGGAACAAATCGAGAAGACAGCCATACCAAATCCCCAACACGAAGTCGGGGACCCACACCGCGGCGGCGGTTGGCAAAACGCTGAGCCTTCTCCTGTGACAACTTCAAGTTGTCCACCACATGATTCCAGATCCGCTGCAACCTATCCACCACGGAATCTACCCCAGGACAGTCAGAAGGCTCCACATGTCCCGAGGAAAAACGAGGATGGAAACCAGAGTTGCAAAAAAATGGCGAAACCAAAGTAGCGGAACTAGCCCGATTATTAAGGGCAAACTCAGCCAACGGCAAGAAGGTCACCCAATCATCCTGATCTGCAGAAACAAAACACCTCAAATAAGCCTCCAGAGTCTGATTAGTTCGCTCCGTTTGTCCATTAGTCTGAGGATGAAAGGCAGACGAAAACGACAAATCAATGCCCATCTTAGCACAAAAGGATCGCCAGAACCTGGAAACAAACTGGGATCCTCTGTCAGACACAATATTCTCAGGAATGCCGTGTAAACGAACCACATTCTGAAAGAACAAAGGAACCAGATCGGAAGAGGAAGGCAGCTTAGGCAAAGATACCAAATGGACCATCTTGGAAAAGCGATCACATACCACCCAGATGACAGACATGCCCTGAGACACCGGAAGATCTGAAATGAAATCCATGGAAATGTGTGTCCAAGGCCTCTTCGGGACAGGCAAGGGCAAGAGCAACCCGCTGGCACGAGAACAGCAAGGCTTAGCTCGAGCACAAGTCCCACAGGACTGCACAAATGACCGCACATCCCGTGACAAGGAAGGCCACCAAAAGGACCTAGCCACCAGATCTCTGGTGCCAAATATTCCCGGATGCCCTGCCAACACCGAGGAATGAACCTCGGAAATGACTCTGCTGGTCCACTTATCAGGAACAAACAGTCTGTCAGGTGGACAAGAGTCAGGTCTACCAGCCTGAAATCTCTGCAACACACGTCGCAAATCCGGAGAAATGGCTGACAGGATAACTCCCTCTTTGAGAATACCAACTGGTTCTGCGACTCCAGGAGAGTCAGGCACAAAGCTCCTTGAAAGAGCATCAGCCTTCACATTCTTTGAACCTGGTAAATACGAGACCACAAAGTCAAAACGGGAGAAAAGCAATGACCAGAGGGCCTGTCTAGGATTCAGGCGTTTAGCAGACTCGAGATACATCAGATTCTTGTGATCAGTCAAGACCACCACACGATGCTTAGCACCCTCGAGCCAATGACGCCACTCCTCAAATGCCCACTTCATGGCTAACAACTCCCGATTGCCAACATCATAATTCCGCTCAGCAGGCGAAAACTTCCTAGAGAAAAAAGCACATGGTCTCATTACAGAGCAACCAGGGCCTCTCTGCTACAAAACGGCCCCTGCCCCAATCTCAGAAGCATCCACTTCAACCTGAAAGGGAAGTGAGACATCAGGCTGGCACAAAACAGGCGCCGAAGTAAACCGGCGCTTCAACTCTTGAAAGGCTTCCACGGCTGCAGGAGCCCAGTTAGCAACATCAGAACCTTTCTTGGTCATATCCGTCAAAGGTTTAACAACGCTAGAAAAATTAGCGATAAAACGACGGTAGAAGTTAGCAAAACCCAAGAACTTCTGAAGACTCTTAACAGACGTGGGTTGAGTCCAATCATGAATAGCTCGGACCTTGACTGGATCCATCTCCACCGCAGAAGGGGAAAAAATAAAACCCAAAAAGGGAACCTTCTGTACTCCAAAGAGACACTTTGAGCCCTTAACAAACAAAGCATTCTCACGCAAAACCTGAAACACCATCCTGACCTGCTCTACATGCGAGTCCCAGTCATCAGAAAAAACCAGAATATCATCCAGATAAATAATCATAAATTTATCCAGATACTTCCAGAAAATATCATGCATAAAGGACTGAAACACTGAAGGAGCATTAGAGAGCCCGAAAGGCATCACCAAGTACTCAAAATGACCTTCGGGCGTATTAAATGCAGTTTTCCATTCATCTCCTTGCTTAATGCGCACAAGGTTGTACGCACCACGAAGATCTATCTTGGTGAACCACTTGGCACCTTTAATCCGGGCAAACAAGTCCGACAACAGAGGCAAAGGATACTGAAATTTAACAGTGATTTTATTCAGAAGCCGATAGTCAATACAAGGTCTCAAAGATCCGTCCTTCTTGGCCACAAAAAAGAATCCCGCACCAAGAGGGGAAGAGGATGGACGGATATGCCCCTTCTCCAGAGATTCCTTGATATACGAACGCATTGCGGTATGCTCAGGTACAGACAGATTAAATAATCTTCCCTTAGGAAATTTACTACCTGGAATCAAATCTATAGCGCAGTCACAGTCCCTATGAGGAGGAAGAGCACTGGACCTGGACTCGCTGAATACATCCTGGTAATCAGACAAATACTCAGGAACTTCTGAAGGAGTAGAGGAAGCAATAGACACCGGCGGGGAATCACCATGAATTCCCTGACAGCCCCAACTTGACACAGACATTGCCTTCCAATCCAAGACTGGATTATGGGTCTGTAACCATGGCAGACCCAAAACGACCAAATCATGCATTTTATGCAGAACAAGAAAACGAATCACCTCCCGATGTTCAGGAGTCATGCACATGGTTACCTGTGTCCAAAACTGCGGTTTATTTTCCGCCAATGGCGTAGCATCAATACCTCTAAGAGGGATAGGATTTACCAACGGCTCAAGAACAAAACCACAGCGCTTGGCAAACGACAGATCCATAAGACTCAGGGCAGCACCTGAATCCACAAACGCCATAACACGGTAGGAGGACAATGAGCAAATTAAAGTCACAGACAAAATAAATTTAGGTTGCAAATTACCAATGGCGACAGGACTAACAACCCTAGTTAGGCGTTTAGAGCATGCTGATATAACATGTGTAGAATCACCACAGTAAAAACACAACCCATTCTGACGTCTGTGATTTTTCCGTTCATTTCTAGTCTGAATTCTACCACATTGCATTAAATCAGGTGTTCGTTCAGACAACACCACCAGAGGATTCGCGGCTTTGCGCTCCCGCAAACGCCGGTCAATTTGAATAGCCAGCGCCATGGAATCATTCAGACCTGTAGGAATGGAGAAACCCACCATCACATTCTTAATGGCTTCAGAAAGGCCATTTCTGAAATTTGCGGCCAGAGCACACTCATTCCACTGAGTAAGCACGGACCATTTCCGAAATTTTTGGCAATACACTTCAGCTTCATCCTGAGCGCCAGAAAAAACGCATCAATATTTGCCAATGCCGGATCTCCTGGCGCTAGCGAGAAGGCCCAATCCTGAGGGTCGCCCCGTAAGAAAGAGATAACAATTTTTACTTGCTGAGCTGAGTCTCCAGATGAACGGGGTCTCAGAGATAGAAACAATTTACAATTATTCCTGAAATTCCTAAACTTAAATCGGTCTCCAGAGAACAGTTCAGGAATAGGTATTTTAGGTTCAGACATTGGACTACTGGTAACAAAATCTTGTATGCCCTGCACATGAGCAGCAAGCTGATCCACACTTGTAATCAAAGTCTGGACATTCATGTCTGCAGCAAGCACAAGCCACTCAGAGGTAAAGGGGAGGAAAAAAGAGAGGAAAGAAAAAAAAAAAAAAACTCAGACTTTCCTTTCTTGTAATCCCACTTCTGCAATGCATTAAACATTCAACCTTGGCCTGGCATACTGTTATGACCCCAATGGCAGAGGGTCTCAAAAGTACATACCAAGTCTGCAAACACAAAAAACCAGCTCATAGGGCAGTGGTAACTGGGCTGACCATATATCTAATCCTAGCACCACAAATAGCAGCAGCCGGGGAACGTGCCTACGTTGGTTCTAGACGTCTCGCGCCAGCCGGAGAACTAACTAACCCTAGAAGGGAAAAGATAGACCTTTCTTGCCTCCAGAGAAAAGACCCCAAAAGTTGGATACAAGCCCCCAACAAATAATAACGGTGAGGTAAGGAGAAAAGACAAACGTAAGAATGAACTAGATATTTAGCAAAGAGAGGCCCACTGACTAATAGCAGAATATAGTAAGATGACTTATATGGTCAGCAAAAACCCTATCAAAATTTCCACGCTGGATATTCAAGAACCCCCGAACCGTCTAACGGCCCGGGGGGAGAACACCAGCCCCCTAGAGCTTCCAGCAAAATCAGGAATCACATTTAGTACAAGCTGGACAAAAAATAGAGCAAGCAAATAACCAAAAAAACAAGGAAGCAGGACTTAGCTTAATTTTGCAAGATCCAAGACCAGCAGACAGGAGCAAACAGAAAGGAACTGATAACAACGATGCCAGGCACTGGACTGAGAAACCAGGAAGTTTATATAGCAACACCCCTGGACTAACGACCCAGGTGGGTGCCAAACTGAGGAAAGACAATCCCAGAGTCATATCACTAGTGACCACAAGAGGGAGCCAAAAAAGTCTAATTCACAACAGTTTTCATCCTCGTTTCTCCTCGGGTCATGTTGAGTCTTCTGACTGTCCTGGGGTGGATTCCGTGGTGGATAGGTTGCAGTGGATTTAGAATCTTGTGGTGGACAACTTGAAGTTGTCACAGGAAAAGGCTCAGCGTTTTGCCAACCGCCGCCGCGGTGTGGGCCCCCGACTTCGTGTTGGGGATTTGGTTTGGTTGTCTTCTCGGTATGTCCCTCTGAAGGTTTCCTCTCCTAAGTTTGAGCCTCGCTTTATTGGTCCTTATAAAATTTTGGAAGTTCTTAACCCGGTTTCTTTTCGTTTGGATCTTCCGGTGTCATTTGCCATCCACAACGTGTTCCATAGGTCTTTGTTGCGGCGGTACGTTGTGCCTGTGGTTCCTGCTGTTGAGCCTCCTGCTCCGGTGTTGGTTGAGGGCGAGTTGGAGTACGTGGTAGAGAAGATCTTGGATTCTCGTCTGTCTAGACGGAGGCTTCAGTATTTGGTCAAATGGAAGGGCTATGGTCAGGAGGATAATTCCTGGGTGGCCGCCTCTGATGTTCATGCGGCCGATTTGGTTCGTGCCTTCCACGCTGCTCATCCTGGTCGCCCTGGTGGTCTTGGTGAGGGTTCGGTGACCCCTCCTTAAAGGGGGGGTACTGTTGTGAACTATACTTCTTGGCTCCCTCTTGTGGTCTAGTGATTTGGCACTTGGATTGTCTTTTACCAGGTTGGTACTCACCTGCTTCGTTAGGCCTGGGGTGTTGCTATTTAAACTTCCTGGATTCTCAGTCCAGTGCCTGGCATCGTTGTAATCAGTTCATTTCTGTTTGCTCCTGTCTTCAGGTCCTGGTTCTTTGCAAGATAAGCTAAGTCCTGCTTTCTTATTTTTTGATCATTTGTATTGTTTATATTTTTGTCCAGCTTGTACAAAATGTGATTCCTGTTATCGCTGGTAGCTCTAGGGGGCTGATATTCTCCCCCCACACCGTTAGTCGGTTTGGGGGTTCTTGGATATTCAGCGTGGATATTTTGCAGGGTTTTTGCTGACCATATAAGTCATCTTACTATATTCTGCTATTAGTCAGTGGGCCTCTCTTTGCTAAAATTTAGTTCATTCTTACGTTTGTCTTTTCTTCTTACCTCACCGTTATTATTTGTTGGGGGCTTGTATTACTTTGGGGTCTTTTCTCTGGAGGCAAGAAAGGTCTTATTTTCCCTTATAGGGTTAGTTAGTTCTCCGGCTGGCGCGAGACGTCTAGGATCAACGTAGGCACGTTCCCCGGCTACTGTTAGTGTTTGTGCTAGGATCAGGTATATGGTCAGCCTAGTTACCACGTCCCTATGAGCTGGTATTTATGTTTGCAGACTTTGCTGTAATCTCTGAGATCCTTTGCCATTGGGATCATAACAGGTTCCCCACGCCTGCTGGTTTGAACGAATCAATGTCTTTAGCCATTCAGATTGATTGGCGCCTGCGCGAGCGCAGGGTGGTGCACCATATGGCGGTGTCCTCTGGGCAGAGTCCTGAGCCTATGCAATGTGATAGGATTTTGACTAGAGCGGAATGGCAGGAATTCAGACGTCAGAATGGGCTGTGTTTTTACTGTGGTGACTCTACTCATGCTATTTCTGATTGTCCTAAGCGTACTAAGAGGGTTGCTAGGTCTGTTACCATTAGTACTGTACAGCCTAAATTTCTCTTGTCTGTTACCCTTATTTGCTCATTGTCGTCCTTTTCTGTTATGGCATTTGTGGATTCAGGCGCTGCCCTGAACTTAATAGACTTGAATTTGCCAAACGCTGTGGTTTTTCCTTGGAGCTTTTGCGGAGCCCTATTCCCTTGAGGGGGATTGATGCTACGCCATTGGCCAAGAATAAACCTCAGTGCTGGACACAGTTGACCATGTACATGGCTCCAGCACATCAGGAAAATATTCGTTTTTTGGTGTTGCATAATTTGCATGATGTTGTTGTGCTGGGTTTTCCATGGTTACAGGTACATAATCCAGTGCTGGATTGGAAATCTATGTCTGTGACTAGTTGGGGTTGTCAAGGGATACATAGTGATGTTCCTTTGATGTCAATTTCCTCTTCCCCCTCTTCTGAAGTTCCTGAGTTTTTGTCAGATTTCCAGGATATATTTGATGAGCCCAAGTCCAGTTCCGTTCCTCCTCATAGGGACTGCGATTGTGCTATTAACTTGATTCCTGGCTGTAAGTTCCCTAAGGGTCGACTTTTCAATCTGTCTGTGCCACAGCATGCCGCTATGCGGAGTTATGTAAAGGAGTCTTTGGAGAAGGGGCATATTCGCCCGTCTTCGTCACTGTTGGGAGCGGGGTTCTTTTTTGTTGCCAAGAAGGATGGCTCCTTGAGGCCCTGTATAGATTATCGCCTTCTCAATAAGATCACGGTCAAATTCCAGTACCCTTTACCTTTGCTTTCTGATTTGTTTGCTCGGATTAAGGGGGCTAGTTGGTTTACCAAGATTGACCTTCGAGGGGCGTATAATCTTGTTCATATTAAACAGGGTGATGAATGGAAAACAGCATTTAATACACCCGAAGGCCATTTTGAATACCTTGTGATGCCATTCGGGCTCTCTAATGCTCCATCTGTGTTTCAGTCCTTTTATGCATGATATCTTCCGGAATTATCTGGATAAATTTATGATTGTATATTTGGATGATATTTTGGTTTTTTCCAATGTTTGGGAGTCTCATGTGAAGCAGGTCAGGATGGTATTTCAGATCCTTTGTGCTAATGCGTTGTTTGTGAAGGGGTCTAAGTGCCTCTTTGGAGTTCAGAAGGTTTTGTTTTTGGGTTTCATTTTTTCTCCCTCGGCTATTGAGATGGACCCTGTTAAGGTCCAGGCCATTCATGATTGGACTCAACCCACATCTGTGAAGAGCATTCAGAAATTTTTGGGCTTTGCTAATTTTTATCACCGCTTCATTGCTAATTTTTCCAGTGTGGTTAAGCCTCTGACCGATTTGACGAAGAAAGGCGCTGATGTGATGAATTGGTCCTCTGCGGCTGTTGAGGCCTTTCAGGAGCTTAAACGTCGTTTTACTTCTGCCCCTGTGTTGCGTCAGCCAGATGCTTCTTTCCCTTTTCAGGTTGAGGTTGACGCTTCTGAGATTGGGGCAGGGGCCGTTTTGTCTCAGAGAAGTTCTGATGGCTCTTTGATGAAACCGTGTGCTTTCTTCTCCAGAAAGTTTTCACCTGCTGAGCGTAATTATGATGTCGGCAATCGGGAGTTGTTGGCTATGAAGTGGGCATTTGAGGAGTGTCGACATTGGCTTGAGGGAGCCAAGCATCGCGTTGTGGTCTTGACCGATCATAAGAATCTGATTTACCTTGAGTCTGCCAAGCGGTTGAATCCTAGACAAGCTCGATGGTCTCTGTTTTTCTCCCGTTTTGATTTGGTGGTCTCGTATCTTCCGGGATCTAAGAATGTGAAGGCTGATGCCCTTTCTAGGAGTTTTTTGCCTGATTCTCCGGGAGTCCTTGAGCCTACTGGTATTCTCAAGGAGGGGGTGATTCTTTCTGCCATCTCTCCTGATTTACGGCGGGTGCTTCGGGAGTTTCAGGCTGATAAACCTGACCGCTGTCCAGTGGGGAAACTGTTTGTTCCTGATAGATGGACTAGTAAGGTAATTTCTGAGGTTCATTGTTCAGTATTGGCTGGTCATCCTGGGATTTTTGGTACCAGAGAGTTGGTTGCTAGGTC
Source organism: Ranitomeya variabilis (assembly GCF_051348905.1). Lineage (NCBI taxonomy): Eukaryota > Metazoa > Chordata > Amphibia > Anura > Dendrobatidae > Ranitomeya > Ranitomeya variabilis. The sequence goes on along the minus strand of NC_135236.1, from coordinate 573,760 downwards.
CTTTTGGTGGCCTTCCTTGTCGCGGAATGTGCGTTCTTTTGTGCAGTCCTGTGGGACTTGTGCCCGGGCCAAGCCTTGCTGTTCCCGTGCTAGTGGGTTGCTTTTGCCTTTGCCAGTCCCTGAGAGGCCCTGGATGCATATTTCCATGGATTTTATTTCTGATCTTCCTGTTTCCCAGAAGATGTCTGTCATCTGGGTGGTTTGTGACCGGTTTTCTAAGATGGTCCATTTGGTACCTTTGCCTAAGTTGCCTTCTTCCTCTGATTTGGTTCCATTATTTTTTCAGCATGTGGTTCGTTTGCATGGCATTCCGGAGAATATTGTGTCTAACAGAGGTTCCCAGTTTTTTTCTAGGTTTTGGCGGTCCTTTTGTGCTAGAATGGGCATTGATTTGTCTTTTTCTTCAGCATTCCATCCTCAGACAAATGGCCAATCGGAGCGAACCAATCAGACCTTGGAAACCTATTTGAGATGCTTTGTGTCTACTGATCAGGATGATTGGGTGACCTTCTTGCCGTTGGCCGAGTTTGCCCTTAATAATCGGGCTAGTTCGGCTACCTTGGTTTCGCCTTTCTTTTGTAACTTTGGTTTTCATCCTCGTTTTTCTTCAGGGCAGGTTGAGCCTTCTGACTGTCCTGGTGTGGATTCTGTGGTGGACAGGTTACAGCAGATTTGGACTCATGTGGTGGACAATTTAACGTTGTCTCAGGAAAAGGCTCAACGTTTTGCTAACCGTCGTCGGTGTGTTGGTCCCCGGCTTCGTGTTGGGGATTTGGTCTGGTTGTCTTCTCGTCATGTTCCTATGAAGGTTTCTTCCCCTAAGTTCAAGCCTCGCTTTATTGGTCCTTATAAGATTTCTGAAATTATCAATCCGGTGTCTTTTCGTTTGGCCCTTCCAGCTTCTTTTTCCATTCATAACGTTTTTCATAGATCTTTGTTGCAGAGATATGTGGTGCCCATGGTTCCCTCTGTTGATCCTCCTGCTCCGGTGTTGGTTGAGGGGGAGTTGGAATATGTGGTGGAAAAGATTTTGGATTCTCGTTTTTCGAGGCGGAAGCTTCAGTATCTGGTCAAGTGGAAGGTTATGGCCAGGAGGATAATTCTTGGGTTGTTGCCTCCGATGTCCATGCTGCCGATTTGGTTCGTGCTTTTCACTTGGCTCGTCCTGATCGGCCTGGGGGCTCTGGTGAGGGTTCGGTGACCCCTCCTCAAGGGGGGGTACTGTTGTGAATTCTGTCCTTGGGCTCCCTCCTGTGGTTGTGAATGGTACTTTTGTGAGTTCTGCCCTTGGGCTCCCTCTGGTGGTTTCGAGTGGAACTGCTGCTCCTTGAGTTTAGCTGTAGCAGCTGCTTTCACTGATCATCTCTCCTGGCTTTGCTATTTAACCTGGCTCTGGTCTTCAGTTCATGCTAGCTGTCAATGTTTCTGGTTTGGGATTCAGATCTCTCCTTGGATTTCTCTGATGGCCTGTCCATTTCAGCAAAAGATAAGTTTTTGCTAGTTCTTTGTTGTCCATTTGCTTTGGACTTTATTGCTCAGCTCATGTTATGTTTCCTTTTGTCCAGCTTGTCATTATGATATATACAGGCTAGCTGGAAGCTCTGGGGAAGCAGATTTGCCCTCCACACCGTGAGTCGGTGTGGAGATTATTTTTGTAAACTCTGCGTGGATTTTTAGTTGTTAATACTGACCGCACAGTATCCTTTCCTATTCTGTCTATTTAGATTAGTATTGGCATCCTTTGCTAAAATCTGTTTTCATTTCTGTGTATGTTATTTCCCTCTTCACTCACAGTCAATATTTGTGGGGGGCTATCTTTCCTTTTGGGAATTTCTCTGAGGCAAGATAGCTTTCTGTTTCCATCTTTAGGGGTAGTTAGTTCTCAGGCTGTGACGAGGTGTCTAGGGAGAGACAGGAACACTCCACGGCTATTTCTAGTGTTGGTGTTAGGATTAGGAACTGCGGTCAGTAAAGATACCACCTCCTCAGAGCTTGTCCCATGTTGCTCTTTAACCACCAGGTCATATCAGTGTTGCTCCTTAACCACCAGGTCATAACAGAGTAGTCCATTTCCCTCGGCAAAAGTTTCTGGCTCGGGTACAACACGGGGTGCTCTTGGTCCTTTGAGTCAACCTGGCTGAGCACAGCACCGAGGCCAAACTTGCTGACGTCAGTCTGTACCAAGAACGGTCGACTGCTGTCGACTGCTTTCAACACCGGGGCGTTGCACAGTGCGGTTTTCAACGCCTGGAAGGCCTCCTCACAGCCATATGTCCAGTTGACGATGTGGGGTAGCTTCTTCCTGGTGAGGTCCGTCAAAGGTTTTGCCAGGCTACTATAGTGCTGTACGAAGCGCCTGTAGTACCCTGCAGTGCCCAGGAAGGACATCACCTGTTTCTTGGTCCCAGGAGTGGGCCAGTTCACGATCACGACCACTTTCTCAGGCTCTGGCTTTAGGGTGCCTCCGCCTACCCGGTGCCCCAGGTAGTGAACCTCCCTCATGCCCATCTGGCACTTTCCGGGCTTGATAGTCAATCCTGCTTGGTGAATTCGCCTGAGCACCTCCTCGAGATGCTGCAGGTGTTCCTTCCAGGAGGGACTGAAGATGGCAATGTCATCCAAGTACGCCACTGCGTACTTCTCCAGTCCCTGAAGCAGGAGGTTGACCATCCGCTGGAAAGTGGCAGGGGCATTCTTCATGCCGAAGGGCATGACCGTGGACTCGTACAGTCCAAAGGGTGTGATAAAGGCAGACTTCTCCTGCGCTTCGAGGCTCAGGGGAATCTGCCAGTATCCTCGACTCAGATCCATTATTGTCAGGTATTTTGCGCCAGCTAACTTCTCAAGCAGCTCCTCGATGCGCGGCATTGGGTGCGCGTCAGAGGCTGTAATGGCATTGAGCCCCCTGTAGTCCACGCAGAACCGGGTGGTCCGGTCCTTCTTTGGCATGAGAACTACGGGTGAGGCCCACGTGCTCTTTGACCGTCGAATCACCCCCAGCTGTAACATCTCATCGATCTCCTGGCGCATAACCTGCTGCACCTGGTCGAAGATTCGATAGGGTGTTCGCCGTAGTGGGGCATGATTCCCGGTGTCCACCTCGTGGACTGCTAACTCAGTCCTTCCAGGCCGGTTGGAGAACACGACCCGGAAGTGTTCCAGTGTGGTTTGTAACTGCAACCGCTGTGGTTCAGTTAGCGAGGCGCTTACCTCCACGTCCTCGATGGACCCACCGGCCTTGGCTTGGGCCAGCATGTCTAGGAGGGTGTCCTCCTCCCCGTCTTCGGGTGAGCTGCAGACCGGTAGGATGAAAGGTTCACGTTCGTGATGAGCCTTCATCATGTTGACGTGAAAGGCCTTTTGCCTACACCGAGCGTGGTCAAGCGTGACCACGTAGGTGACCGGGTTAAGCTGTTAGTGGACGACATACGGGCCCTCCCAGGCTGCCTGAAGCTTATCTTTTGGTACGGGACCAGCACCCACACCTTCTGACCCACGTGGTAGGTCCGCTCCTGGGCGTTCTGGTCGTACCAGTGCTTCTGATCAGCCTGAGCCTGCGTCATGTTGTCATGCACCAACTGCGTCAAGGTCTGCATCTTGTCACGGAAGCGCATGACATACTCCACTATGGACACTTCAGAAGGGTTTGGCTCCTCTTCCCAGGATTCTCTAACCAACCCAAGGGGTCCCCGGACTCGCCTGCCGTACAGGAGCTTGAAGGGGGAGAACCCAGTCGAGGCCTGCGGGACCTCTCGGTAAGCAAACAGGGAGGTACCGCTCCCAGTCACGCCCTTGTGTCTCAACCAGCATGCGTAGCATCTGTTTGAGGGTACCATTGAAGCGTTCACGCAAGCCATTGGTCTGTGCGTGATACGCACTCGATACCAGGTGCTTCACCTGCATTCTCTTACAGAGAGCCTCCATTAGGTGAGACATGAATTGGGTCCCTTGATCAGTAAGCATCTCCCTGGGAAATCCTACACGTGCAAAGATAGCCAACTGGGCATCCGCCACCTTATCTGCCCTAGTTGACGACAGAGCTACTGCCTCTGGGTACCAGGTAGCGTAGTCTACCACAGTAAGGATGTATTGCTTTCCGGAGCTGCTGGGGACGGCCAGCGGGCCCACAATGTCCACCGCGATCCTCTGGAAAGGCTCCTCTATCACTGGCAAAGGGATCAAGGGAGCCTTAAGAGCAGGCCCCGCCTTCCCCACTCTTTGACAGGTGATACAGGAGCGGCAGTAGTTTGTCACATCTGTCCCCATCTTAGGCCAATAGAAGTGTTGAGACAGCCGGGCCTTTGTTTTGCTGATCCCCAAGTGTCCAGCTAGCGGGATCTCATGGGCAATCCGTAACAACTCACCCCGGAATTGCTGCGGGACGACTAGCTGTCTTTCCCTCCACCACTCCTTTTGCGATTTTCCGGGTACTGTCTCCCGGTACAACCTTCCTCGTTCCCAGAACACCCTCTCCTTATCAGTCTCGGAGATGAGCGTCTCGGCGAGTTGTTCCAAACTCTCTAGGCTCGCATCTGTGTGCAGAGCGGCCTGAAACTCCTGGCTAGGGAAAGCCAGAAGTGACGTCAGGGTCCCTTCCCCACGGGAACCCTCTGGAACCTACTCTGGGTCCACCTCTGCTTCAGACACAGTGATGACTGAGGAGAGTTCGGAAGGCAGACAGTTATCCGCATTCCGGGCACTCTGACTGCGGGTGACAGCAGCTACGTAGGCTGTCTCCCCGGGGATTTCTACCGACCCATCAGCCGATGCTGCGATGGGGTCTACCTCCCCATCCACCCCCATTACCTCAGGAGCATTGCTACTTATGGGCCAGTTACCTTCCTCGGTGGCACTGGTCAATTGCATGGCATCACCTTCCTCACGGTTCCCATGTATCTCCCCATTTCCGGTAGCACCGACACTTGCCCCTGCTAGGGGTTCCTCAGCCGTCTCACTCCGCAGAGCGATGTGGCTGAGCCCTCCTGTACCTATGGACACATCAACTTTCACAGAAAAATCATTGTCAGGTTCAGTTGGCACAGGTACAACATTTTCACCATCAATCCTAGGGAAAAAATGGTTATCAGAGGCATCATTACTGGATAAAGCATGGTCAGGTAACGCATGCGATTTCCCATCATCATCATCATCAGGGTTAACGTTACCCTTATTAGCAGATTGGGGAGGGGTGTCAGGGACGTAGTATGCAACCATCCTCCCCAAATCAGTCCCCAACAGAACATCAGTGAGCAAATTATCAGACAGCCCCACTTCCTTCACCCCGCTCCCGGCACCCCAATCAATATAAACCCGGGCCATTGGCAAGGGACAGCTGATGCCCCCAATCCCAGTGACAGTTAGGGTTTTCCCCGGAATGATTTCTTCAGGGGCCGCCAGTTCGGGTAGGATGAGGGTTCGTTCAGCCCCGGTGTCTTTGAGGCCTGTAGCAACATGGCCTCCCACGGTGACGTGCTGTACGTTGTCACACACCCTCCCAGCCACACCACCCACCAAAAGAACTGCTGCATTAGTCCCTGGGGCCTTTGTCATGATTCCCCAATGGCATGGGAACATCAGAAACACAAAATAACAGACTAGCCCTCGGGTGATGGAAACTCAAGCTGACCGTGACCTAAATCTACCACACAACTAACAGTAGCCAGGAAGCATTCCTACGGCTGCCTAGATGCCATGCGCCAGCCGGAGAACTAACTACGCCTGGAAGAGGAAGGAACAGACCTGGCTTACCTCTAGTGAAATTCCCCAAAGATGATAGTAGCCCCCACATATATTAACGGTGAGTTCAGAAGAAAAGACATACACAGTATGAAGGTAGATTTAGCAAAGCGAGGTCCACTTACTAGATAGAGGAAGGATACAAAAGAGGACTTCACGGTCAGCTGAAAAACCCTTTCAAAAACCCATCCTGAAATTACTTTAAGACTCCTGTGTCAACTCATGACACAGGAGTGGCAATTTCAGTCCACAAGAGCTTCCAGTAACAGGAAATGACAAACTGTAAACTGGACAAAAAATACAAAACAAAAAGGACAAGAGTCCACTTAGCTGATCAGCAGACTGGTAGCAGGAACATGCAACTGAAAGACTCAGGTTACAATGATGACCGGCAAGGAAGTGACTGGAGAGCAAGGCTAAATAGGGAACTCCCAAAACTGATGGAAGCAGGTGAGCTGAGGCAGAAAAGAACACACAAGTCTCCAGTACCACCAGCCACCACTAGGGGAGCCCAAAAAGCGGATCACAACAGTACCCTCCCCTTAAGGAGGGGGCACCGAACCCTCACAAGAACCGCCAGGGCGACCTGGATGAGCCCTATGAAAGGCACGAACCAAATCCGAGGCATGAACATCAGAGGCAGTTACCCAAGAATTATCTTCCTGACCATAGCCCTTCCATTTAACCAGATACTGGAGTCTCCGCCTGGAAATACGGGAGTCCAAAATCTTCTCTATAACGTACTCCAATTCACCCTCAACCAGCACAGGAGCAGGAGGCTCAGCAGAAGGAACCACCGGCACCTCGTATCTCCACAACAACGACCGATGGAACACATTATGGATAGCGAAAGATGCCGGGAGGTCCAAACGAAAGGAAACAGGATTAATAATCTCCAAAATCCTATAGGGACCGATGAACCGAGGCTTAAATTTAGGAGAAGAAACCCTCATTGGGACAAAACGGGAAGACAACCACACCAAGTCCCCAACACGAAGGCGAGGACCAACCCGACGCTGGCGGTTAGCAAACCGCTGAGTCGTCTCCTGGGACAAATTCAAATTGTCCACCACTTGTTCCCAAATCCGATACAACCGATCCACCACAGCATCTACTCCAGGACAATCCGAAGACTCCGCCTGACCAGAAGAAAAACGGGGATGAAACCCCGAATTGCAAAAGAAAGGGGAAACCAAAGTGGCCGAACTGTTATGACCCCAATGGCGAGGGTCTCAGAGGAACGTGGAAGTCTGCAGAATACAAAAATCCAGCTCATAGGGCAGTGGTAGCTGGGTTGACCATATATCTACTCCTAACGCCAACACTAGAAGTAGCCGGGGATCATTCCTACGTTGATTCTAGATGACACGCTCCAGCCGGAGAATCTAGCTACCCCTAGTAGAGGAAAACAAAAGACCTTTCTTGCCTCCAGAGAAGGGGACCCCAAAGCTGGATAGAAGCCCCCCACAAATAATAACGGTGAGGTAAGAGGAAATGACAAACACAGAAATGAACCAGGTTTAGCACAGAGAGGCCCGCTAACTGATAGCAGAATAAAGAAAGGTAACTTATATGGTCAACAAAAACCCTATCAAAATCCACACTGGAAATTCAAGAACCCCCGAACCGTCTAACGGTCCGGGGGGAGAACACCAGCCCCCTAGAGCTTCCAGCAAAGGTCAGGATATATATTTGGAACAAGCTGGACAAAATACAAAACCAAAACAAAATAGCAAAAAGCAAAAAGCGGACTTAGCTGATATAACTGGAACCAGGATCAGTAGACAAGAGCACAGCAGACTAGCTCTGATAACTACGTTGCCAGGCATTGAACTGAAGGTCCAGGGAGCTTAAATAGCAACACCCTTAACTAACGACCCAGGTGCGGATAAAAGGAATGACAGAAAAACCAGAGTCAAAAAACTAGTAACCACTAGAGGGAGCAAAAAGTAAATTCACAACACCGAACTAGCCCGATTATTAAGAGCAAACTCCGCCAACGGCAAAAAGGCAACCCAATCATCCTGATCCGCAGAGACAAAACACCTCAAATACGTCTCCAAAGTCTGATTAGTTCGCTCCGTCTGGCCATTAGTCTGAGGATGGAAGGCAGACGAAAAAGACAAATCAATGCCCAACCTGGCACAGAATGCCCGCCAAAATCTAGAAACGAACTGGGTACCCCTATCAGAAACGATATTTTCAGGAATACCATGCAAGCGAACCACATTTTGAAAAAACAAAGGAACCAACTCAGACGAGGAAGGCAACTTCGGCAATGGCACCAAATGAACCATCTTAGAAAAACGGTCACACACCACCCAGATAACAGACATCCTCTGAGAGACAGGAAGATCAGAAATAAAGTCCATCGAGATGTGCGTCCAAGGCCTCTTCGGAATAGGCAAGGGCAACAACAACTCGCTAGCCCTAGAACAACAAGGCTTGGCCCGAGCACACACATCACAAGACTGCACAAAAACACGCGCATCTCGAGACAGAGATGGCCACCAGAAGGATCTAGCCACCAAATCCCTGGTACCAAAAATTCCAGGATGACCCGCCAGCGTAGAAGAATGAACCTCCGAGATGACTCTACTGGTCCAATCATCAGGAACAAACAGTCTACCAGGTGGACAGCGATCAGGTCTATCCGCCTGAAACTCTTGCAAAGCACGTCGCAGATCTGGGGAAATAGCGGATAATATCACCCCATCCTTAAGGATACCTGTAGGTTCCGAATCACCAGGGGAATCAGGCTCAAAACTCCTAGAAAGGGCATCTGCCTTCACCTTAGTGAGGGGTCACCGAACCCTCACCACGACCACCAGGGCGATCAGGATGAGCGGCATGAAAGGCACGAACTAAATCGGCCGCATGAACATCAGAGGCGACCACCCAGGAATTATCCTCCTGACCATAGCCCTTCCACTTGACCAGGTACTGAAGCCTCCGCCTGGAGAGGCGAGAATCCAAGATCTTCTCCACCACGTACTCCAACTCGCCCTCAACCAACACCGGAGCAGGAGGCTCAGCAGAAGGAACTATAGGCACAATGTACCGCCGCAACAAGGACCTATGAAATACATTGTGAATAGCAAACGACACAGGAAGATCCAGACGAAAAGATACAGGATTAAGGATTTCCAATATCTTGTAAGGCCCAATAAAACGAGGTTTAAATTTGGGAGAGGAGACCTTCATAGGAACAAAGCGGGAAGAAAGCCATACCAAATCCCCAACGCGTAGTCGGGGACCCACACCGCGGCGGCGGTTGGCAAAGCGCTGAGCCCTCTCCTGTGACAACTTCAAGTTGTCCACCACATGATTCCAGATCCGCTGCAACCTATCCACCACAGAATCCACCCCAGGACAGTCAGAAGGCTCCACATGACCCGAAGAAAAGCGAGGATGGAAACCAGAGTTGCAGAAAAAAGGCGAAACCAAGGTGGCGGAACTAGCCCGATTATTAAGGGCAAACTCAGCCAACGGCAAGAATGTCACCCAATCGTCCTGATCAGCAGAGACAAAACACCTCAAATAAGCCTCCAAAGTCTGATTGGTTCGCTCCGTCTGTCCATTAGTCTGAGGATGGAAAGCAGACGAAAACGACAAATCAATGCCCATCCTACTACAAAAGGATCGCCAGAATCTGGAAACGAACTGGGATCCTCTGTCTGACACAATATTCTCAGGGATGCCGTGCAAACGAACCACGTTCTGGAAAAACACAGGAACCAGATCGGAAGAGGAAGGCAGCTTAGGCAAAGGAACCAAATGGACCATCTTTGAGAAGCGATCACATATCACCCAGATAACGGACATGCCCTGGGATAGCGGAAGATCAGAAATGAAATCCATGGAGATATGTGTCCAAGGTCTCTTCGGGACAGGCAAGGGCAAGAGCAAACCGCTGGCACGAGAACAGCAAGGCTTAGCTCGAGCACAAGTCCCACAGGACTGCACAAATGACCGCACATCCCTTGACAAGGAAGGCCACCAAAAGGACCTGGCCACCAGATCTCTGGTGCCAAAAATTCCCGGGTGACCTGCCAACACCGAGGAATGAACCTCGGAAATGACTCTGCTGGTCCACTTATCCGGGACAAACAGTCTGTCAGGTGGACAAGACTCAGGCCTATCAGCCTGAAATCTCTGCAACACACGTCGCAGATCCGGAGAAATAGCTGACAAGATAACTCCATCATTAAGAATACCAACAGGATCAGCGACTCCAGGAGCATCAGGCACAAAGCTCCTAGAAAGAGCATCGGCCTTCACATTCTTTGAACCTGGTAAATACGAGACAACAAAATCAAAGCGGGAGAAAAACAATGACCAGCGGGCCTGTCTCGGATTAAGGCGTTTAGCAGACTCGAGATAC